>NC_061510.1:338042294-338057587 GCF_022539505.1 Lolium rigidum
ACTTACCCATGCATTGCAACAGGAGAAATTTTGTGTGAAAAATATGAACAAAGTAATATTATGTTGGTCTGCATGGGGCGCTGGGTCGTGTAACAATTTATGCAAAATCGATCATTCCAGAAGTAGTCACTCACAAACCCTCTCTTTCTATTTTTTTCTGAAAAAAACTGGAAAAAGAATTAGGAAAAAAAGAGGTAGCCATACTTGTACCTGTTCGGTCCATCAACCATGCTAGGTCCAGCCAAACCGTACAATACTACCAATCCCCACTCCCCACTTCCCCAGGTTGCTAACCGATGCGGCCCCAACCCCTGTATCGTCTTCCTCCATACACGCACGCAACCACCGGACGCCACCGGCCCGCGCTCCGCCGCCTGTCTGCATCCCGGCCCCTTCTCGTGCCACGCCTCACCTTGCTCCGACCCAGCCGTGCCCATCCCCCGCCACCATGGTCCACTTACCGTGCCGCCGATGATGTACCAGCCGACGCCGTCCACCGCCAGATCCTGTATTTCCCTGGAGCCAAACCGCGCTGCAAGGAGGGTTGGGACAGAGCTGCGAGAGGAACAGGGCGGCAACAAGCATGGAAGACCGTGGTGGAGGACCGGGGCAGTGCGAGGGGGCCCTTCGGAAGCAGAGGCGCGTGGAGCTTGGATGGCGGCAGGGCGTGAGCCGTACCGGCAGCTGTCCCGGGTGGGTGGACGAGGTCGAGGGACTTGGAGAGGAGGCTCATCTCTCTAGCGCAGAGGAGAAGGGAGAAGGTGAGTTCTAGATCTTCGCAGTCAGGCTCTTCCAGCCGCTGTCTGCATCGATTCCCGACCATGACCGGCCATCTTCTGGCATCGCGGAGCCGTCTTCCTGGAGCACCCTCCCATCCCCGCCCCCGACGCCCCCAATCGAGCAGGTCTCATCCACCGACGGGAGCGGAGGCAGGGAAAGAGGGGATCTATCAATTGATTCGGTGGCTTCTTCAATCCAACCGTTTTTAACTTACCGGTGGCAAACCATGTAATTTCATAGAAAAATAAGGGTAATGAAAAACGGACCAACAAGAAGCCTTATTTTCTTTATCATTAGGTATAGATTGTTGTGCCAAGTAAAGTCTTTGATAGTAAAGTCAATACAAGATTTGGATTGCTGCGCAGAAACAGATTTCTTGCTGTCACGAATTTCAATATGCCTCTCTGTAGGTAACTCAGAAAAATCTGCCAATTTACGTGCGCGATCCTCAGATATGTACGCAACTTTCATTCAATTTGGGCATTTTCATACGAGCAAGTCCGGTGCCTCTTTAAAATTCGTCTTTACGGACTGTTCTGTTTTGACAGATTCTGCCTTTTATTTCGCATTGCCTCTTTCGTTTGAGGTTGGATGGATTTCTTTGTTCCATTACCTTCCGGTAGCTTTGTGTAATGTCCGAAGTGTTAAGAATGATTGTGTCACCTCTGAACATGTGAATTTTTGATTATGCACTAACCCTCTAATGAGTTTGTTTCGAGTTTGGTGTGGAGGAAGTTTTCAAGGGTCAAGAGAGGAGGATGATACAATATGATCAAGAAGAGTGAAAAGTCTAAGCTTGGGGATGCCCCCGTGGTTCATCCCTGCATATCTCAAGAAGACTCAAGCATCTAAGCTTGGGGATGCCCAAGGCATACCCTTCTTCATCGACAAATTATCAGGTTTCTTCTCTTGAAACTATATTTTTATTCGGTCACATCTTATGTACTTTACTTGAAGCGTCTGTGTGCTTTTATTTTTGTTTGTGTTTGAATAAATTCAAGCTTGTTTGGGAGAGAGACACGCTCCGCTGTTGCATATGAACACATGTGTTCTTAGCTCTATTCTTAATGTTCATGGCGAAGGTTGAAACTGCTTCGTTAATTGTTATATGGTTGGAAACGAGAAAATGCGCATGTGGTAATTGGTATAATGTCTTGAATAATTTGATACTTGGCAATTGTTGTGCTCATATAGATCATGTTTAAGCTCTTGCATCATGTACTTTGCACCTATTAATGAAGAACTACATAGAGCTTGTTAAAATTTGGTTTGCATGATTAGTTTCTCTAGAGTCTAGATATTTTCACGGTTAAGGTGTTTGAACAACAAGGGAACAATGTAAAGTCTTATAATAGTTACAATATGTTCATATGTGAGCTTTGCTTTGCACCTTTTATACTTGAGTTTGCTTCAAACAACCTTGCTAGCCTAGCCTTGTATTGAGAGGAATTCTTCTCGTGCATCCAAATCCTTGAGCCAATAACCATGCCATTTGTGTCCACCATACCTACCTACCACATGGTATCTCTCCGCCATTCCAAAGTAAATTACTTGAGTGCTACCTTTAAAATTTCCATTCTTTGCCTTTGCAATATATAGCTCATGGGACAAATAGCCTTAAAAACTATTGTGGTGAAGAATATGTACTTATGTGTCTTATTTCTTAATAAGTTGCTTGTTGAGCGGTAACCATGTTTACGGGGACGCCATCAACTCTTTTACCTTTGTTGAATATCATGTGAGTTGCTATGCATGTTCGTCTTGTCCGAAGTAAGGGAGATTTTCATGATCAAATGGTTTGAGTATGCATATTGTTAGAGAAGAACATTGGGCCGCTAACTAAAGCCATGATTCATGGTGGAAGTTTCGGTTTGGACAATTAATCCTCAATCTCTTATGAGAATTTTTATCGTTGTTGAATGCTTATGCATTAAAGAGGAGTCCATTATCTGTTGTCTATGTTGTCCCGGTATGGATGTCTAAGTTGAGAATAATCAAAAGCGAGAAATCCAATGCGAGCTTTCTCCTTAGACCTTTGTACTGGCGGCATAGAGGTACCCCTTTGTGACACTTGGTTGAAACATATGCTATGCAATGATAATCCGTGTTAATCCGAGCTAATTAGGACAAGGTGCGAGCACTATTGGTATACTATGCATGAGGCTTGCAACTTATAGGATATCTTATACATAACACATATGCTTTATTACTACCGTTGACAAAATTGTTTCATGTTTTCAAAATGAAAAGCTCTAGCACAAATATAGTAATCCATGTTTCCCTCTGCGAAGGGCCATTCTTTTACTTTATTGTTGAGTCAGTTTACCTATTCTTTCTATCTTAGAAGCAAACACTTGTATCAACTGCGTGCATTGATTCTTACATGTTTACTTATTGCACTTGTTATATTGCTTTATGTTGACAACTATCCATGAGATATACATGTTACAAGTTGGAAGCAATTGCTGAAACTTAATCTTCCTTTGTGTTGCTTCAATGCCTTTACTAAGAACTTATTGCTTTATGAGTAACTCTTATGCAAGTCTTATTGATGCTTGTCCTGAAAGTACTATTCATGAAAAGTCTTTGCTATATGATTCATTTGTTTACTCATTATCATCATCATTGCTTCGAATCGCTGCATTCATCTCATATGCTTTACAATAGTATTGATCAAGATTATGATAGCATGTCACTTCGAAATTATCCTTGTTATCGTTTACCTACTCGAGGGCGAGTAGGAACTAAGCTTGGGGATGCTTGATACGTCTCAAACGTATCTATAATTTCTTATGTTTCATGCTACTTTTATGATGATACTCACATGTTTTATACACATTATATGTCATATTTATGCGTTTTCCGGAACTAACCTATTGACGAGATGCCGAAGGGCCGATTGCTTGTTTTCTGTTGTTTTTGGTTTCGTAAATCCTAGTAAGGAAATATTCTCGGAATCGGACGAAATCAATGCCCGAGCATCCTATTTTTCCACGAACCTTCCGGAACACCCGAGAGCCGACGGAGGAGGGCCACGGGGCCACCAGATGACGAGGGTGGCGCGGCCGGGGCCCGGGCCGCGCCCCTATTGTGTCACCACCTCGTCGCCCTCCGACTCCGCCTCTTCGCCTATTTAAAGGTCCCCGACCTAAAACCTCGAGATGGAAAAGCCACGGTACGAGAAACCTTCCGCAGCCGCCGCCATCGCGAAGCCAAGATCCGGGGACAGGAGTCTCGTTCCGGCACGCCGCCGGACGGGGAAGTGCCCCCGGAAGGCATCTCCATCGACACCACCGCCATCTCCATCAACGCTGCTTGTCTCCCATGAGGAGGGAGTAGTTCTCCATCGAGGCTAAGGGCTGTACCGGTAGCTATGTGGTTAATCTCTCTCCTATGTACTTCAATACAATGATCTCATGAGCTGCCTTACATGGTTGAGATTCATATGAGTTTTGTATCACTATTCATCTATGTGTTACTCTGGTGATGTTATTAAAGTAGTCTATTCCTCCTCCATGGTGTAAAGGTGACAGTGTGTGCATCATGTAGTACTTGGCGTAGGTTATGATTGTAATCTCTTGTAGATTATGAAGTTAATTATTGCTATGATAGTATTGATGTGATCTATTCCTCCTTCATAGTGTGATGGTGACAGTGTGCATGCTATGTTAGTACTTGCTGTAATTGCAATGATCTATCATGCACTCTAAGGTTATTTAAATATGAACATCGAATGTTGTGGAGCTTGTTAACTCCGACATTGAGGTGCTCTTGTAGCCCTACGCAATTAGTGGTGTTCATCATTCAACAAGAGAGTGTAGAGTGATTTTATTATGTGATCAATGATTGAGAGTGTCCACTAGTGAAAGTATGATCCCTAGGCCTTGTTTCTAAGCATCGAAACTCCGTTTATTTATCGTTCGTTGCATGTTTACTCGCTGCCATATTTTATTCAGATTGCTATTACCACTCATATACATCCATACTACTTGTATTTCACTATCTCTTCGCCGAACTAGTGCACCTATACATCTGACAAGTGTATTAGGTGTGTTGGGGACACAAGAGACTTCTTGTATCGTAATTGCAGGGTTGCATGAGAGGGATATCTTTGACCTCTTCCTCCCTGAGTTCGATAAACCTTGGGTGATCCACTTAAGGGAAACTTGCTGCTGTTCTACAAACCTCTGCTCTTGGAGGCCCAACACTGTCTACAAGAATAGAAGCACCCGTAGACATCAGAGCTTCCTCTTGAGGATGATCACACATCTCGGAGAGAAGCACATAGTTACTCTCCAAGGACTTGAAGTCCTTGATGAGGGTTGCAACTTCCTCAAGTAGCAATTCGTGGTCATCCTCAAGAAGAAGCTTCTTCTTCTTGAGCTCACCCACCAAGCCAAGAGCATGATCTCAGTCCTTGGTGAGTTGGGAGATGATAGCGTTGTTGGAGTCTTCAAGGGTAATGACACTTGCTTCAAGGGACATACGCAAATTTTGCTCCTCCTCATGTGCTTGAGTGAGAGAGGCAATCTCATTTGCCGCCTCCCTCTCAAGCCTATCCTTCTCCTCTATAAGGTCTTGAGCCGCACCAAGTTGAGCCATGAGGGCCTCAACATGGGTCTTGGTATCCCCTTGCATGTTAGTGAGAAAAAAGCATCCAAACCCACAATCTCACGCTTAATGGTGAGACTAGTGGCATCATCAATAGATATAACATTATAGGAAGATGTAGATTTGGAAGGGGATTCTACCTCCGAAGATACCTTTGCCATAAGGCAACGAGAGTTGTTGGCGACGAGGTTCTCATTAGGAGAGTCGAAGAGGGAGGTGGAGGGAGTGGTGATGGCGATGGCGGCCACTCCCTCTTCTTCCTTGTTCGAGCTCTGGTCTTCACGCTCTTCACCTTCATCAGAGGAATACTCCTCATGGATAATGAAAGCTCTAGGATTCTTGGTGAAGGAGACCTTGCCATCACCGGGCTTGGAGGATAACTTGGAGAAACCTTTGGAGAGGGATTTGAACTTTTCCTTGCGGACTAGCCTTCCACCATTATCTTCCATTCTCTCATAGATACAATCCGCGACGAAGTGACTTTTGTCGCCGCAATTGTAGCACGTTCTCCCTCTTTGCCCCTCCCTTGGACTCTTGGAGAAATTTCTTGGAGAGTCACTAGGTGAGTATCTTGAGCTTCCTCTTGGTCTTGAACCTCTTGTCTTGTTTCCATCCCAAAAACTCTTGGCGGCGAGAGCCATGTGCTCATGGTAGTTTGTCTTGAGATCATCCGGACTCCACTCCATTGGATCCTCATCGCTTTCACTTGCTTCATGCTCCTTTATCTCCAATGCAAGGTTGGGCTTGCGAGTGTTGTGAGCCCGAGCAACAAGATTCTCCGCATTCTTCTTAGAGATGTCCATAGCGATGACTTCACTAAGGACTTCATCGAATGTCATAGCGCGGAAGGAGGCATTTTGGCAGATGGCCGTCAACTTCACTTCCTCATATGGGAGGAGAGCATTGTAGAACTTTCTTTTGATCCAATGGTCATCCACGAACGTCGCTCCAAGATCTTGCATTTGCACGGCAAGAGCGATGAGGCGACGGTACATCTCTTTCGGAGATTCTCCTTCATTCATGACGAAGTTGTCGGCCATGTTGTTCACTTCATCGAAACGAGAGCTTTGAATGCTCTCATTTCCGAGGAAGAGCTTGTCGAGTTTATCCCATGCTTCCTTGGTGGTCTTGAGAGAGCAGATGTGAGCACGGTCCATGGGTGTATGTTGATGGCGGTGGTGTTGAGTTGGTCATCCACCACTTCTCTTCTAGTCAATTTCTTCGGGTCTCGTGGTGAATAACCTTCCTCGATGATGCGCCAAAGCTCGGTAGAAGCATTGCGCACATGAGAACACATTAAGAATTGCCAATTTTCAAAGCTACTGGATTCAAGTAGCGGTGGTGAACCATGAGACAAAATATGAGGCATGGGTATTGGAACATTTACGGTGTAATCACTTGGTGGTGGCACCGCATGATTACCTTCTAAATGTTCCGCAACCGGTGGTTCATCCTTCCCTTTTGATGAAGTGCCGGCTTCCCCAAGCACTTCCTCTCGCGGGTTTTTTGTCGATTGAGCGACAAAACCAATAAGAGGAAATGGATTAGCTTTTGGTAGGGGAACCTCGACACTTGCCTTAGGATCTACGGTGGGAGTTGGTTTTGGAGCAACCAACTCCATCATCATAGCCTTCATTTGGCTAACGATGGATGACTCCAATTTCTTGAGGTCATCCAACGTAGCCGTTGTGCTGTCAACGGTAGATGGTGGAGGTGGTAGCTCACCGGGAAGGGACCCATTCTCGGCCACCTCTTGTTCAACCATTTCTTAGGCGGTAAAGCCCGAGCAAGAAAACCTTGCTCTGATACCAATTGAATGGATCGTAGCGAACAAGGGGGGGGGGTGAATGGGCGCTACACATTTTTTATGTATTTTTCAGTTTTTATGCGATGCAGAAGTAAAGGTGATAGCTTTGGTGATAGGGATGTTCCTAGTATGATCCTACGGTAGTGCAACAAGCAAAGGAACCAAGCAAGATAGTAAAGTTAGGGAGCGGGACAACCGGGGGATGCGGAGACGAGGCGAGGTTTGTTTCCCGCAGTTCTTCCCACAAAAGGGAGTACGTCTGCGTTGAGGAGGTGCTAGCCACGAAGGCTAGACGACCACACCACGAAGGAAGGCCTCACCCTATTCCTCGAGAAAGCCCCACGAAGGAGCTTCCCCTTCTCCACTAAGTAGCCGGTCGAGGCGGCGGTTCCTTCACAAGGTTGGGGCGAGCTCCACAAACACCGGAGGCTCCCAACACCCTATGGGGCTAGCACAACTCCAAGCTAGCCTCCATAGGAGCACTTCCTCCAAGATCCCACCATAGGAACCCTAACTCCAAGATCCACTAAGGACTAGCTGGTATTGGTGACTTCTCTCTTGGTAGAACTATAGATCGGGGCCTCCTCCACCACTCCACAAAGTTTGAGCAAGATTGGTTGGGTAGGTGGGGAGATCCTCAAGGTTTGAGCTCATCAGCAATGGAGGAGATAGAAGGAGAAGAGATAAAATCGAGCTGGGGAAGAAGGGGCCCTTTTATAGGTCCCTCCAAATCCAACCGTTATGTGCAGATCCCGCACGACCGGTACTACCGCTTGGGCAAGCGGTAGTACCGCTCTGGGTTTGAAATTCCCCCACAGATTCACCACGTGGGCTCAAAGCGGTAGTACCGCTAGCGGTACCGCTGATGGTACTGTAGAGGTACCGTAACATAATCTGTGAGACTTTTCAGTGCAAACACCTAGAGCGGTACTTCAGGGCGGTACCAGTAGGGTAGCGGTACTACTACTACTTGTACCGGTAGTACCGGTCAGGCAAAATCTGCTGATTTCTCTTTTCCTCTCCAACCACATCACCTCGCAACACACACACACACAAAACCAGAAAACCTATAAACTATGTTTCAATCTTCCGATCATGAAGTGTTCAGCGAGAACACCGTGCACCTGCAAATCTATTAAAGACAATCTATGCACACAGTTAGATTCATTCAAATGTTATTATTAAACAGACAAAACTCGGGGTATAGACCTTGCTCTTTCAAGGCACATGTGGATCATCCAAGGCACATTAGCATGGCGTACTCGTCCTATTTGAATCGGAGTTTGAAACTAAACAAACTTCTCCTCAGGAGGATAGATGGGGTGATTCAGGTGAGATCCCATGTAGGTCTAATTTCTATTCACTCGTGGGATCCGGGCGGTCCGGGGAGGGTCCACCACGACTCCTCTCTTCTCGAGAATCCCGTATGGCCCGCTTCGTGTTGTACCTCATTTTTATACGTATCTACGGTCACGTTCGTGTACATAAATAGAAAGATCCTATAAAAATCTTGCTCATGTGACTTTTTTTTAGGCAACGTACGCATACCATATACACGAGTTGGATATAGGTTTCGACGGACCAAACACGGAAAAAAAATAATTATAACCCTTCAATTTCATTTAGGGAGTGCCGGAGCAGCCTTCATTTCTGTCGAGGTCAAATCTACTACTCCCTTTGATTCATATTAATTGATTCTGATATGGATGTACGTAGACACATTTTAGTTCTAGATACATCCATATTAAAGTCAATTAATATGAATCGGAGGGAGTACTTACCAGCACACTCCAAATAAAAACAGAATTCTGACACCTCAGATCGTCATCGTTTTCTACCACGCCGGTCATGTGCCGCCGCGTCGGCATCCGGCGGCCGCGAGGCGCCTCGGCATGGGAAGAACCACAATCCACGAGCCAAGCCCAAAATCACTGACGCGCGGGCCGACGCAACGCAACAGACGCGCCCACCCCGTGCTGTCTGTCTGTCTGACCGGCGAACCACCACGCGCGATGTGGACGTAGCCAACCCAGCGGTGGCACCACGGCAGGCAGCACGCGGCCTCTCGACCCTTCCCACTCCCAAAGCTCCAGTCCAGACGCCCACGCGACGCCAACCGAGCTGAGCAGCCCACACCCAAGCAGGACGCGCGGCACGGCCAACCGAGCTAGCTAGGCGGCGGCAGATGGCGGCGGCGGCGGAGGCCGGGGAGGTGAGGACGGACATGTGGGGCCAGGAGTACCGGACGGCGTCGGCCGACTGCGCGGCGGCGCTGGACGACTACTACGCGCAGACCATGGCCTTCGGCCGCCACCGCGGCCGCGCCGTGCTCCGCGCCGCCGCCGCCGACCCGTCCTGCGCGCTCGCCGCCGCGCTCGCCGCGCACTTCGTCGCCCCGCGCGACCACGCCAAGGCCGCCGCTTTCCTCGCCGCCGCCGCCGACAGCCTCGTAAGCCCATCCCCCTTCCTCCTTGTCTGCTCGATCGATCTCCTCGTTCTTTTTCCTCTTCCGAATCCCCCGTTGATTGACTCCCTGCGCTGTGTATTCCTTCGTTTGCTTCATCAAGGACAAGGGGACGGAGTACGAGAGGGCGGTGTTCCGGGCGCTCTGCGCGCTCGTCGGCGACGAGAGGGATACAGAGGTGGCAATCGAGCGGCACTTCGAGGTTCGCACGCGGCGGGCCGAATTTGGGCATTCAAGTGTCTGCTATTGCCGAAACGAAAATAGCAACTGACTGACGAGTAGCGTGCCCTGTGTTGTGTGTGACAGTTGCTCAAGGAATTCCCCAGGGATCTCATGTCCCTCAAGAGGGCGCAGCTCATCTGCTTCTATGTGGGACGCCCGGATACGTCCCTCAAATTTGTCCAACAAGTAAGATGAGTACAAGAGGTGTGCTTTTATGCTTGCAATTTTTCATATATTTAACCCATCAATAGTCATGCTGTTTCTTTTGTTCATTGTGTTCACTTGTGCTACACAATTTTTTGATGATATCCAACCGCAGCTTGTGATGAAAATGAATTAAACAATTGTTCAAAGGGCTCGAATGCCCACGATTTACTAACATCAGGAATTCAGGATAGCTCAGTGAATGAAACTCAATGTTACAGTATTTTACCTTCTTTTTCATTACAAGTTGTCTGGTTGTGCCGATAGCCCAAAATGCACAAACTTCTTATGTCAAAGCTGCTCCTCATGAAAATGCTACTGCACTAGGTGCTTTTTCTTTATCGAAAAAAAAGGTGCTTTTTCTTACTAATTCATGTTTATTTTGTTCATTGGGTGCACTTGTGTTAAACAGTTTTAACACTATCCGACAACAACTTTGGATGAAAGTACTCCTTAAAAAAAGAAAGTAATTGTTCAAAGGAGAAGAATGCCTAGTTTTCTAACAGTAGAATAGCTCAGTGAATGGAACCCAGTCATAGCATAATAGTATTTTACCATTTTCATTACAAATTACGGGTCTGCCTGCCTGCCGGTAATAACCCAAATGCAGGAACTTGTTTAATCAATGCAGCTTCTCGTATGAAAATACTTCTGCCCTAAGTATCTTTCTTACTAATTCATGTCGTTCGTTGCTGATCAGGTTTTGCCAGAGAACCAAGATCAAAACTTTATATACGGCATGCTCGCTTTCCCTTTGCTAGAGCTCGGGAGAATGGACGAAGCTGAGGTAGCTGCAAGGAAAGGCTTGGCTATAAACAAGAACGACTTCTGGTCACAGCATAATGTATGTGGATGATTTTTGATTTGGCTACATTTAGATTCAGTGATTACATATAGTTGCTGACTCGTCAGTATTATGAACCTGACATACCTGGACACATGTGTATTTAGTAAACCAGCCACTGGAGTTTAAGGGATATTCTCCATTCTATCTTGCAGATGTGCCATGTTTTCCAGCAGGAATGTCGCTTCAGAGAAGCTACTGAGTTCATGGAATCATGTTCTCCATCATGGACAGCATGCTCATCATTTATGTATGCAGTTCCCCACTTGATACCCTTTCTAATTATTTCTTTGAAGATACCCTTTCTAATGATGCAAGACATGATTTCTTAGAGAACTATTTCCCTCTCCCTTGTAGGTTTACCCACAACTGGTGGCATGTCGCAGTCTGTTACTTGGAAGGTGAATCCCCTATTAGCAAAGTTCTGGAGGTATATGACCAAAACATCATGAAGGAACTCGATAGAAGTGATAGTGAGGCAGCAGAGGTATTATCGTTTGTCATTTTTCCTAGACATTGATGTCTCAAATACTGAGTAATTTGTCATGCTGCCAGGTCTATTTGAATGCTCTTGGTTTGCTACTTCGTTTATATGTACGCGGTGAGATAGGTCCAGCCAAGGAGAGGTTAAAAACATTACTAGATGAGCTTAAGAATGAGGTACTATTTCAAATTGGAAACATTTTTTTATATCCCTTAGAAGTTGTAGATTTTATTGGGATGCCTATACTGTGGAAGAGCATTTTACGTATATAAACTGAGCTATAAGAGATTCATTCTACTGACTGTTCCAGTTTGAACTTTGCTCAGTCCATTTGGCATGCGGAATGGCTCCTTGATTTACTTATATTATGGGCATTATCAACTATGAATGAAAGTAAAGAAGCAGAAAATCTGCTGGACTCGCTGCGAAAAAGGTCAGATGTCTGAATGGTTGTCTTTTGTGAGAAACATAATACTCTCTTCTCATGAAGGTTCTCAATATTGGATTTTACTTCTTGCAGAGTCTCTTCGATGGAAGCAAAGAGACAGAAAGTGATGCACAAGGCAATTCAGGTGTGCTAAATTATTTTTGCAAGGTCAAATGCTATTGGAGAGATACCAAATGTAGTGTA
Source organism: Lolium rigidum (assembly GCF_022539505.1). NCBI lineage: Eukaryota > Viridiplantae > Streptophyta > Magnoliopsida > Poales > Poaceae > Lolium > Lolium rigidum. The sequence continues at coordinate 338,054,342 of NC_061510.1, forward strand.
ATACCTAAGAAAACATTGACAGTACGAATTAGAAAAAGTAGTAGTACATTTTTCCATACGTGGAGTGATCAGTTTTGGTTCCTGAATATCACTGGCAGAGTAATAGGCTCATTTGTGGTGACCTATATCGGATATGTTGCTTTCCTGTATCTCTTATTATTTTGGAATTTCCTTTACTTGCATGTGTGTTTATTGCATCATTTCACAAATTTTCACTGGGAAAGTTGATCGACCTTTCTGATGTTTGTTGCTTTCTTTGATACAGCTAGCAGATGCTGTTTCTAAATATGGAAAAGGAGAGAACAAGGCGGTGTTTGACATTTTGGGTCCAGACTTCGACGGGCTTAGCTATAAAGTAGGATCACTGAACCTGGTGTTTCCAAACAAGTACAATTATGAATCTGCTCTTACTAAGCATAACAAATGTATACTTAGATGATTGGTGCATCAGATGAGCAAGTGGACGTCTTCAATGAAGTTTGGTACACTGTCCTAATAAATGCTGGAGAAGCTTCTACAGGTATTTGGTCTTCATTGCTTAATAAATTTAACTCATGTTTTATTGCCCTTTATGTGAGGAGCTAACACAAGTTGATATCACACAGCGATTGAAGTACTCGTCAAACAAATTAGCAAACGAGATGGTGCACCTTTCTTGTGGCGCTTGCTGGTAGTGTGCTTCTACAACCGCACTGCTTTCCTTCTATTTTTACGTTGTATTCTCACCATTCTCTCTTAATTGACTTAGTAAACATTTGACTGTCAACCAGAAGACAATATCTACAAACTCATCACTTGCTATCCATACAAAAAATAACTCTTGACATGCACCAAATGAATCAATTCTATACAAAGTATATGTGGCTTTTATCTGGAATTCAGTAGTCATTGGGGCTTGTAGTATAAGTCCTTCTGTCTTAAGTGACACTTTCACCACCAATTCTATGAAAATAGGTTGACTCGCGTAAAAATAATTATGCATTTATAAAGATTCATTTTATAACCTTTCCAGTAATAACATAAAATTGAGGTAGTTGATCCTGTTAATTTCTCACTCATACCGGGCACATTCACGGATGTAGCTACCTCCATAGTTAACAGCTCTATGCTCAACAGGTTCACTTAAGTTCTGATCATTAGACAGAGGACACTCCTTAGATGCACCAACTACTTCTATGTATTCCAGTTCCAGTAACTCTGAAACTATGAAGTGGATGTTTCTTTTGTGTTTTGCAGGAGAAAGCATACTCGGTGGAAGGCAGAGGTGTAGATGCTTCGGTGGCTTCCGAAAAGGCAAATGCTCTACAAGCTACTTATTTCCATTAGCATCGATTTCCAACTTGCTTGTGTAACTTCATATGTACTTGTTGATATATGGTGATACACGTGTGCTGTTACGCAAGAAGAAAATTTACTTAATAAATGATATAACATTTTCCAAAAAGAAGATAAGAATACCAAGTTAGCTTCTGAAAGCTTGGGCCTGCCAGTGCCAGTCGGATCAGTGTGCATTGCCGGAAATCGATTTTCTGATCACACAGCTACGGCTGCACTTTTCTTAGATGATACTAGTAAGTAGTAACGGCCCTGTTGGGTCTCATGCCTTGGCAGAACAGAAATAAATTTGGATGTTTGTGCGTGCTGTGCGTAAAGTAGGACACCGGTAGAGTGGTCAGGCAAACTGGTCCTGAGATGGCTATTACCGATGCTGTAGCGGGTGATGCTCGATTAATATGTAGATCAAGCGTTGAGGAGGTGGACTGCTGCTGGCAGAGCAGATTGGGTGCAACCAGGCGTATTCTATTTATTTTTTTGAAACGGAGGTAAAAGCTTTGCCTCATCCATTAATTAAGTAGAAAGTGCCCAGTTTTTAGGACAAAATCGGGCGAAAACCTACAACAACAGGGTTAAGTCCACACCCACAACCACCCGCACGCCACCGCGATGGTCACACCTAGCCACCCTGGCTACCCACATAACCTACACCAACATGAAGCTCAAGCCGGCCTATGCCAAACAGATGGCTCCTCGAGAAGAGGCCGACAGCTCTGACATCGAAGACGAGCCCTGGAGAGGAGATGCGCAAGACCCACGCCGAATAGGACCTTCATTGCCGGACCGCCCCCGAAGGTCATCGTACACCGCCGAGGCAGCTTTGACTTCACATCAAGAGAAGGCCAACACGAAGACACTCGGACACGCCGGAACGGAGCCGACTAACACAATCTGCCGCTACCAAACCTTGGTCATCACCAATGTCATTGTCTCACAAGCCTCCACCCAGAAACGTCCGTATCTCAGATTGACCTCCAGCCAACCCAGATGCCTTGTGTCTCCAGCCCGTCGGGGCACGCGAAGAGGATCACCGGCTTCAAGACGACGCCCTCAAGAGGGGAAACATTGACGGAACAACGTCGTCGTCCGATCCCGCAAAGCGGGATCTAGGCTTTCACCCGGAGCCGTGAACCCGAGGCGAGCGAATGTCGGAGAGCTCCACAACCGCCCCCAAGAAGGACGGCGACATCCGTGGACGCTGCACGGTCAGGCTTTCGCCCGGAGCAATCGACCATCCACTTCCCCACGCGGCCGGACAACAAGACGGAGACCGAAGCACCGCCAGCCCGCACCCCATGGACACACACCTCCTGTGCAGCAACAGCGCCACTGTCGCACAGCGCCACTGTCGCACAGGAGCCACCGCCGACCCCAAAACCAGATCGAGGAGCTAAGCGCGCTCCACCAGTACCGCCCGCACCACGCGGAGGTGAAGAGCTGAGCAGCAACACAGCTGCCGGCCGAACTCGCCGAGGCAGAGCACTGCGTATACTATCGACACAGGGATAGCCAGCAAGTCTGCTGGATATCCAAACCTCTCGTATTTGCACATTTCTTCATGCTTCGCGTGATTACTTCCTCCAGCAGGGAGATCCTAAACTACTCCCAATCTCACATTTTGTTTCCAATTACACGTGCATCAGATTTGAGAATTGTACTCATTCTGAACCTTACCTGGAACCGCAATGAATCAGCGACTCTAGAGCAACTGAGGACCCATTTATTCCTATATTCCAAGAGAAGGCCACGAGGTACTGATGTTCGTACCATGCTTGAGTGGAACAAAATTCAAATTTTCCTCATGCCTTGGTTCATCCTGCGAATTCAGTCTCTGCCCTACCTCTAATAGTGGATTGATAGCACATGAACCCACTTTGATTTATATAACTATATATATATTAACCACCTACC
>NC_061510.1:338057687-338148304 GCF_022539505.1 Lolium rigidum
TTACATTACGCACAATACTTAATGCAATTATCTGTTGTTTGCAACTTAATATTGGAAGGGGTACAGATGCTAACCCGAAGGTGGACTTTTTAGGCATAGATGCATGCTGGATGGCGGTCTATGTTCTTTGTCGTAATGCCCTAAGTAAATCTCATAGTAGTCATCATGATATGTATGTGCATTGTTATGCTCTCTCTATTTGTCAATTGCCCAACTGTAATTTGTTTACCCAACATGTTATTTATCTTATTGGAGAGACACCACTAGTGAACTATGGACCCCGGTCCATTCTTTTACATCTGAAATACAACCTACTGCAATCATTGTTCTCTTTTGTTTTCTGCAAGCAAACATTATTCTCCACACCATACGTTTAATCCTTTGTTTTCAGCAAGCCGGTGAGATTGACAACCTCACTGTTAAGTTGGGGCAAAGTAGTTTGATTGTGTTGTGCAGGTTCCACGTTGGCGCCGGAATCCCCGGTGTTGCGCCGCACTACACTCCTTCACCAACAACCTTCACGTGATCTTCATCTCCTACTGGTTCGATAACCTTGGTTTCTTACTGAGGGAAAACTCGCTGTTGTACTCATCATACATTCCTCTTGGGGTTCTTAACGGACGTGTGCTTTATCGTCACAAGCAATGTGCCCAAGAGGATGGCCTACAGGGCAAATAATAGAGCCATGGAATTGGTCTTGGGTGATCACAAGAAACAATATCAGAGAATTAGATATTACTTGCAACTGTCATAGATCAAAATCTAGGATCTTGGTGCAGCGTCACCACTGTCATTGGTCCCACAGAAGAAATGCATGAAGCAATTCATAGAGGGCAACAAGTATTCATTAGTGACAAACCAAAATTTCATGGACTTTTCTTCTGTGTTAATGCTACAAGGTAGAGTTTTCTTGAAGGATGTAGGTACTTCATACGTTTGGATGGTTGCTTCATAAAATTCACAAATGGAGGTCAAATTCTTGCGACAAATGACAGAGATGGCAACAATAATATTTTTCCAATTTCCTAGGCTATTGTTGCTAAAGAGGATACAACAAATTGGCAGTGGTTTCTGTAACAATTGAAGGAAGCTCTTGTGGAGAACAAGGGCAGTTTGGGTATTACATCATAATGTCTGATATGTAGAATGGGCTAATAAAAGTCGTTAGCACTATGTTTCCTAATTGTCCCAAGAGATTTTGCCTCTGGCACATTGATGTCAATTTCCAGGCTTCGGGTTTTAGGGGAGATGACCTGAAGAAATGCATGGACAATGCAGCCTATTCTTACATCAAGCATGGATATGACCTGGCAATGGAAAAAAATGAAGAGTCAATGTGAGCTAGCTTGAAAGTAGCTGTCAAAACTTCCCGTGCACACATGTGCAAGGTCGGTCATGGATACCAACTGCAAAACTGATCTGTGAATAAAAATTTGAGTGAAGTATTCAAAAGATACATCATAGATATGAGAAACAAACCGGTAGTCACAATGTTTGTTGGGATTTATGACAAGCAAATGGTCAAATTTGATGGTAAAAGGGATAGAGGACAAACAAGAGGTTGCGAAATCACACCCTTTTATGTAGAGAAGCTTGAAATGATGATCTTTTTTGCAAGGCCTTGTTTACCCAAAAGAGCAGATGCTGGCCTCTTGCAAGTGGCAAGTGGTGATCATACTTATGAGATTAGCTTGGAGAATAGAAGTTTTTCTTGTAGAAAATGGGACTTGTGTGGATTATCTTGCAATCATGTTGTTAGTGCCATCTATAAAGCACAGAAGCATCCGGATGATTTTGTATCTAACTTCTTCAAAAAATCCATGTATTTGAACAACTACTGACCAGTTTTCGATCCCATGCCACACCAGCATGGCTGGACCAAAACTGACACTAGAGACATAATGCACCCAGGTTTCAAAGATCACCACAAGGGAAGAAGGCATGGAAAGAGGAGAAAAGGGAAATATGAAGTGCCCCTAAACAAAATGAATCTTCAAGGATGGCCACTATAACATGCAACTACTGCAGATTGCAAGAGCACAAGTACACTAGTTGCTCACAACCTCTGAGACCAGACCTTGCACTTACAAAAAATAACCACAAGGTAATATTACTGAAAATATGATCTATGAATTTCATCCAAAGCTTATTCGATGATGAACTTTTTGAAATTCTATTTATTCATACAAATAGGTTCATTCCTCATGAAGCGCGTACAAGTGCTGCACTGTCTTCTTCGAGAGGAAATGCCCCAAGCACAACACCTTCTTCTTCTAGAATAGATGCTCCAAGAACAACACCTTCTTCTTCAAATGTTGGAGCATGACGTATCATGGGCTACTTTACATCTAGGGAAAATGCATCTGCAGGTAGGTAGATATGCAAATCAAGGTTCTCTGGATGGGAGATAGAGATGGACCTGATTATGTGATGTTGAAGATGGTCCTTTTATTTGTCTATCGTTGAACCTGGTCATTTTGTTTGTCTTGTTGAACATGGTTACGTGATGTTGAACCTGGTCCTTTTATTTGGTTACTATGTTGAACCTGATGACCTTTAAATTTGGAACCTGTGATGTCGAACAAGCTTTGTGATGTTGAACAAGCTTTGTGATGTTGAACAAGATATGTGATGTTGGACAAAGCATGTTCCTTTTGCTTGGAAGCTACTATGTCTCTTAAATGTCTCAAAATATGTTCCTTTTGTTTCGACGTCGAGACCTTAAATGTGTAAACCTAAACCTTAAATATCTCTACATCCTGTCGTCTCGATGTCGAGACCTTAAATGTATAAACCTAAACCTTAAATTTCTCGAGATCATCTCATCTCGATGTCGAGGCCTTAAACGTCTCAAAGGTAACATTTAGTGTCTCAACATTGTCTCGTCTCGATACTGAGACCTTAAATGTCTAAACTTTTAACACATCATTATAAAATTAAGCTAGGCATTCACCATATGATAACAAATAGTTCAACACAACATTCAACATATTACAACAAATAGTTCAACACAAATTATTGAAGTCTCAGAAACACTAGGAGATCTCCAACCCAACCTATTACATATAATATTGCATACTACCACTTCATCAGCGCTCAACTACTCCGGAGAAAGCTCTCTCATCTTCCTCATCTTTCTCATTGTGTCTTCCTTCAGCTTCAGCAGATCAACAATCATGAACTCTAGCTTTCTTTTTTCTTCCTTGAACTTGTCACTTTCCTTCTCTTCCTTAATTCTCATCACTTTGTGCATATTTGGATGTCAAGCATTAGTTAGTTTCTTCTGCTCCAGTTCACCTCTTGCATCAAGAAGAGATTATTCTGCTTTTGCCTTAAGAGCTAGTGTCAACTGCTTCTCCTCCACAACCCTCTTAAGTTCATCTTGAGCATTCCTAAGATCCATGTGCAACTTCTCTTTTCTCATATAACAATTGAAACTTCTTCTCCACATAGTCAAGACTATCACAAAATCACTAACTCTGCCTCTCTTCACTTCTCCATACATTTTCCAAAGTTTTGCAATTGCATTCTCCATGGTTGGTGGCCATTTTGGGTCTACCAATTTCACATAAGCACAACGTTCTCCTTCCTAGAGATGTGATAAATACATGGATATGTTACTTCCTACATGCTGCATATTCACACCTATCTATTGAACAACTAAAAATAATAATATTACTCAAATAAATTCACACACCTCCACTGCACATCCTAGGAACCTCCTTCCTGTGCACCATCCTTCAAAACCTACATATTGCCGGCTACAGATCGATGGTTACAACGTGTAGGTGCATTTCCATCGTCTAACCCACAAAAATCAGAGTCATAGATGCCATTGAGGTCCTAGCAATTGGATTACATGCCAAATCAGAGGACACGGCGCTGAACTCCAAAATATCCAACTACAAACCCTACCGTAATACTATATCTTAGAGAACAAAATTACTCACCGAGCTGGCATATGTTGATGATTCTTTACCATCACCCTAGGAAACCATGGCACCTCCTACCGCGACAGCAATAGAGGCGACAAAGGGAGCTTCAAAGGCGGCGGCGACACATTTGAACGGGAACGACGGGAGTGGAGTGAGAGTTGAGTGATACAAAATGGCTACTTCCATTTTTATACCAGTTGTACGAACAAGCCCTAACAGCTGTGAGTCGCCCGCCGTCCACCCTTGCCACATGTGCCTGACAGCGTAGGTAGACTGGTCAGTAACTTGTTTAAACGGCTAACGATGAGAAATTAGCGCTCCACGTCGTGACCCCGCCCGAAAAGTGGCATTTATCTGTTGAAAAGCCCAAAGATGGTGGTTCCGCGCGTTAAGCCGGTCTCTTATGTGGTGTTTTTTTTTGTCATTTTCTTAATTTAGGACAAAATTCTCGGACAACACAAATATATGTTGTGTAAATGTTTGACATTTTCAGACTTCTCCTGGTCAAGAGAGATGTAACTAGATCATCTCTAGCAGATCCACTAAATCGCACACCTCCCCTGGGCCTGTAAAAGTCTGCCCCATATGTGGTTTATGCGGAAGGAGGCCGATTTTAGGTAAGAGTGACTAAAAATAAGGATCACCCCACCAATATACCAAGGGGACTAGTGAGATCTTGCACAGACGAAGTTACAAATGTTGCTCACCAATTTGATGATCCCATCGAGGAAGAAAAACATTGAGGTAACCATTTGGCTATTCCGAACTACATTTCTGCTTTCCTTTTTCTTGTATATTTGGAAAGGTAAAGAGCACACGTGAGTACGTCTTCTACACGGTCCATGAGCAAGAAAGAGACGGAGAGCAACTTTCACTTCGGACTTCAGTTGCTGAAAGAGGAGTCTCGCGTTTTGGGTGCTGTCAGCTTTGAAGCATTGGTCATTTGATGACAAGTATTTGGCCTCGTATGTGTCTCTGCCCCGCCTTTTCATCATGATAAACATCTGCGTTTGTCCCCATATACATGTGTCTTATTCCTTACTATTTACCTGGTGACATACTTATTTGTTCTGGATATATCTTGGCGCAACACAGAAAAAGGAATATGAACAAGAACGCAATAGTATCTTTGGATCTTATCACATGTTTCGGTGTCAGATAATCCCACGATGATTTGGACCACTCTGGGATAGTGCGAATGCCACGCCTAACTTCTTCTTCTTCTTTTTTTTTTTTTTTTTTTTTTTTTTTTGCGAAAGGAATGCCACGCCTAAACTATTGTTATAGCTAGAAGAGTGAAATGGAATCCGAAGTTCTCTGTACGTGCAACTTTAGGACGACCACCTGTCACTGAAGTGTGAGCAGAGCGACGCAACTCTCTGGTGTTTGAACTAAAGAAAATAAAGCTACACTTGTCGAAAGAAACATATAAGTATACTTTGGGTCTACCAAGTAGATCGCTGGCAACTAGACCAACTACAAAGTCTGGGGCAACATCCATCCAACTAGATGAAGGAGCATTGTGCAGGTATCGAAAATGTACTCCGGCCCGTGTCCGCCAAGTCATGACCTCCTTCCACGATTGCATTAACCAGAGTAGAAAAGTCAGATTCAAACAGCACCTGGTAGATTCCCAGGCCAGTCGTAGCTCAATAGGAGCAATACATGCGCTGGCTTGAATGATCGTTTGCGTCCGCACATGCCTAAAATGCGTTAGGAATCTGGTCCAGCGGCCTCACGTATATTGACTGTGCCGATCGTGGAGATACAAACGCACCACATATTTGCGCCTGGAATACGTAGCGGCGGATGCGCCAAGTGATCGCTCGCTTTTTCATCGGGCCCGTCTGGCAGCGAGCCATAAGGCTGTATCGAGCGCATCGCTTCCGCGGCCGCCACTTCGGCGGTCATCGCTTCCGCGTCTGCGTCTGCGCTGCAGCCTTCGTCATCAATATCGCCGCTGCCTCTTCTGCACGCGCAGTCAGGGCTTCTACGCCGCCATCAATGGCATCGTGTCCCGCGCGTGCCCGGCCTTAACAGTCGATTGGCATCGTCCCTGCCATTACCCACACCACCGACACCTCCACTCCCACCCCTCACCGCCGCGCGCCACCGCGTAACCATGTGAAAGAAGAAGCATGATTCCGAGGCATCCGACAGCGGCACCAAGAAGCCGCAGCGGACGAACAGGGTGCCGCTGCCTGTCGAGATGGCGCGGCTCATGCACAAGAACTGGACGCCGTGCGACGGCTAGCGGGACGTGCACCTGTCTGGCGGCGGCTGGCGGCTCAGCCACCTCTGGGTGCCTGTCCCGCCCGTGCCTCTGCGTGACCTAGGCAGGAGCGCTGAGATCCGGCGCAGGCAGAGGTACCTGCCGCCGGGCCTCCGCGCCGATCCCGCCTTCGCTGTCGACTCCGATACCTGGCACAGCTGGCACCTGATCGAGGACGATCCGAGGAGGCAGGCGGGCTTCCTTGGCGACATGGACTTCATGTTTGACCGGCCACCGCCGCCTCGTCGTCGAACACAGCAGCTGCCGTCGCCTCCACAGGACGACGACGTCGACGAGGACATCGACGTGATGGCCTACCACAACGAGGAGGCCAAGGATGACAGCGACGACTTCATCGCCTGCATTTTCCACGAATGGCACGCGGCCATGGCGGAGGGCCAGAAGTTCAAGTTCTCGGAGACGATGACCGATGATGAGATCGAGAGGCTCAGCGGCCTCATCTCGGAGGTGGACCGATCGGTGCAGCCGCTACTGCCTCGGTACGCCACCGACATCATGCCGCCGGGCCTCACGGAGGAAGAGGTCCTACGACGGGTGCTCCAGAACTCGGCCCCACAACCGCTGCCTCCGACTCCACGTTCACCTCCGGCGTACAATCCGTGGGCGGCTCCACCTCCACCACCGGCGTGGGCTGCTCCACCTGCACCGCGTGGGCTGCTCCACCTCCACCTCCACCTGCTTTTAATTAATAACGCCTAACGGCAAAGTCCATGAAGGAGAAGCCTGAGCCTCTTCACAATCTTCCACGGAGAGGTCACCGGAGCACCAACCGCGAAACCAACTAGGAGGTAACCCCTCCAAGGAGTAACAAGCTCACGGTCTCTCACTCGAACTAATCGTAATGAAGATCTCAACATTTATGCAAGGATGCAAAAGCAAGAACACCAAAGATGGTCAAATTCGTCACAGTCTAATTCCACCAAAGCAACAAATGCTATGGAGAAACTATAGAGAAAGAATAATCGTGAAAATCAACAAATGACTTCAAGATCTAGATTCCAAGAGATCCCCTCACTTAGAGGAGAAATTGATTGGTGAAGGTTGTAGATATAGATCTCCTCTTTCAAATCCCTCAAGAAAATGCAAGAATCGTGGGAAGAAAGGGATAGAAAGTAAGCTCAAGAGGTTCAAGAATGGTGGTCAAAGATTTGCAAAAGAACCCTAAGAAACAATGGGGAAGAAGGCCCCTTTTATACCCCTTCAAGAAAAATGACCGTTTGAGCTAAAGTCGAGCCACCCGGCGCGATGCCTGGCAGGACCGGCCAGGGTGCCGACCTACCCAACATAGGGCCTGGCAAGCCATCCCAGGTGCCGAGTTACCCGGTAGCAGCACCCGGCACATCGACCCTTGCGCCGAGAACAACATACATAGCCCTTACGAAAAACTGCGACAACTTTTGCATCCGGACTCCGATTGAGATGAAACCAATTTTGTTGGAAAGACAACGACGAATAGAACCCCAACAACATATTGAGACCCACCAAAGAATGTTTTAGATTATTTTAGAGAGGGAGCCTCACAATGTCAAGAAACGGTAAAGACGTCCAAACTCGAAAACGCAATAGAAGAAGCATACGGATTCCGTTTTCGATGAACTTGGGCTTGTTGAAAAGCTAGCAACAAGTTCAAGAACCTCACACAGAGAAACACCAATAAGCAACAAGAATATAGGGATGCAACGTATGCAAAGGATTGAGCTCCGTAAGACGATGCGATGAAGTTACTCAACCGAAAGCCCCTCTTGATAGTGCGGCTATCTATCCTATAACCCGGTTTCCGAACAACCACCTTGAGATCGGGAAAAGAAAAACCTAGCAAGGCCATACCTTTGCCTTGCGCATCCTTCTTGATCTTGACGACACTATTCAATCTCCACTCAAACCAGAATGCCTCACTTGATCGTTGTCGCTTCGTGAAGACTCACAATTGCTCCCCATACACCATTATGGGAAAGCTCCATTAAGGCACATCTTCACATATCCATTATCACCAAATGGACGGCAAGCTTCTAGCATGATATCTTCGATATGCTCATCTTGAACTTGCCCTTCTCAACCTTGATGACATTCAACCTAGCTTGATGGCATCCTCACACGGGCTATATGAGATCATACTCTTGATGCATGCCCATGGCAAGATACCTAACCCACATAGATAACACAAATGCACATATATAGTGGGTTAGCTCATAAAGCATAATTGACAAGGCTTACCACCCACAAGATCACATGATCCAAAGTGGTACAATATTTATGCTTCATGTGTTGACTAACTTGAATTCAATCTTCACACTTATTCTTGGTCAACCTTGTATCTCTTCATGCTCTATCATAATATCTTGATCATTCATTGCTTAACACATAAGCTAGAGCATGCCTAAATTGAGTTTCACACAAGAACTTCATCTTTACTTCTTCTTCTTGATCATATCATATTTTTCTCTTCAAATCGATGATCTTGATGCCAATACCAAAGGTATAACATTACATTCATGGCATCCATACTTGAATCCAACATATGGACTTCAAGAAATACCCACGGAATATTCCTTCATATAAACATAACGAAAACATTAGTCCACATAGGATTGTCATTAATTACGAAAAACACACTTAGAGGCAAAGTGCACTTACACCTGGACATGTTTTTATTCAGCATTTATTAGCCTCCAAAATGAATCGGAATGCCTAAATGGCTAATTAGAAACTGACCTAGCCCACAGCCAAAAAGTTTGACATATAGGTTAGTATCTCCTTGGGCCTCACCGAAACATAACAACTCGCTTTTGTAAAAATTAATCTCTAGACCTGATAATTGCTCGAAAGTTAGCAAAATTAATGTTAGATTTCTCGCTCTTCCTGGTCATGTTCATAAAGAGAATAGTAACATCGGCGTAAATTGATAGTCCACCATCAATAAGGTGAGGAACTACCTCCCATCAGCTTCTGCACGCTCAATAGTTGTGGCAAGCATATCAACCACTATATTGAATAGCACCTGTGATAATGGATCGCCTGGCCTTCAACTTTTTTTCTTCTAGGAAGTATCTACCAACATTATCGTTGACTTTTATGGCTACACTTCCTTCGAAAATAAAGTTACAAATTTGCAATGGAGATGTAGCCGTTTGTTCATCATACTTCGTGATGACTTCTCATTCCACGGTGATAGATTTGGTCTCGACAGAAGAAGAGAAACAAGAACGGAAATTCAATTCGGCGGCTCCCGGGTGCGTATGCTCCCTATACCAAAAAATTATATTTTGAGTTGTCAAAAAATTTTGACAAAAAATTATACATGTACATCTCCATAATATATGTGCATTCGTCAAGTTTCACGAAAAATCAATATTTTTTGTGGTCCATGTAAAAAAAGAGAAAATTTATCTTGTAAAAAGCATTGTTTTTAGCACTGAGTTTTGTCTTTTTACACACTTCACATGACAAGTCAATTTTTTATGAAACAACTTTGTGAGCGTGTAGCACGTGAAGATGTACGTGCAAATTTTTTGTTTCAATTTTTTTAAAATTCAAAATATGTGTAAGATGAATTTTAAAATAGAGGGAGCATATGCTCCCATGTTTCAAAACACCACTCCCACCTCCATTTTATTCTAATGTAGTGGATACATAGTGGCGGTGGTTGCAACATAAGGAGTTATTTGGGCACACCTAACACACCATTTTTACTTCTTTATTACTAGAGTTTTAACATATGTTTGTAATAGGGAATAATTCTATTAAACATAGAAGCATGAACCATTTTTCTTGCAACTCATTCTAGATATCAAATTATAGTCCGACTAGTAAATTTATATATAAAACTTAGCAACATCAACAAAATTTCATATTTATTCCTAACTCGTTCATTCAATGTAGGATCCCTCTTAGTATATTTATCTATTACACTTCGCAAAATTAAATACATTTTGTACTTCTTTATAACTTACTTTAGTCATATTTTGCTTCCTGCAATATAATTTTCCATTACGCATAGAAAAATTAATCACATTTTTTACTTTTTTATAACTTATTCTATCAATATACTATTTCAACCCATATATTTTTCTATTACACTTAACAAAATGAACCACATAATACGGCAACTAAAATTTAACATAGGATCTATTTTCATACACTTCTAATGTATGTCATTACATCTATACTTGCACAAAATTTAATCATATTTGCAAGGTAAGATACACTAGTTATTTATTTTACTTATAACTCTTCCTTGAACATCCGGTCAGTTGTGCAAAGAAAAGACACAATTATTCCTTGGTACGAGAAACAAATGGACATATCACAATTATGTATTATGCCAATACATGAGTTATATAATACGTATCTAGTAGAATTGAACATGTTGCCCAAAAGTTATGAAGTTATACGATATAGTTATAACTTGATAGAGGTTTCTAGAGTCAATGATGTTCTATCTTTGGTGTAAGTAAATAGAAATTTCTAGAGTATACAAGTTGTCCTGAAATCATTGCAATTAGTTGTTTGTTGGTTCTTTTGTGATCAGATAAGTGTAACTTATGCTCTGGCAATATGTGCATGATCCATATTCAATCTATATGAACGCTTAGTTTTCTCTTGCTTTGGTCTAGAATATGCACATAAAACTAACTAATTTATCTCCTGGAAGAATAGTGATAAAAATAGATCCATTTGTTCTTTTTAAAAACAACTCATCTTATCAAAATCCATAAACACACTACTCTTCTATGTTATCTCGGTATCTTGCAACAAATCAAAACACCTTGAATACGATGAGGGGCCATAGGTTGCATGTGGGTGTTCTTAGTTCCCTACCATTCTTATGAAGGACAATGTGGTTTGCGAAAAACTTGCACGAAAAATTAAGCTTTAGTAACTAAATGTGCATGCTTTTCTGTTCGCATGTCCAGCGAAATAACGTGTAGAAATAATGGAAAATTTGCATTTTTAAGCATGAAATCATTTCAGACCTTACAAATAGTCATAATAAATAACATACCCACTTTGTTGTGGCCTTTATCTTTTTTATATACCACATTCAACCAATTTCCAAACATATTTGTATTATCAGTTGGTGGAGGAATATTGAAAGCCATATTAAAAATTCTCCATAGAATCTTAGAAAATAGGCACATGATATAAATAAATGTTGTATTGTCTAATCTTGATTACAAAAAATAACAGTTCGTGCATCCTTGCCAAGTTCGTTTTGGAAGCTTATCCTTATTTAGAATCACTTTCTTATGAAGAACTCCGTACAAATCCTTATTTTAAGTGGTAGCTTACCTTTGAAGGTAAATGGTGTGTCCATTAAGAAAATCTAGATACAGTGATTTCACCGTAAAAAAATACTAGAATTGGTTAGCTTCCACTTCAAGTATCTTCCTATGCAGATAATTGAACTAACCGTCTCCGTACCAAATGCAACCATCTTGCCATTTTTTTGTCAAAGACCTCCTAAAAGCTATGTTTAGAGGCATATGCATAACATTAGCTACCGTAACTTGTTTACTTTGAACAAAATTCTATAAGGTTGGGTGTTACTCGCATAGAGGAGTTTCCCAAGCCAATCCTCTCAAAACCTAGTATTCATTCCATGACCTCTCAAAAGACCCTCTTTTGAAAAATTAATCTCTTACGTTCATTAGATCTTTCCAAAAGGTGAGTAAGTTGGTTTAATTAGTCAAAATCTGAGATAATGGTTTGAATCGTTAATATTTATTATGAAAGAGTTCTTGCTATACACCCTCTTCATTAACAAGTTTATATATCCACTTGCTAAGTAAACTCTTGTTCTTTATATCCCAAACTACCTCCTTATTTTGGTCTACAAATAATATTCCATCTGGTCAACCCATATTTGTTCTTGTGACCATAACTTTGCACAAAAATTCTGGTCTAAAAAATCAAGTCTCTTTCGTACCCCTTTTGGTATTGCTAAAAAACAAAGCATGATCATTGGTTGGCTCGTAAGAACCAAACTGTCACCATAAGAAATAAATTTTCCAACCCTACTAAGCTTTTTCATAAAACGATCTTCTACTAGTTTCCATCTACCACTTTTAAGTCGATGAAAGTGAATAGGGATCTCCAAGTATCTAACATTGTGTACTCTTCCTCTGCTTCTTTTGCTTGACCAAAGCACTGTTATAAAAATTTATCTTCATTCCTGGTAAGTATTCAAAGATGCATAAGACTAATATAATATTAAGTGCTTTTTTGAGACCATGTTCAATAAAAATTATGGTATCATCCCCATATCACAAGATGGACACACCACCATCGAATAAATGAGGATGACTCCAACCACTTGCCTCTTCTTTAGCATGGGCAATTATAACAACTAACATATCTACAACAATATTAAACAGAATCAGAGATAAAGATTCACCTTGATGTAGACCTTTCTGAGTTTGAAAATAATAACATATTTCATCGTTTACTCTAATACCCACATTTCCTTTCTCTACATACAAAGTTTTTTATTCACCCACACCATTTAGGATCAAGCCCTTTCATGCACAAGGGTTGCTGCAAAAAATACCATTTTACATGATCAAATGTTTTTTCAAAGTCTACCTTGAAAAGCACACCATCCCTTTTCTTCCTCTCAAATTCTTGTATTGTTTCATGTAAAATTACCACTCCTAAAATATGTCTACCCAGCATGAGCGGTTGACCACTGTGTCAACAATGGTAGTTATATGATTGGTCCCCATTTTAGGGAATATTTTACAACTAACATTGAGAAAATAAATGGAGCAATATTGCTGAATTTGAATCGCACTCTGTTTCTCTGGGAGAAGGATAATCGTGTCATAACGGTAGCCCCCTTTTTGAAAATAACAAACATATGCATCAAATCCCTTCAAAATGTCCTAAATATCTTGGTAAAATTCAGATGGAAACCCATTTTCTTTCGGGACTACATGGATAGCATGGGTGATCGAACATTTCGACACAATTTACTTGGTCTGATTTGTTTTATTGGTTTCTAGAGAGTCGTAGCTATGCGATGTTGTTGCCACTTGTTTGTATTTATTTTCCTACCTCTCAGAACCTCCTAGATACCAGCAAAGCTAAGTTGTGAATGTGTGAATGTTCCTGCATGAAGCTTATGAATATTGTATCGAGACTATATGTACTCACTACCTATCAGTTTGTGTTCTTGATTAGATCAAGATCCTGGGCGTCAGTGTTCAAAAAATCGTTCGATTCAACGTTTAATCAGCCGATTAATCGCTACTTGATGGTCACCGATTTACCGATAAACTCATCTATTGCCCGATGTATTTATGCCCGATTAATAGACTAATTGCCTATTAATCGTTAATCGTTAGCCGACCAAATCAACATCGATAAGCGGTTTTCTCAATATACCGGGCGTTATAAATTTTGAACCAAACTCTTGGCAGCCTTGAGTTTTGACTAAACTCTTTTTCGATAAAGAAAATATATTAATATAGAAAGATATCAATTACACACAGGCTCTGCAACAAAACAATATACTAATGGTAGTACCTAACGACCCTAGGATTTAAAGGATTTAAAGACTGGGTATTCAAAAAATTCAGGCCTAACTTTTTACAACCTAAAAGACCTTATTTTTTGACCGGGACTTGACATTTATTTAGGCTAATGGTACGGAAAGGGAGATTGGCTGTGGGGTAGGAAAGAGAGAGCTATGATGTGAGCTCTAGCTTTTATCTTGGGTTGAATGCATGAATAGAATGTAGTTTGTCATACAAGCATGCAGGCAGTATAGACTAAATTCCGGCTGCACATAACCGAATTGAAACTGAAAACCAAACCGAAAAAACCCACCAAAACCGAATTTCAGTTTTTATGGTTTTATGGTTAGGTTTAAGTTAGTAAAAGTCCTTACCATATACAATTCGGTTAATTCAGTTAAAAACTGGAAAACCGTAGTTAACCGAAAGAAAACCGAATTGCTCAGTCCAACAGATAGTTTCGTTCGCAGGCCATCACACATGCACATTAACCTTTCGTATTCTTCTAGAAGTCAGTACTATGAAAGGAAAGCCACTCCAGCGTGTCGGTATGGACTTGTTAGTATATACATTCATGTGAGTACAGGTCGTTAGTTCAAGTTCTATATAGACAACAATTCTGCAGTTTTTTTTTATTTTAGCCGCATTTTCACTGTTTATCATTTTTTTCTCCCATAACACAATTAGTTTGGTCTTAAAAAAATATAGAAATGAAATATATGTCCATAAAACATATGTGTTATTCACTAAATGCATATAAATGTTTTGGCACAAATAAAAGGTATTCTAACTGAATAGCCTTGACTTGAGCTAGGCCCGTCCCTCGTTGTATGGTTGCACATAATAATAAAAAACTAAGAAAAAAAGTCTCTGTACGGTATTTTAACCCTAGCAGCAACAATATATCCACCGTCAGGACAACACCTGAACTTTAGGCTCTTCAAAAGCGACGCCTTTAATGCATGAGGGCCATCGTCGCCCGACCAAAATATCTTAGGTTTTCACCCTAAAGATAGTCCCCGCTCACAAAACAATGTCTTCAACAAGGCTATTGCCAGACACAACCAATTAAGGCCAGATCTTAGATTTTCACCCTGAAAAGTAAGACTCTAAACTTCGCATATATTGCCTTCCCCACTTGCATACTGCTACTGCTAAAACCAAAACATAAAGTAAATTCCTCAACATCACATAGACTCGAACCTCCATTACTAGTTCTCCAATCCGGCCTTCATGATATTCTCCACCTCTGATTTTACAATGGACCAGAATGTCATCTCATGGCAACATAGATCAGAGCTTCACGTCGCTCCCTCCAGAACCAAACGGTCAGAATAAAAGCATAATGTGCATGATCGAATACCACCCGATCCAGCAAACTCCAGGCATAAGGTGCTCTGTTACATTCGCCGGCTGAGCCTTCTGAAACTCATCACTCCGGTCAGATGAAGAAGGACCGGCCTCAGGAAGGTCACTATCTTCGCAAAAGAAGAACCGTAGGACAAACACCTTTATTAGGCAGATCGGCCGGGCCCCATGCCACCACCCACCGGTCGACCTCATCGGCAGAAGAGGAGGCCGCCACCGACCATAGACTCGTCGACGAGTCGTCCGCCACCACCCCCAACCCGAAGTAGGCCACCACCGTGAGCAGCCGGGAGGGGGAGGCACACAGGACCACCAATCTGTTGCGGTCAAAAACCCACCGGCGAGCAGCGACGGGCAACACAGTAGAGCCAGGAGGCTCCCAGGATTGCGGTGGCCCCTGGTCCCTCGGGCGACGGCCCGCAATGCCTTCTGGCACACGTCCTGGTCCTTACGAGGGCGTGCCACCTGACCTAAGGTGATGGTTTGCTTCGACTAGTTTCCTGCATGGCAAACACGTAAACATTAAATACGAGCCCCGATCGGCTCTTAAGTTGTTCTGTGGATCGGCTCAAAGAGCCGATTGCCCCATGGTTCATGTTAGATTTATAAGGACATGGGGATCATGCTTTATCAATATCAAGCTAAACTAATTTACGATAGTCTAGGGTTTTCACCGTATAATCGGAACATCCTATGCGTAATTGAGCCTAGCAGATACGTAAGATGATGGAAAACCAACCCTAAAGAGGCCTAAAAACCAACGTGAAGTTGATCCCCGGAACAATCCCTCTAGAGCTTAATAAACCACACCTTACGCACTGAAAGATCGAGATGTCGCCTAGAGGGGGGGGGGTGAATAGGCAATTACAAACTCTTGCGGATTTGTCTTGTATGAATGCGGAATTAAACTATCGTTTAGTTTACAAGCACAAACCCTAAATATGCTAAGCTCAACTAAGTGTAACAATAGCAACTAGAGCTAAGCAAGATAGGCACAAGATATATGTAGCACAAGTGATAGCAAGATATATGTACTTCAAGCACGATGGCTATCACAAGGAAAGAGAGCTCGGGTATAGAAATAACCGAGGCACGCGGAGACGAGGATGTATTCCCGTGTTCCCTTGCTTTGCAACAAGGTACGTCACGTTTGGAGGAGTGGAGGTCCCACGAAGGATTCCCCGCGCCACGAAGGCTCACCCTATTCTCCGAACCACACCCACGAAGGATAATGGCCCTTTCCTTATGGTTAGCTTTTCCTCCGCTCCGGAGATGGCAAGCTCCACAACCACTTCACAAGCTCCACGAAGGAGAAGCCCGGGCCTCTTCACAATCTTCTTGAAGAGATCACCGGAGCACCAATCACCAAGCCAACTAGGAGGTTTCCCTCCAAGAGTAACAAGCTCACGGTCTCTCACTCGAACTAATCGTGGTGGAGAGCTCAACACTATGCAATGATGCAAACAAGAACACCGGAGGTGTTCAAGTCCTTCACACTCAAATCCCACCAAAGCAACGAATGCTAGGATGAGATTGGAGAGGAAGAACAAGGGGGAAAGTCAACTAAAGACTCCAAGATCTAGATCCCAAGAGATTCCCTCACTTAGAGAAGAATTGGTTTAGTGGAAATGTAGATCTAGATCTCCTCTCTCAAATCCTCAAATATGAGCAAGAATCATGGGGGGGAACAAGAGAGAGAGCAACTTCTTCAAATGCAACAATGGAGGTGAGAGAATGGGGAAGAAGTTGTTCAGCTCAAGGTGGAAGAAGCCTATTTATAGCAAAGGGAGAAATAGAACCGTTGGGGGAAAAACGGGGTGTAAAACGCATAAAAAACGAGCTGAAAAGGTGCCCAGGCCGGCCAGCAGGCCGGTCGAACCGGAGCTTGGGCCGGAGAGGCCGGTGGCCTGCCCGGTCCGACCGGCCCAGCAGCCGGGCGGGGCCTGTGCTGCTCTGGGCGGCGGATAGGCAAGGCAGCGCCTGGGGAGGTGGGCCGCCGGGGCGCCAAAGGCCCAGCCGGAGCGCGCGGGGCGAGCGGCCCGGCGAGGGCAGCGGCGCGCGGACGGGCAGGCGGCCCAATGCCGCGTGGGCGGCGCGGAGGCAGCCGGCGCGGGAGAGGCGCCGCGTGGACCGAGCGGCGCGAGGCGGCCCAGTCCGGGTCCGGTCGGACCGGAGGGCGAGCTGGGCTGCCCGGCGTCTGGGCCGGTTGGCCGGTCGGAGACCGGGGCTGTCCCGGGTGGGCCGGTGTGTGGCCCGGTCGACCGGTCGGAGACCGGGCAGCCGTCCCCCTTTTTTCTTTTCTTTTTTTCTTTTTCTTCTTTTACCTTTTCTTTAATAACTATTGCTCCCGAACTCCGATTAACATGAAACCAATTTTGTTGGAAAGATAACAACAAATGCTATCCAATAGAAAGTGCAAACACAAGAAACTGTAGGAGGGATTTTATCATGAATATAAAAGGATAGAACCTTATATCATGAATAACCGGTAAAATCACCCAACCTCGAAAACGCAATAGAAGATGCATGCGAACTCCGTTTTCGATGAACTTGGGCTTGTTATAAAGCTAGCAACAAGCTCAAGAACCTCACATAGAGAAACACCAAGAAGCAATAAGGATATGCAAAGTATGCAAAGGATTGAGCTCCCTAAGACGATGTGATCAAGTTACTCAACCGAAAGCCCCTCTTAATAGTGCGGCTATCTATCCTATAATCCGGTCTCCCAACATCCACCTTGAGACCGGTAAAAGGAAAACCTAGCAAGGTCATACCTTTGCCTTGCGCATCCCGCTTGATCTTGATGATAACTCTTCAAGCTTCACTCAAGCCGGAATGCCACACTTGACCAATGTTGCTTTGTGAAGACTCACAAATGCTCCCCCATACACTATGATGGGAAAGCCCCATTGATGCACATCTTCACATGTCCATTATTACCAAATGGACGACAAGCTTCAAGCATGTGATCCACTCAAGATACTCATCTTGAACTTGTCCAACTCAACCTTGTATCTTCTCATACGATGTTCTTGATCCAATACACAAGGTATACATTTATCTTCATGGCATCCATACTTGAATCCAACACATGGAGAGCAAGTAGTACCTATGGAATATTCCTTCATATAAACTCAATGAAAACATTAGTCCATAGGGGTTGTCATTAATTACCAAAACCACACATAGGGGCAATGTACCCTTACAATCTCCCCCATTTTGGTAATTGATGACAACCACAAATAAGAGGGTTTATATGATGAATATTAGAAACAAGTACGCAACTTATCCGAGAATAAGTTGTATACAAGAGGTTGTATTTGATATGGTCAAGTAACACAAAGCTACTAGCGCATATCAAAACCGGCTCTACTCACACAACTACAACAAATGCAATGGATGTGAGTAGAACCAATATATATCGAGAAAACTCCCCCACAATGTACCCCCACAATGTATGCACGTGTGATGAACATGAATTCATTGCATATATTGTCAAGATTAACCTTTGGGACAATTTCCACTATATATATACAACCATGCAAGACATATAAATATGGAATGCATGAGAGGCAAAACACTTAAGCACAAACCAAACTTAAGTATAAAACCATTCCCTTAAACCCTCTAAACTTCTCCCCCATTGGCATCGATTGTCAAAATGGGTGAAAAATTTAGAAGGCCAATATCATGTGAGTTCCTCCCCAAAGTGTGCACTTCTCATAATTTCAGTGGAATCAAGTGCACATATCCAATGATGAATACTTGAAGGAAGTCAAACTATATTGAGGATCAAAGATTGCATAAAGATAACATGGTGAAGTGAGCTTCAACAAATAAAGCAAGCAATCAAAGATCCACTTGGACAAACAAAGATATCATGATAAGAGAGATATAGTGCTCTTAAAAATAAGAAAGCTCCCCAAGGTTCGTGCACAATTTATAATGTTTGCATGTGAATACAATATGCACAAACATGGAATCCTTACTCCCTATATATCATTTAGAACACAACAAGGATAAAGAGAATATGCTTATCAAGAACAACTTGAGTCCAACAATTACGAGATATGAGTGCATGAAGAAAATAAATAAACCAAGCACTCATAAATCTTCTTTACCAATAACACTAAAATCAAGAGGATAAGAAGATAGTTGGCAAAGAACAAGGATATCAAGGTGATGGATTAACGCTCTTATGTATATGAGTTTCTAAAGTGGACAAAGTGATCCATAAAGAAACATGCACACACAAGAGGTTAACAAAATAGATAAGACGAGATATCCAAGATGAAGTCATAAAATATACCAAAGGATGTTTGCTTAAGAAGCATATATAGCCTATGGCTCCAATTTTCACTTATGGTATATATGAATGAACTTCGACCAAGTTAAACCTCAAAAACATTACAACTAACAATAAGGGAAGTAGAGCTAGTTGGAGTGTTTTGAGAAAGGCAACAAGTATCACAAAAACGGATTTATTTCACAAATTCATCAATATTGCACACAAGAGCTCTTTGAGGAATTGATATGCAATAAATTGCTAGAGGGCATATTTGTGATAGGTGAATCATAAAATATGATATATATATAACCTATCATATGCATCTTCTCAAATTACTCAAATGTTCAATAAGAAGTTTTACTTTAAAAGGGTTTTTCAAGAACCGCAATATTTTCGAAATAAATAATTTCATGCCAAGATACAACCTACAAGAGGTTGGATGCTATATGAGAGTGCATGAATAAGATACTTGTTACCGAGATGGCAATGGCTTGATGTAGTAGATAAGAGTTCATCGATCATCCTAGCTTGACTCCAATCCTCATATGGTGACAACACCTTCCTTATAGATGAGACAAGCCTCCATTGCATCTCCAATGTACCTAAAACATCATTCAAGTACATCTTGGTCCCCAAACTCATTGGGTCCAACATGGTTAGACTAACCACAATATATAGGACACACTCCATATAAACATGTGCATATTTAGATGAAGTTTGAATTTCATGCACATCTCTTAGCCATTTAGGATTTGATGGAGTATATCCTACATAATGGATCGAAAGAAAGCAAGCATGCTACAAGTATAAACAAATTACATATAAGCATGCACCAAAACTTTTAAAGATCCAAGAAAGATATACTTTGGACAAAACACCAAAGGAATTAAATAAGGCATAGAGGTGTCACAAAACAAATTTGTTGTCCAAATTATATCTAAGAAGCAAATCACAAAAGATTTGTTCAATCAAAGTTCAACAAGTGAACTAAGAAGAAACCATTGAGCATAGAGGATGAAATGAAGCAAACATGCTCAAAGATTTATCTCATTCAAGCTAATAGAATATGTAAGAAGGAATGAGATAGCAAACTCCCCAAAAGAGCAAGGTTCGAACAAATAAACCAAACCCTCTACACCTTTCACAATGGCACAATGTACCATAAAGAAAAGGTTTGTCTTCCAAAACAAACACTTGATATGAATCAAGATAATTTATCAAAAGATTTTTCAAAGTGACAAGGAAGACACATGGGAGCAACAAGGATTTGTTGGAAATAAAATAAGGCAATAAGAAGCAATCCAAGGTGAAGGTGATCCATAAATTCAACCACATATAAGGTTATCAATTGTCAAAGACAATGAGTATATTGGAAATAATTTCCGGTGGTGAATTGACAAAGATAGGAAGGATCAACTTCACAATAAAAGGCATAGGATAAGTATATAGAATTAAGCACTATGCATGGATGAAGATTCTTGATAACTTCAACTAGTCACACAATCACGCACGGCAATGATTAGAATAACTTGAAGCAAACGGTGTCCCAAATAAGATATAGAGATATGTACTTGAGGAAAAACCGCACCAAGAATTTCTTATTCAAACAAGAACCAAAAGATGAGCAATAAAATCTTTTTACTACAAGTGGAGCTTGTTTGAGCAAACATGCCACCTAGAAACAAGATAATTAAGAGCATCAACTCTAGGTGTCATAACCTCATATGTTCACATTTTCTAGGCTTGTGATATGTACAAAACATATTACTCCCCCATAATGTGATAAGTCATTTCTTCCCAAACAAGAGGCAACTAAAATTCGACTAGAGATGATTAATGGACATTAGAATTTGAATTTCTCATGAGTATGACACACCACATAGTGACTAGATAATATCTTAATATCAATACTAAGTGGTGGTACCCATGTACACACATTTTAAAGAAAGAGAGATGCACAAAGCATATCACTCCCCCAAAATGGGATGTTCCATTAATCACTCAAAGAGAGCCAAATAAGATGTCATCAAGATGCATTAGGCTCACAACAATACACAAGTATATGATGAGTCAAACAAACATACTTGAATACACAAGATAGGTAAGTAAGACACAACACATACACACAAATATTTGGTACAAAACCAAACATGCAAAGGGGCAAGTAACTTACAATAAATATGATGAGTTGAAGTATAAGTTACCGCAAGGAGGAACATTGGATATAAGATATAGATGATAATCCATATGACTTGGCTTGGTCAAAATATAATATATGAAGATCCCTTAATTCTTCATGAAGTAGCCAAATCTCCAATGACCTCCAAATACACCTATTGATCAAATTTGAGCTTGTTGGTCCCCAACCAAGTTGGGTCCTAAGAGGTTAGTCACAATAGGCTTGGCAACCCAAATGGTTCTTTTCTTGAAACCACTTTGAGTTCCAACAAACTTGGCAAACACATTGCCATTATTATCCTTCCCTAGAGAATAATCATCATCAACAATTATAGGGTTAGATAAGGTACCACCTAAGCAAGAAGAAGCAAAGTGCCCCTTCTCACGGCATAAGTAGCAAGTGTTCCCCTTTCTCTTCTTTATTGATTTCTTCTCTTGGGGAACAATATATTGATTCTTCTTGGGAAGTGGCCTATCTTCAACTTGAGGTCGAGCATGAGCTTGACCTTGACCTTGTGGCCGTTTCCCTTGTTGTTTCTCACTCAAGTGCTTCTTCTTCTTCAATGGGCATGATCTAACATGATGCCCTTCAACCTTGCACTTGAAACAAACTAACTTGGCCGGATCATCGACTTTATCTTGGCCCTTCTTCTTGTTGCTCTTGCTCTTGGACTTGTTCTTGTTATTGGAGTTGAATCCAAGTCCACTCTTGTCATTGGGGGATTGTTGCACACTTAGCATCTTGTCAAGTGCGGATTTCCCTTCATGACGCTTTTCCAAGTCTTTCTTCAAAGAAAGGACTTGGGCCTCGAGCTCTTTGATTTCCTCTACATGGTTAGTAGAAATACAAGTACTAGAGGAAGTAGAAGCTTCATTGTTAGAGCAACAAGGCAAAGTGAGTAATCCAACACAAGGTGTATCACTAGTTTGACTAGATGGATTACAAGGACTAGCACATGGCAATATAACATTTGTAGTAGAGATTGTGCTAACATCCATATGAGGCTCACAAGATGTTACCTTAGTGATACTTGCCTCATAAGCTAACTTTAGCCCATCATAGGAAATTAGAAGATCATCATGAGAGCTTGAGAGCTTTTTATGATTTTCTTCCAATTCCCTATAATTGCTAGTTAGCAACTCAAGTTGAGCCCTTAGCTCAACATTTTCCTCTAAGGTAGATGCTTCACAAGAATTAGAGTTAGTAGCACAAGCATCAACAATAGTTTTCTCATTTTCATGCATATAGGATTCAATTTTTTGTGTATGCATAAAATTAGTATGCTTCTCATCTTTTAGCTCATGCTTGAGGAGAGTGAATCTCATTTCCTCATTTTCAACATGGGACTCCAACTTCACTATGGTTTCCCTATATTTATTCAAGGTATCCATAGAGTGTTCGAGATTAGCACGAGCTTCTTTATTACCATGAAGAGAAGCATATATCGTTGCCATATTATGCACCAAGATATTATATTCTTCATCATTATCATCATTATCACTCTCATCATTAGAAGAAGTGTTAGGAGTCAAAGTAGGAGATACCTTTGATCCATTTGCCATAAGGCACATGTGCATACCGGAGGATGAAGATGAAGATATTCTTGAATCCTCATTTGAAATCATGTCTTGATCCATAGAGTGTTCGGTTTCCTCTACATTGTTAGTCAACAAACAACTAGAGGAAATATAAGCATTTTGATTATGGGAGCAAGACAAGGTAAGCATATCTTCATGAGATCTATGTAAGCAATTTACACATGATATGCAAGGACTATCAACACAAGCATGTAGGTCATTTTCAATGCTAGATGTGTTTAAGTCCAAAGAGGAAGCATTACAATGGGATAGAGATGAAGAATCATCACTATTGAGCACAATATCAACATTGCAATTTTCCTCACCACTCACCATATCATTACCTCGTGTCTTGCTACACGTTGGTGAAGTGAAAGAAGATGATAACTCATCACGACCGGAGGTGGAAGCAACTTGGAGCTCTTCATGATGTGAAGGGGAAGAGAGCTCCTCGGAGTCACCACCGACCAATTGAGAAGTGGATCCACCAAACATTTCCTTAAGCTTGATCCACATCTCATGAGACGATTTTCGCTTTATATATATCAAGAACCTACGAAAATCGGGTCTCAAAGAGAATAAAAGCTCATTAGATACTTGAGCTTCAAGATGTAAGTTTTTCTCATCCTCTAAAGATAGATTTTGAGAATCCATCGGAGGAGAAAAACCGACATCTAGAAATTGCTCTATATGTGGACACAAGGTCCGAAGCTTACAAAGCAAGCAATTTCTCCACAAAAGATAATTTGTGCCATTAAAGACAATTGTGTCATTGTGCACTATACTAGCCGACATCTTTACTCTCAAGGCGGTGAAGCCTTAAACAAGGAGAGACCTTGCTCGATACCAATTGAAAGATCGAGATGTCGCCTAGAGGGGGGTGAATAGGCAATTACAAACTCTTGCGGATTTGTCTTGTATGAATGCGGAATTAAACTATCGTTTAGTTTACAAGCACAAACCCTAAATATGCTAAGCTCAACTAAGTGTAACAATAGCAACTAGAGCTAAGCAAGATAGGCACAAGATATATGTAGCACAAGTGATAGCAAGATATATGTACTTCAAGCACGATGGCTATCACAAGGAAAGAGAGCTCGGGTATAGAAATAACCGAGGCACGCGGAGACGAGGATGTATTCCCGTGTTCCCTTGCTTTGCAACAAGGTACGTCACGTTTGGAGGAGTGGAGGTCCCACGAAGGATTCCCCGCGCCACGAAGGCTCACCCTATTCTCCGAACCACACCCACGAAGGATAATGGCCCTTTCCTTATGGTTAGCTTTTCCTCCGCTCCGGAGATGGCAAGCTCCACAACCACTTCACAAGCTCCACGAAGGAGAAGCCCGGGCCTCTTCACAATCTTCTTGAAGAGATCACCGGAGCACCAATCACCAAGCCAACTAGGAGGTTTCCCTCCAAGAGTAACAAGCTCACGGTCTCTCACTCGAACTAATCGTGGTGGAGAGCTCAACACTATGCAATGATGCAAAGCAAGAACACCGGAGGTGTTCAAGTCCTTCACACTCAAATCCCACCAAAGCAACGAATGCTAGGATGAGATTGGAGAGGAAGAACAAGGGGGAAAGTCAACTAAAGACTCCAAGATCTAGATCCCAAGAGATTCCCTCACTTAGAGAAGAATTGGTTTAGTGGAAATGTAGATCTAGATCTCCTCTCTCAAATCCTCAAATATGAGCAAGAATCATGGGGGGAACAAGAGAGAGAGCAACTTCTTCAAATGCAACAATGGAGGTGAGAGAATGGGGAAGAAGTTGTTCAGCTCAAGGTGGAAGAAGCCTATTTATAGCAAAGGGAGAAATAGAACCGTTGGGGGAAAAACGGGGTGTAAAACGCATAAAAAACGAGCTGAAAAGGTGCCCAGGCCGGCCAGCAGGCCGGTCGAACCGGAGCTTGGGCCGGAGAGGCCGGTGGCCTGCCCGGTCCGACCGGCCCAGCAGCCGGGCGGGGCCTGTGCTGCTCTGGGCGGCGGATAGGCAAGGCAGCGCCTGGGGAGGTGGGCCGCCGGGGCGCCAAAGGCCCAGCCGGAGCGCGCGGGGCGAGCGGCCCAGCAGGGGCAGCGGCGCGCGGACGGGCAGGCGGCCCAATGCCGCGTGGGCGGCGCGGAGGCAGCCGGCGCGGGAGAGGCGCCGCGTGGGCTGAGCGGCTGAGGCGGCCCAGTCCGGGTCCGGTCGGACCGGAGGACAAGCTGGGCTGCCCAGCGTCTGGGCCGGTTGGCCGGTCGGAGACCGGGGCTGTCCCGGGTGGGCCGGTGTGTGGCCCGGTCGACCGGTCGGAGACCGGGCAGCCGTCCCCCTTTTTTCTTTTCTTTTTTTCTTTTTCTTCTTTTACCTTTTCTTTAATAACTATTGCTCCCGAACTCCGATTAACATGAAACCAATTTTGTTGGAAAGATAACAACAAATGCTATCCAATAGAAAGTGCAAACACAAGAAACTGTAGGAGGGGATTTTATCATGAATATAAAAGGATAGAACCTTATATCATGAATAACCGGTAAAATCACCCAACCTCGAAAACGCAATAGAAGATGCATGCGAACTCCGTTTTCGATGAACTTGGGCTTGTTATAAAGCTAGCAACAAGCTCAAGAACCTCACATATAGAAACACCAAGAAGCAATAAGGATATGCAAAGTATGCAAAGGATTGAGCTCCCTAAGACGATGTGATCAAGTTACTCAACCGAAAGCCCCTCTTAATAGTGCGGCTATCTATCCTATAATCCGGTCTCCCAACATCCACCTTGAGACCGGTAAAAGGAAAACCTAGCAAGGTCATACCTTTGCCTTGCGCATCCCGCTTGATCTTGATGATAACTCTTCAAGCTTCACTCAAGCCGGAATGCCACACTTGACCAATGTTGCTTTGTGAAGACTCACAAATGCTCCCCCATACACTATGATGGGAAAGCCCCATTGATGCACATCTTCACATGTCCATTATTACCAAATGGACGACAAGCTTCAAGCATGTGATCCACTCAAGATACTCATCTTGAACTTGTCCAACTCAACCTTGTATCTTCTCATACGATGTTCTTGATCCAATACACAAGGTATACATTTATCTTCATGGCATCCATACTTGAATCCAACACATGGAGAGCAAGTAGTACCTATGGAATATTCCTTCATATAAACTCAATGAAAACATTAGTCCATAGGGGTTGTCATTAATTACCAAAACCACACATAGGGGCAATGTACCCTTACACGCACTAC
This sequence comes from Lolium rigidum, assembly GCF_022539505.1. Lineage (NCBI taxonomy): Eukaryota > Viridiplantae > Streptophyta > Magnoliopsida > Poales > Poaceae > Lolium > Lolium rigidum. The sequence goes on from NC_061510.1 coordinate 338,084,085, forward strand.
CGGATCGTTCAACCCGTTTATAAGGCCTAACCATACGGATATCAAACCAATCCTTGAAGAACAAGGAGCAACTATAACAGATTAGATCTACTAAATAAAGAACAAGCAGGATGCTGCCCTTACACCTAAAATAGGTGTAAGGGCAGCTAGATATCGAGGGGTAGCGTAGCTAAACAAGTACATCGTGAAAACATCTACGTCAACCCCAAAACACCTAAGATAAGGGTGTTGCTCGCCATCAAAAAGGCTTCAGCACGAGCAACACCAACAACGACGAATAAACTGATACTGCCTAGATCGCAAGATGCGATCTAGGCAGCATGTTGCTTACGCGGGAGAAACCCTCGAAACAAGGGGTGGCGATGCGCCTTGATTGATTTGTTGTGAACGTGATCGTCCTCCTTTCTCAATAACCCTAGATACATATTTATAGTCCGTAGACTTTCTAACTTGGGAATAAACCCCACCGTGTACGAGCTAAACTCTATCTCTTAATTCTAACCGACACGTAACCTACTATAATTTACAGATACACGGGCAATCTAGCCCAAACTTCTTGCACAAGGCCGGTTCGGGAATATTTTCCATGCATATCCTCTAAGCCCATTTAATCACGGCCCATCTCCAGACTTGGTTAAATTCTGGTGATAACACATGCCCCCCTGGTTTTGGCAATGATAATTTCAAAACCACTCTATTTTTTCTGCTTCGTGGGGTCACGTCGTGGCAGAGCAGAACCGCCGCAGAATCTTTCATCATGATGCCTTGCCTTCTCAGCTTCTCCGCACGATTTGACAGATTCGGCACCATGTCCTCGGAAACCGCCACAGCATTAAATCTCCACTATACCCACTTTTATTTAACCCGTCGAGCAACTCGCTTCTTCATCCCCTTGCTCAGTACTAGCCAACGAAAAGCCCTCCTCCATCATGGACTCATCCTCCTCCTCTGCTGCATCGGCTCTCTCCTTCCAATCTTCTTCCTCAAGTGAGCCGATGCCAGAGCACAACCAATGGGATGAGCCGGAGTGGGACTTCGACTTTGTGCCCGATGGCCCACCCGAGGCCCTCGTAGGGTCAGATGGTGATTTACCCCTGACCGATGGGGAGGACGACCTCCGGTTCCTCATCGACGGGGAACTGGAGGCGGAGAGTGAGGATGACCTCCTCTCCTGGGGTAACTTCACCCCCTCCGACGAAGAGGAAGAAGAGGAGGACGAGGAGGACGACGCCTCCTCCAACGAGGAGGAAGAGGAGGACGACACCTCCTCCGATGAGCCGCCGGCGAAGCGCTTCCGCGGCTGGGCCTGGTCAGATGACGACGAAGACGACGATGATGAGGAGGAAGAAGCCCCTATTGAGGGCTACGGTAGTAGCGACGAGGAGCTCGCCAGCAGCAGCACCGGCGGCGGCTACAACGGCGACGACGAGGACAGCGACGGTCCTTAGAGTAGGGACCACTTAGCATAGGACTAGTAGTAGCAATCTGTCCTCCTTTTGTTCCTCCGTTCCTGAGCAATCGGCTCCTCCTTGTAAAATATCCCCTTTTTAAATCAATGAAGAAGGATTCCATGCTTAATTCTTCCGATTATCAAAATAAATCATTGCTCGAGAAGCCGATGGCAATACATCGGTATTTACCCAAAACGCCAGCAAGGCCAGTCCCACAATCGAATGTAAAATTGAATGGTGACCTGAAATAACAGTTGTTCCTCTATAGTCGATGGCTCCGCATCGGCTTTTCAGCTCTAAAGTCGATGATCACCGCATCGGCTATGCTTTTGTTTAGATTTTTTTTATCGGCCGATTTCCTACATCGGCCCCCATATTCCACTGCTCAAGTTGATGAATTTTTTTTTTACTGGCCGATTTAAAATCGGTCCCCGTATTTCACTGCCCATCATCCCACATACTTGGGAAATACTTCTTGAGATGCTGGCCATTGACGGCCACTGGGAATTTCACACCATCCAACTGCTCGAGCATGTATGCATTGCCCTTTAGGACTTGGTCAACCCCTGTACGGCCCGTGCCAATTTGGAGACCATTTACCATACGCCTTGTCCTTAGTCCCCAACGGCAACACGACCTTCCCATACCAGATCACCAACGTGGAACTCCTTTGACTTCACCTTCTTATTATATGCACGAGCCACCTTGGCCTTGTTCTCCTTAATTTTCTCAAGTGACCAAAGTCTAAGTTCCGTCAGATCCTCAACGCTATCATTCATCAGGGCTGCATACTCTTCAGTTGTTAAGTCATTCTGAAACGTGACACGCCTCGACCCAGCCGTGATCTCCCAGGGTAACACGGCTCCTTGTCCATAGACCAGATGGTACGGCGAGGTCTTTACCGCCCCATGACATGACATGCGATAAGCCCATAAAGCCTCCGACAAAACCTCGTGCCAACGCCTAGGGTACTCGTCGATTTTTCTCTTAATCGGCTTGATAAGGCTTTTGTTGGACGCTTCAGCCTGCCCATTTGCCTGAGCATAGTATGGAGATGATCGGATCAACTTAATTCCCATGCCCTCGCAGAAATCTCTGAACTCGCGAGAAACGAAAACCGAACCTCCATCGGTCGTGATGGTCTGGGGAATCCCAAATCTATGAATGACATGCTCTTTCACGAAACTGATAACGTCCTTCGATGCCACAGACTTCATAGGGACGGCCTCCACCCATTTAGTGAAATAATCTGTAATGGCCAAGATCCACTCGTGGCCTTTGCTCGATGCAGGATGGATTTTGCCGATCATGTCCATGCCCCATCATCGAAATGGCCAAGGCTTGATGATGGGGTTCACTGCTGATGCGGGTACCATCTGAATGCTCCCAAACTTCTGACATGCTTGACACCCTTTATAGTAATTGAAACAGTCCTCAAGCATGGTGGGCCAATAAAACCCTGATCGCCTGATCAACCACTTCATCTTATGAGCCGATTGATGAGTTCCACAGGCGCCTTCATGTACCTCGTGTAAGAGCCGATTTGCCTCGGCTGTTCCCAAACATTTGAGAAGTAACCCTTCCAAGGTCCTGTAGAACATGTCATCTCCAATAAGGACATACTTCATAGCCTTGTACCTTATCCGTTTAGGTTCCCCCCGAGCCGGATCTTTCAAGTAATTGAAGATATCGGCTCTCCAATCATCTGGCTCCATGAAATGTATCTGGACATCGGCTCCTTCCACTATCTCCTTATAGCCTGACGCCATCCGTGCGAGATCGTTCGCCTCCGTATTCTCGCGACCTCGGGACCCAGCTTGAAGTTTATGTACCTAAACTCGCGTCATCGGCTCGCGGCAATGCATCCATAACGGGAAGAGCGACTCGCTCTCACACTTGTATTCGTCCGTGAGCTGGGAGATCACCAACTTTGAGTCTCCAAAGAGTTCCACTCGCTTCCGCCCGGCTTCAATTAGCAACTCCATCCCCTTACGTATCGCTTCATACTCGAGCAACATTATTGGTGCAAGGGGTAGATAGCCCGATGGAGAAGGTGTAGGTTGCCCCCGGGGCGACACGAGTAGGATGTCGATGCCGCAACCATCATCGCAAACCGACCCATCGAAGAACATGGCCCATGCACGTATAGACAAGTGCTGCTATATTAGTGTTGATTCGTTCGAGCGATTAGATCGGCCAAGGCTCTGTCCTTTGATCGCTTTCGCAGGTTGATACCGGAGATCCAATTCCGATAACGCAAACATCCATTTACCGAGTCGGCCTTTCAAAACAGGAGCCGACGAGCATGTGCTTGATGATGTCCGATTTGCAAATGATGACGATTTCTCGCCGTCGGAAAGATGTGACGAAGCTTGGTGCAGGTAAAAAATAGGCAGAGGCACAACTTCTCGATCTCCGGGTACCTCATCTCTGCATCCAACATCCTTCTGCTGAGGTAGAAAGCAACTCTTTCCATGCCATCGTAGATTTGCACTACCACTGAGGCGATAGAAGTATCGGCTACTAACAGGTAAATATAGAATGGCCTGTCTTGCTGGGGCGGAACCAACACGGGCGGCTTCGTTAGATACTCTTTAATCTCATCAAACGCTCGCTGTTGCTCCGCCCCCGATGAAACTCCTCATCAGGTTTGATTTTTACCAATCCCATGAACGGCTCAATTCGTCCTGACAGATTAGAGATGAACCTTCTGACGAAATTGATTTTGCCGATGAGACTTTGGAGTTCCTTCTTGGTTGTAGGTGGCTTCATTGTTCGTACTGCCTCTTGACTTTTCAGGCCGATCTCAATTCCACGTTTATGAACTAGGAAGCCCAGGAATTGACCGGCCGTCACACCAAAAGCACACTTCTTTGGATTCATTCTAACTCCGAACTTTCTAGTTCGGTCCAGGATGCGTCGCAAATCCTCCAGGTGTCCTTCCACTGGGACAGACTTGACCACCACATCATCAATGTAGATCTCTACCAGCTTGCCGATCAGATCATGGAAGATGTAATTCATGGCTCGTTGGTACGTTGCACCGGCATTCTTCAACCCAAATGTCATGACCACATACTCGAACAAGCCCACCGAACCTGGTACTGCGAAGGCCGTCTTGTGTATATCTTCCGGAGCCATGAAAATGCTGGTCGTAACCGGCAATGCCATCCATGAAGCTTAAAATCTTATGACCAGCCGCCGCATTGATCAACGTTTCAGCCTATCGGCATAGGGTACTCATCCTTCGGAGTGGCTCGTTGAGATCGCGAAAATCTATGGCGACGCGCCATCGGCCGTCCTTCTTCTCCACAGGTACGATGCTAGATATCCACTCGAGCATACCCGCATGGCCCGATGAACCCGGCGCTCAACATCTTCTCAATCTCCTTCTTGACTTCTTCTAGAATTTCGGCCTTCATCCGCCGTGCTCGTTGTCGGAACGGCCGAAATCCTTTCTTAAGAGGTAGCCGATGCTCAATGATGCTCTCGTCTAGCCCGGGCATCTCCGTATAATCCCGGGCAAAACAATCTGGGTATTCTTTCAACAAAGCTATCATCGGGCCCCTCGGATGCGGATCTAACTTTTTGCCGATAAATGTTGGTCGTGGCTTATCCCCAGGACCAATGTCAATCTCTTCTAGCTCATCAGCTGACGTAAACCCATACCCTAGCTTTCCGTCGCCTATTAGATCGACGTTGAACACAGGTGCGAACGTATGTCGAGGATAATTCTGGCCGATTGCTGGAATCGGCCTCCATGTCGATTGAATTGCTCAATGAAGGTTTACAACTTGTATGCGCTCCCTTACAGGAGGGAGTCTTCCTACTACGATTACGTGACATGTTTGAAGTGAGATCCTTGCTTTTTATTTTTTGGGGCCGATCGCAGGGATCGGCTTTGCCACGTATCACTACTAGGAATAACCTTATAGCCGCACTTATTATCACCGGTGAATCAAGTTCAAAGATGCCGGCGGTAAGGCCTTTTAGGTCCTCCTCGCGTTACCGCCGGCGAGTTGATTTCGGGTCGCCGGGGATAGGGCACTTACCGCCGGCGAATAGGGATTGCAACTGCCGGGGGTAAAGTGTGCTGAGAGCACATGAATGGGCCTCCCGTTACCGCCGGCGAGTTTGTCTCGAAGATGCCGGGGGTAAGTTAACTGCCACTGGCGAAACTGATTTGCCCGTGCTAGCGGTAAAGTGGTCTGTTGTGGGCCATTTGTGTCGAAATTACCGCCGGCCTCTCCGTTTCATTTTCGCCGGGGGTAGTTCGCCATTTGGGCCGAAATTACACGCACCCTCGTCGCCCCACACGCACTAGTCAAAACGCACGCAGCAACCAAACCCTACACCCTCTCGCGACAACGACTGCGGCGGCGGCGACGCGAACGAAGGCGAGCAAAAGTTTCACTTGGCATCTCTCCCCTTGACTCCCCCTCCTCCGCCGGCGAGTCCCTGCTTCCGTGCGGCGGCAACGATGGCTTCCTTCTCTGAGGCTCCCCCCGGCAACCCAGCCGCCGGCGCCAAGATCTTCAAGACCAAGTGCGCGCAGTGCCACACCGACGAGCAGCGGGCCGGCCACAAGCAAGGTAAGGAGCGAATGCCCCCGCCGATTTCCCCCTACGTCTTTCCTTAAGCGTGTCCAGCCTCCATGTGTCGGCTGCTGGGATATGGTAGGATCTAGATAATTCGAGTTCGATCTGGGGTTGCAGGGATAGATCTGCGTGTGCCGTTCGTGCCATGAGGAATATCGCTCAGATCTACTGCGTCTGTTGACGGGGTAGTCGATTGAAGCAAGCGGATTGTTGCTGCGTATGCTCGCGCTGGTCGATGGCTAGTTGTATCTTCAATACTGGCGCTTTGTTGTTATTGCTATGATGAATCTGTACGTGCCTAGAGATTACTAGTTTACTCGTCGCTCAAATCATGTCTTAGTATAGCAGGGCATGTCTACGCGGTTAGTTGTTGTTTTGAAAGCCTAGTTGCCTGCTTAGCTCGATTAGGTTGATGTTGGTTCTCGCTGTCTCTGTTTGTGATTAATCTCAGTTAGGTTGTTGAGTGTTTTGTCGCTATTATCTCAGATAGGATATTAGGGATCTGCTTATTCTGGGATTGATCTGAAGACATGCATACATGTGCTTGGTCTTGTGCTAGATGCACTGACAGAAATGGAATTATTCCTATTACATTTCTGTTTATTTTCGAGATTATGTAGCTTAGCATCTCATGTGAGTGCATATTAGTGATGTGTCAATTGATGGTCAGCTGTGTAACCTCAGATTATACCCTATCTTACTATGAGCATATGCTGGTAGATTGGTGTAGTTGACAATAAGAGTTGTTGTTCGTTCTTTGCAGGTCCTAACTTTGTCGCCCTTCCTCGACACTGACGCCACCATGGATCCCGATCGAAGACCTAACCGACGGAAGCTCAAGATCTCCGGCATCTCCCCGTTCCCCGTATCCCCGTGTGGTGGCAGGGACGGGATTCGAGGCAACGCGGTCATGGCGTGGATCCCCCGATGGATGCGCTGGAGGAGGCGACTCACCGCCCGGGCATGGCATCCAGGCCTCTGACGGAGCGACGTGTGGCGCGGCCGTGGCGTCCGACCCTTGGGTCCCTGCGGTGGCGAGGTGGAGCAAAGGTAGGAGCGGCCGTGGCGCCGGCTCCCTGGATCGATTTGCGGCGACGGGTGTGCGGGAGTGGTGGTTGGCTCGCAGCGGCGCCCGCGGCGCTTCACCGTCCGGCGGCTTGGACCCTCATCCGGCGATTGCGACCGCTGGCAGTCACCTGCTCACGCGCGCATCGTAGCTGGGAGCTGGGTCGGTTCGGCGGCCGTCGCGGTTCAGTCTAGCCGGCGCCTACCGCATCTGCACCAAGATGCTGAAGGCCACCAGGAGGACACCGTCGAGCCCGGGCCAGGCTGCTTGCTCGCTTCCCACAACCTAGGTCGGTCCAATCCTCCTCCGCAAGACGTCAGTTAGTTGTTCTTCGACACTCATAATCACAGTGCTCTGCTCATTGCTGCTCTGCCCATAGCATGAAAAATTCCACTAGCTGGCCTTAATGCAATTAGCTATTTACTCCTTGATTGCTCATTGCAGTAGGATGTTTTGTTCATAGATGTCCTATTCTCTGCTGTTATTCTAGACATTCTTGATTGCTCTTTTTGGTGAACTTGTTGTTTGAACCGATAAAGAGGTTTTGCATAATTTCTTGCTTAAAATTGTTTCCTTTTTCGAGCAGTATGCATATTTGTGTAGACAGTAGGGAAAGCGAACATGCATAGATGGATATTTGCTTCAGCTCAATGAATACTTGTGTGCATAGATGGAATAATATGTGCTTACTGTTTGCTGTTTGTTGCACGTCTGACCCTCAATCCTGACTCCAACCCTCTTACGTCCATCTTTAACACTTGTGACGTCATTGATAAGGCGGAATGGTTGAGTCCATAATTTTCCTGTTATCTGATGTATGCTCTGTAGATTGTGCAGCAAGCAGCAAATAACTTTGAAAAATAACTATAGATCATTCAGCTAAACACAATCTCCATTGCAGTTAAGAATTTTTGGATACACCATGTCTCTGGAAACAAACCACTTGCCTAAATTCTTTATTGTGTGTTTTGCACTTTAAGTATTCAGATTCTAATTTGCTAGCTGTTGCCTTGATGCATCTCAATGACTAATGAGTAGTTTGTTTTTTATTCCTCCAGCGTGATCTCACAACTTCACCAAATCAGAAATTTTTGAGGAAGAAACATGTAAGAAGGTTACATATCCAGCCAAATATTGAAAAATGGAGTGCTATTATCTGACCCAGCTCAAGCAATTGTGGTGGATCCGGCGAGCAGAGGAGCACGGTCAGCTGCCTGCCGAGGGGCACAATGAGGTGTCGAGTAGCGGCAAGCTGCGGAGGATCACGACGAGCTGCCGAGGACTGGGACATGAGCATGGTGAGGATGCGGAGCTCGACACTCGTGACAGTGGCACAGCAGTCAATGGAGGAGCGCAAAGAGAGGTTCTGACGATCTACCTGAGTTTTGGGCGTGGCTGATGAAGATGGTGGCCGGAATTTGAATCTTGAAACTAGCTAAATTTGTAACAGATTGAATATATATGAGTTTATTTGTAACTTGTAATTTTTTTTGTTTCTTAAATTCGTTACTGCTGGCGAATAGCCTTCGTTGCCAGGGGTAACTGATTTAATTTTTTTTAGTTCTTTAAATATGTACTGCTGGCGCCTACAAATATGGCTAATGTGCCGGTGGTAACAGATACCCCCGGCCAATGTGTGAAGACGCCGGGGATAATAGCATGTTACCACCGGCGAAAATGAAAATGCCAGCGGTAAGGCATTACCACCGGCAAGGTTATCGCCGGCGAATGCGAAAGCGCCGGCGGTAAGCCTTTTCAGTGTGCCGGCGGTAAGCCTTTTTCTAGTAGTGTATGTCGATGGATGTTGCTCTTGCTACTCTATCAGGCCGGTGGATAAGACCAGCCTCACCCCGTTTTTTGTCACCTCGATGCGATCACAGCCGTCCAAACTGATTCCAGAGAGCGGCTCTTGGTCTTCCGAGTCCCAAATGTTCATGCCGGCTATTGAGACGTCGATCGAGTCATCTGCATGTACGACTTCTACGTCGTCTCCATCACACTGTATCAGGCATTGGTGCATTGTAGATGGAATGCAGCAGTTGGCGTGAATCCAATCCCTTCCTAGCAGGGCAGCGTAGGTGCTCTTGCTGTCGACGATGAAGAATGTCGTTGGGATCGTCTTTCGGCCTATGGTTAGATCCACGTTCAGGACACCTTGCGTCCCTGATGCTTGGCCGTTGAAGTCGTTGAGTGTGACGTTGGTCTTGATCAGATCGGCACTGGAGCGTCCCAAATGCCGTAGCATGGAATATGGCATTATATTGACCGTTGCTCCCGTGTCAACCAACATCCTGTCGACGGGCTGCCCATTGATATAACCCTTTAGGTATAGGGCCTTCATGTGTTTGTAGCCCTTCTCCCGTGGTTTTTCAAAGATGACGGGCTGTGGACCGCGATCAAAGCTGTGCTATCGGCACTTCCTCGGTTCTCGGGGCACGAAACTCGATGGAAGGAAGAACACCATGTTTGTGCCAGCCGATGTTCCCACATCGGCTTTTTCTTGCTTGGGACGCCAAACTTTCTTTGGTGGACGAGTCTCTTTGTCCAAAGTCTGCTGAATTTTCACGGCCAGATCGGGCCGCGCTTTCCTCAACGTGTGCAAGTATTGTGCTTCGGCTTGCTCCAAGCTACGTAGCCGCTGAACCCTACGCTTTTGGGAGTGGCTGAGTCCATCGGGGCACCACCTTGGCCGGTGGTACCTATCCTCTTCTTCATCTTCTGACTCCTCAAAGTCTTCATCTTGAGAGGACTCAGCTCGTTTGTTCCGTGGCGGGAGAGGTCCTAGACGTTTGAAAACTGAAACTTCCCCTGCATCCTTCTTCCGGCGTCTACACTCCGGGCAGTTGTCGATTGTAGGCAATCGGCTCATCCCTGAGTCCCAGCAGTGTTTAAAGAAGGGACAGTCCCAGTGTATGTCCATGTCTTCCTGCTCCCTTGACCTCTCCTTAGCGCGGTGCTCACGTCCTTCGTCGCCTCTGTCATGCCGACTGTACCTCCTACTGTCTACATCAGACCGATGATCTCTTTCGTCATCTCTGTCGTACTGCCGACGTCGGTCATACTGATACTCATACTTGTTGAGGAGATGCGTGGAAAGTGGTTTTTGGTATCGCACGCTTCTCAATTGTTCCTTGGTGAGGTACCGCTTATCATCATATCGGGGCCGGTCGCGTGGATCGGCCTCCTCCTTTTCCTTGTTGCGGGAGTGACTGCTTTCCTCTTTATCCTTGCCATGGTGGCGCACAGTGCCCTGCCATGTTAACATCGAACGAGAAATCCGAGTCGACGCCTCGCGGAGTGGTTAGGTTCCACCATGTTGACGCCGGGGAACGGATGTGTGTCCACTTTCATGGCAACCGCCCAAAGAGCAATCGGCCTTGTTCTATCGCCATTTGGACCTGCCGACGAAACACCTTGCGGTCATTGGTGGTATGGGTGAACGAGTGATGCCATTTGCGATACGGCCTCCCGTTCATTTCTTGTGCTCTGTAGGGATTTTATGGCCTTCGGGTAACTTCAGCTGTTTTTCCTTAAGCAAAAGATCGAAAATCTGCTCAGCCTTGCTCAAATCGAAGTCAAACCCTCTTGCAGGCCCTTGTGGTTTTACCCATTTGCAGGACACGGGGTTTGCCCCCCGAGTCCACTTAGCTACAGCCACCTCTAGGTCTGGTGCAGGATCTTCAGCTTCTTCCATCTCAACCAGGCCTACCGGACGCTTGAACTTGTCTTGGTACAATTCAGGGTGCCGCTGCTCATACGATGTGAGTTTCTGCACCAAACTGTACTCTGCTTGGGAAGTCAGATCTTTGATCGGCGTTGCGAGGCCCAATACTGCCAGCTCGATTGCTTCCTTCTCAGATAAACGAACCGAATAACATCGGTTCTTGACAGTCCTGAAACGTTGGATGTATTCAGACACTGTTTCTCCCCGCTTCTGCCGCACCTGTGCTAGATCGGCCATGCCAGCTTCGGTAGCATCTGAGTGATATTGCACATGAAACTGCTCCTCTGGCTGCTTCCATGTGCGGACTGAGTTTGGTGGCAACGAGGTGTACCACCCAAAGGCTGATCCCGTAAGAGATTGTGCGAAAAACCTCACACGTAAAGGGTCTGATACTGAAATCAAGCCCAGCTGTGCCAAATATCGGCTTACGTGCTCTATTGAGCTAGATCCTTCTGCTCCATTGAATTTCGAGAATTCAGGGAGCCGATACTTGGGTGGCAGCGGGATCAGATCATACTCGTCAGGGTACGGCTTGGAATAGCCGATTGTCTTCCTCTTCGGCAAGATGCCGAACTGGTCTCTCAAGATGGTGCTGATCTGTTCCATGGTATTAGCTGTAGGGACCGAGCCTTCATGACTCGTTCCAGTAGCATATTTAGCCAACCATGCTTGTTTGTCAGCGTCTGCTCCAGAAATCCCTGTTGGTGCAATCTGGCTGGTGCGCGCCAAGGCATTGCAGTCCGGCATGTACGTGCACACGTATCCATGTGGGATCTCTTTGGGCGGCTCATATAGGAACTGGCAATCGCTAGGATCGTCTCCAACCTTGTAGACGATGTACGCCGGTGAACCCGGCGGCTCTGGTGCTGCAAGCGCGAATGGTAGCGGCGGTTTGATTTGGAGCGGTATCTCTCCCTGGTGAGTCCCTAGAGTAGGTCCTGACGGGGAGTACTGATGCTTCATGATTTCCTGCACCACACGGACCGCGACGCGCTCGAGAGTATTCACCAGGCTTTCAGAATAGCGGTGTAGAGAATGAGCCGCCATGTAATTGATTTCCGGCGCGAGCTGCGGTACGTTCCTCCGAAGGGGTAGACAGGTCCACTCCGTCAAGAACACCTTCAGGGAGAACCCCTTCCACCTTACGCCATGTGAACGGGTCCTCACGAAGGAGCCGATGAGATCGGCTTCCAAGATGGCTTTCATCTCATCGTACTTCTTCTTTTGCTCTTCGGGCAGATCTGCGTACGTGACTGGTTCGCCAACCACCTCATCCGCAGCTTTTGACATGGTTGCTGCAGATATCGATGTTGTTATTGTTGCAGAATGTCCCACCGGGCGTGCCAGAATGTGTTGCGGTCAAAAACCCACCGGCGAGCAGCGACGGGCAACACGGTAGAGCCGGGAGGCTCCCAGGATTGCGGTGGACCCTGGTCCCTCGGGCGACGGCCCGCAATGCCTTCTAGCACACGTCCTGGTGCTTACGAGGGCGTGCCACCCGACCTATACCCGGTCGGGAAGGTGATGATTTGCTTCGACTAGTTTCTGCATGGCAAACACGTAAACATTAAATACGAGCCCCGATCGGCTCTTAAGTTGTTCTGTGGATCGGCTCAAAGAGCCGATTGCCCCATGGTTCATGTTAGATTTATAAGGACATGGGGATCATGCTTTATCAATATCAAGCTAAACTAATTTACGGTAGTCTAGGGTTTTCACCGTATAATCGGAACATCCTATGCGTAATTGAGCCTAGCAGATACGTAAGATGATGGAAAACCAACCCTAAAGAGGCCTAAAAACCAACGTGAAGTTGATCCCCGGAACAATCCCTCTAGAGCTTAATAAACCACACCTTACGCACTACCGGATCGTTCAACCCGTTTATAAGGCCAAACCATACGGATATCAAACCAATCCTTGAAGAACAAGGAGCAACTATAACAGATTAGATCTACTAAATAAAGAACAAGCAGGATGCTGCCCTTACACCTAAAATAGGTGTAAGGGCAGCTAGATATCGAGGGGTAGCGTAGCTAAACAAGTACATCGTGAAAACATCGACGTCAACCCCAAAACACCTAAGATAAGGGTGTTGCTCGCCATCAAAAAGGATTCAGCACGAGCAACACCAACAACGACGAATAAACTGATACTGCCTAGATCGCAAGATGCGATCTAGGCAGCATGTTGCTTACCCGGGAGAAACCCTCGAAACAAGGGTGACGATGCGCCTAGATTGATTTGTTGTGAACGTGATCGTCCTCATTTCTCAATAACCCTAGATACATATTTATAGTCCGTAGACTTTCTAACTTGGGAATAAACCCCACCGTGTACGAGCTAAACTCTATCTCTTAATTCTAACCGACACGTAACCTACTATAATTTACAGATACACGGGCAATCTAGCCCAAACTTCTTGCACAAGACCGGTTCGGGAATATTTTCCATGCAAATCCTCTAAGCCCATTTAATCACGGCCCATCTCCAGACTTGGTTAAATTCTGGTGATAACACAACGCCGATCTATGACCAGCCCCGCTACCGGTCGGCGATCTCCGTCATCGATCCCGCGCCTCCTCCGTGCGCGACGCGAAAGGGTAGCCTGCCGCTGCACAGAGCACCACGAGCTTTGCCCTCGCGCGCGCCGGCGGCAGCAAGGAGGAGGAAGACCGAAGGAAGGGGGGAGAGGTGGCGCTGAGCTATCTTTCACCCGAAGATGTCTCACTAGTAGAAAAAAGGCCTTCCATCCCAACCCATTAGTCCCCAAATACTTTGACCCGGGACTAATAGGGTCTTTAGTCCCGGTTCTGCTGGTGAACCGAGACTAATGCTCGGGCAACCGGGACTAAAGAGTTACGGTGGGCTGCGGCCAGGGCAGGAACCTTTAGTCCCGGTTGGGGACTAAAGGGTACCCCCAACCGGGACTAAAGATTTTCCAGGTTTTTGCCTCCCCACGCACCCTTCACACCCCCCCCCCCCCAAGTGGATCGCCTTCTTTAGCACTGTAAAATAGGAAACAAAATGATAGAAAATTCAAAAAATAAAATGTTTTCAGATTCTTGTATGTTATGCAACCTACTATTAGGGAAAATTAACAAATTTCAATTTTCACTTTTTTTGCAAAAAGGGTTTGAAAAATGGTAAAACCGCAATAACTTTTGCATACGACGTCGAAAAAAACGTATAATATATCAAAATCATCGTGGGAAAAAGTTACATCCGAATTCAGCCGGGTTTACCCGGTTAGCCAAATTTTAGATTCTCAAAATTCCAAATGAAAATACGAAAGCAGGAAGATTTTAGTTTTTGCTATAAATTACGGATTTTATATTTTTTTATTTTTTAAAAAATTAATTTTTTTAATTGCATCCAGCATAAAGATTACTATCATTTTTACCCAATTTTTAGATTTTCAAATTTTTATATTTAGGTTTGGCAAAAAAAATTAATTAATTAAAAAAATTAAAAATAATACAAATTAAAAATTCAATGTTTATTTATTTATTCAAGATTATTATTACATCATTACGGTTGTTTATTAAAAGAATTATTTGAAATTAAAATAATAAAGAAATGTGACATCGACCAACATGTTAATAGGATTGATATGATACTACTATCACATACATGCGCGCGAAGCACTTGGATGCGGAACGGGATGAGCGTGCTAGTGCTAGAGTAGTGGGAGGATGGGTGACCGAGCGGGAAGTTTAACCACGAGTATGTAATTTGACTAGAGATAAGTGTAGTTAGAGATAGAGACTAAACTATGCAAATAACTGAAATAATAGAAATTTTGAAAAAATAGAAAAAAAAGTGGAGTGAAAAAATTAGAAAAAAAAAATTTAAAAATTCACCTAGGGACATTTTTCGTCCCGAAAAAAAAATCATGTGGATGGACCTTTAGTCCCGGTTCGTAAGCAACCGGGACTAAAGGGGGAGACCTTTAGTCGCGCTTGTTTAGTCCCGGTCGTTGTGAACCGGGACTAAAGCCCTTTTTCTACTAGTGCTTCTCGTCCTAGAGCGATCTCTAGCTTAATACGTCAGAGTGGTTCCTTAGACGTTTGCTTCAGCTGCAGTTTGTGGAGTCCGATTTTGTGCACTTGAAACCATTATAAACGTTGCTCTTTTAGGCTGCTCTTACGTCTACCAACCGTCTTCGTTTCCCCTGTTTTCTCTCGCTCCTTCCATTTCTGTGTTGGTTTCGTGATTTCTTCCACCTTCTATGCCCTTCTCCTCTTCTCTCGAGCGACACGTTGAAAGCCAGTGCCTCCTCCCACAGCCCCACCACCTCCCTGCCTATCCACTTCAGAATCGGATGATTCGTCAGTTGCTCACTCGCACAAAAACAAAGACCCATATATTTCGCATGTATAAATAAGTCCGAAAGAAGAAGAAGGGCAGAGTAGGATCTAGAGAGTAGTTGGGGGAGGATCCAGGGGAGTGCACCGCCTGCCTAGCTCCATGGCCGACAAGGAGGGCAACCTCGACGCCGTCCTCAAGGAGGCCGTCGACCTGGTAACAATTAAATTATTACACGTCCTGCTGCTCTTTGGGCTAGTATTTTGGGTTTTCTAGCGTAGTTCCTTGAAGAAGGCTGCCCCGTGCTCTCGGTTCTTGGATGTGGATGGATTTTATTTTTTTTAGATATGTGGATGGATTTACAGACGTTTCTAACTTTCCATGATTCCTGGAGTTCTCGTGGCTGAAATCGGAACGGGGATGGGGTTTACTGGGTTTCGGCGCCGCAGGGTGGCGGAATTGGTCTGCTAGTGCTAGGCTGCTAGCTCTTGCTCTGTTCTGATCAGCGGTAAAATACGCGTCAGTTCCATTGTTTGTGAATCCCACAACTCTTGGTGACATCCTGGGGATGCGAATTATTTTCGCTACTTTAGTGATTCGTGTTCTTTGCTCAATTTCAGAAACAGTTCACTGCACAATTTTAGTCTAGGTTAAAATGTTAACCTATATATATTTGTTTTCTTCAGGTTTCACCAAAATTTAATGAATTATAAGAACTCACAAGTTATAACTTCCTTGACTTTTAATTTTTTTTGTACAGCAGTCGGATGAAAAACCAACACCTTAACGCACGTCTCCGCCGAGAAATAGACAGACCACAGACACGGACCCATTTTATTTTTGTTGCACACATGATATTGATATCTTTCTTTAATCTTCTCACGTATTTTCTGTTCAGTATAGATCAACGGACTACAAATATGTACTTGTGGTTCTTTCATAAATTGCAAAAAAAAAAAAAAAATCTGTTTTGGCTTATCGGTTCTAGTCTTGGTGTAGGCTGCATCCTACTTGCATGTTTCAGATTTGCAGGTTCCTTGACATATTGTTTTCATGTTTTATAGAACTTGTTTAGTTTATTAAATGCAATTGTTGCGAAAATAATTCAGGAGCACATCCCAATAGATGAAGTGTTTGAGAACCTGCGATGCAGCCATGAGGGGCTCACTTCCGAGCAGGCGCAGCAGCGCCTGCAAATCTTTGGTCCGAACAAGCTCGAGGAGAAGGAGGTCAGGTTCATTTGGCCCATTTATTCGCAGGGAAGATTTTGTTGCTTCCTGGTCTTTGTGGAACAATAATATTCATTTCATTGATGTTAAAGTCAATGGCTGCAGGAGAGCAAGTTCCTCAAGTTCTTGGGTTTCATGTGGAATCCACTGTCATGGGTCATGGAGGCTGCAGCTATCATGGCCATTGCATTGGCGAATGGAGGGGTAAGAGCTAACACATGTCACAAATGTGTGCTCCTGTTTTTGTTTGGTGAGGAGTTAAGTGTATGTCCTGCTCTTTTCTCAATATGTGAGATGTGTCCTTCATCAGGGGAAGCCACCAGATTGGCAGGACTTTGTCGGTATCATCACGCTGCTACTTATAAACTCTACTATAAGTTTCATTGAGGAAAACAATGCCGGCAATGCTGCTGCCGCACTTATGGCCCGTCTTGCACCAAAAGCCAAGGTCCAAATTCACTTGATTTTTCCTTGTACCTGCATGTATCCCCTTTTTGGAGTTCATTTGAATTGTAGAACTGTAATATTGCTGGGTAGGTTCTCCGTGATGGTCGTTGGACGGAGGAGGAGGCAGCCGTCCTTGTGCCTGGGGACATCATCAGCATCAAACTTGGAGATATCATTCCTGCAGATGCCCGCCTCCTAGGCGGAGATCCTCTGAAGATTGATCAGGTTCTTTTCTGTTATTAGCATTCAGGTCACCTGCAGCTTTCCTGTAAGATTTTTAGGTTGCCTCAACTCACTATATGATCTCTTATTTATAGTCTGCCCTGACTGGAGAATCACTGCCAGCCACCAAAGGTCCTGGTGATGGCATCTACTCTGGTTCAACAGTCAAGCAGGGCGAGATTGAGGCTGTTGTCATAGCAACCGGTGTGCACACTTTCTTTGGAAAGGCTGCCCACCTTGTTGACTCCACCAACCAAGTTGGCCATTTCCAACAGGCAAGATCGAGAAGCTTTACATATTTATATATCTAGCGCTGTTATCAGTTTGAACTTTGAAATCATTACTACAGTACTGATGTGTTCATTATGCGACTGATGCAGGTCCTGACAGCCATCGGGAACTTTTGTATTTGCTCAATTGCTGTGGGAATGCTTATTGAGATCATTGTCATGTACCCAATTCAACACAGGGCATACCGTCCTGGGATTGACAACCTTTTGGTGCTTCTCATTGGAGGCATTCCCATAGCGATGCCCACAGTCTTATCGGTCACCATGGCAATTGGGTCCCATCGCTTGTCTCAACAGGTTTACATCATTTTAGGGACAGTGTCAACCGTTTGTGACCAGACCCAAACTTTTGCACTATACAATTAATTCCTTTGTTTCGTTCCTGCAGGGAGCTATAACAAAGAGAATGACTGCAATTGAAGAGATGGCTGGCATGGATGTTCTTTGCAGTGATAAAACTGGAACCCTGACTTTAAATAAGCTCAGTGTGGACAAGAACCTAATCGAGGTGAACTTGAACACTTGTTTTATTGTGATCTCACATCTAACCTCAAAGCTCTTACATACTATCTTGTTCCAGGTTTTTGAAAAAGGAGTGACTCAGGACCAAGTAATTCTGATGGCTGCTAGAGCATCCCGGATAGAAAATCAAGATGCTATTGATACGGCAATAGTTGGGATGCTAGGTGATCCAAAAGAGGTATGTTGATATGTTGAATATGAGACATACACCTGTAATGTTTATTTGCTAAAATGAACATCTGGCAACAATTCCTACAGGCTCGTGCTGGTATCGAAGAGGTTCATTTCCTGCCATTCAACCCTACGGACAAAAGAACTGCATTGACATACATTGATGGTGATGGAAAGATGTACCGTGTTAGCAAGGGTGCACCAGAGCAGGTAGTGTTTTTTTTAGTGCAAATAGCTTTAAAAAGCCTTACCCGAATGTTTCATTTTTTGCATAATGATATTAGGGATAACACAAATTGACATGCAGATTCTCAACCTTGCCCATAACAAGTCAGAGATCGAGCGAAAAGTGCATTCTGTAATTGACAAGTTTGCAGAACGTGGACTTCGATCACTTGGTATAGCATATCAGGTGAGCTGAGTTCTCAGGATACTGCCATTCAGTGTGCAGCCGAAGCTGGCAAGTGGTCATCCCTTTCTTCCTTGTAGGACGTGCCAGATGGAAGGAAAGAGAGTCCAGGTAGTCCATGGCATTTTGTTGCTCTCTTGCCACTCTTTGATCCACCAAGGCACGATAGTGCGGAAACAATTCAAAGGGCACTTAACCTTGGTGTAAATGTGAAGATGATCACAGGTATGCTACCAATTGAGTTCTTACTATTTTTTACTTATTAATAATTCTAATTTTGATGAGCACCATGTCTTGGATGTTGTTCTGTTTCTGATAAAAAGGACAAAACTGAATCATTCTGTTGGGGTTATGTTTTTGTGGTGATGAGACTGTTAATCAGTGTCCATTTGTTATGCACGATGTGTTGTAATTAGAGAATCCGAACAACGAATACATGGACCTGATGAACCTCAAATGAAATCTGAAATGTTATCATGAGAAAATGGAATCCTCTATTTTTCCTCTGTCTTTGCTCAGAATCTTGGAACAATCGTCGCCATGATCGGGAAGACTACAGAGTAGTGTTGGGATTCTTGGACTGCCAAGGCTGCTGCCATTTTGTTCTACAGTGGATTCCATTTCCTCTGAGATGCCAGAACTGCATCATTCAAATTTGTTCGTTATTATTGGTTGTTTCTCTGATTAAATTCAATGACTAGCAGTCTGGCAGCTGTCGTCATAGAAAAGCTCCAAACGGCAATTCTTGAATTTTTTGTTGTCTTCAAATTTTAGCCAACTAAAACATAGGCTGATTCCAGTTTCCAGAACCTTCGCATCGTACAAGTGCAACCAATGAAATATCTATCTGATGTTTTTAGTTCTTTTTTTAATCTTTGTTTATTTACTGAAATCAAGATATGTTTTTGTTATTTGTGCTGTAAATATCCATTAAAAGGGCTGCGCCATAAGTAGAGTTGGAACACTAACCTCAGCACATGATGTACTGGAATCATATCATATTTTGTTTTATAATCTCAATTTTCAATAAATTTGTTGGTACATCTGATTATGTGGATGTTTTTAATAGGTGACCAGCTAGCGATTGGGAAGGAAACAGGACGTCGTCTAGGAATGGGTACAAACATGTACCCTTCATCTGCTTTGTTGGGGCAGAACAAGGATGAGTCAATTGCTGATTTACCAGTTGATGATCTAATTGAGAAAGCTGATGGTTTTGCTGGTGTATTCCCAGGTATTTGTTGTAATTAATTAGATTTAAATGAATAAAAATAATATAATGGTAACATTTGTTATTTTCTCAGAGCACAAATATGAGATCGTGAAACGCCTGCAAGCACGGAAGCACATATGTGGAATGACTGGTGATGGTGTAAATGATGCACCAGCTCTAAAGAAAGCTGATATTGGTATAGCAGTTGCTGATGCGACAGATGCTGCAAGGAGTGCTTCTGATATCGTACTCACAGAACCTGGTCTAAGTGTCATCATAAGTGCTGTCCTTACTAGTCGAGCAATTTTCCAGCGGATGAAGAACTACACCGTATGTCAGATTGGATCCACTGGATGCGATCTTTTTCACTCATTTATTTTGAAGAGTTCTTCACTTATGCTTGTGTTACATACCCGATATGCTGATTCACCTTCATGTTTGCAGATATATGCTGTTTCAATTACAATACGTATTGTGGTATGTTTGCTCTACTCTTTACTATAACTTCAAGTGTGCCCAAGTGCATTGCATCATGCTCTGTTTACATAGTTGATGATTTTCTTAGGTGTTTTGTGATTATTTTGCAGGCAGTTATAACTATTCATTTAATGAACTTCTTTTCCTGTTAACGCTGATGTTCCGCTATTTGATATTTTCATACATTTATGTATCTGATTCCGTTTTTATTCTAACAGCTTGGGTTTATGCTACTTGCCCTCATATGGGAGTTTGACTTCCCGCCATTTATGGTCCTGATCATAGCAATTCTGAATGATGGTACATTACTTTATTTTCCTACCATTTCTCATGTGCCTCACAATACCAGAGTACAAAAATATTATCACCATTTCCATTTTGTGGCATTGACAGGTACCATAATGACCATATCCAAGGATCTAGTAAAACCATCTCCACTACCAGACAGCTGGAAGTTGGCTGAAATCTTCACAACTGGGGTGGTGCTTGGTGGATACTTGGCAATGATGACTGTCATTTTCTTCTGGGCTGCCTATAAGACCAACTTTTTCCCTGTAAGGAGTACCAAAGTGACCATATTCAAATTTGTTTTGTCAAAAAACGTTGACTTTAGAGAATTAACCTCTTCATATGAATTGTCTTATGAAGCTCTCAACTATTAGGATCATTAATTTTGTGATCTGATCCTCAGACCTGTATTGACACTTGCTGTTCAATGTTCTTTGCAGAGGATCTTTCATGTCAAAAGCTTGGAGAAGACAGCTCAAGATGACTTCCAAATGCTTGCCTCTGCTGTATATCTTCAAGTCAGCACCATCAGCCAAGCTCTTATCTTTGTCACAAGGTCGCGAAGCTGGTCATTTCTCGAACGCCCTGGCTTTCTACTGGTCTTCGCTTTCTTGGTTGCACAGCTGGTATTCTCTCAAGATCTCACCCTGTTGCACTACATGTATATGTAACTCAATCTCCAGTAATTAAGTCTGCCTTTTTGAAACGCAGATAGCTACACTAATAGCTGTATATGCTGATTGGGGATTCACTTCAATCAAAGGCATTGGATGGGGCTGGGCTGGTATTGTGTGGCTCTACAACCTTGTCTTTTACTTCCCACTCGATATCCTCAAGTTCCTCACGCGATATGCTCTGAGTGGGAAAGCATGGGATCTTGTCATTGACCAAAGAGTAATATTACACACCACATTTTTTTCCCAATATTTTCTTCCTATGACTACAAGTGCACACTATATTCCATGCATTTCTAACAGATGTTTCTTTTTCTATAGGTCGCATTTACAAGGAAGAAGCACTTCGGTAGGGAAGAAAGGGAGCTCAAGTGGGCACATGCACAGAGGACACTCCATGGGTTGCAGCCACCGGATGCCAAGCTGTTCCCCGAGAAGGCAGGCTACAACGAGCTGAATCAGATGGCCGAAGAGGCAAAACGAAGAGCTGAAATTGCCAGGTATACAGGGGAAAAAAATCCTCAATAGGCACTTGGCCACAACCCTGAATATGGTGTTTTCCATGATCTGCCATGTTTCGCGACGATGATATGAATCTAACGATGTGCTTATTGATGGTACATGGCAGGCTCAGGGAGCTTCACACACTTAAGGGGCACGTAGAGTCGGTTGTGAAGCTGAAGGGCCTGGACATTGACACCATTCAGCAATCTTACACCGTGTGATCGATTCAGTTATCCTTAAGAGAGAGTATATCCTTGATGCATAGGAATAAAACTGTACTTAGGTAGTCATAGGAAGTAATTACTCGAAGCATGAAGAAATGTGCAAATACGAGAGGTTTGGATATCCAGCAGACTTGCTGGCTATCCCTGTGTCGATGGTATACGCCTGGTTGCACCCAATCTCAGGACCAGTTTGCCTGACCACTCTACCGGTGTCCTACTTTATGCACAGCAGGCACAAACATCCAAATTTATTTCTGTTCTGCCAAGGCATGAGACCCAGCAGGGCCATAGTACTTACTAGTATCATCTAAGAAAAGTGCAGCCGTAGTTGTGTGATCAGAAAATCGATTTACGACAATGTACACTGATCCCACTGGCACAGGCAGGCCCAAGCTTTCAGAAGCTAACTTGGTATTCTTATCTTCTTTTTTGGGAAATGTTACTATCATTTATTAAGTAAACTTTCTTCTTGCGTAACACCACACGTGTATCACCATATATCAACAAGTACATATGAACTTTCACAAGCAAGTTGGAAATTGATGCTAATGGAAATAAGTAGCTTGTAGAGCATTTGCCTTTTCGGAAGCCACCGAAGCATCTACACCTCTGCCCTCCACCGAGTATGCTTTCTCCTGCAAAACACAAAAGAAACATCCACTTCATAGTTTCAGGGTTACTGGAACTGGAATACATAGAAGTAGTTGGTGCGTCTAAGGAGTCCCCTCTGTCTAATGATCAGAACTTAAGTGAACCTGTTGAGCATAGAGCTGTTAACTATGGAGGTAGCTACATCCGTGAATGTGCCTGGTATGAGTGAGAAACTAATAGGATCAACTAACTCAATTTTATGTTATTACTGGAAAGGTTATAAAATGAATCTTTATAAATGTATAATTATTTTTACGCGAGTCAACCTATTTTCATAGAATTGGTGGCGAAAGTGTCACGTAAGACAGAAGGACTTATACTACAAGTCCCAACGACTACTGAATTCCAGATAAAAGTCCCATATAGTTTGTATAGAATTGATGCATTTGGTGCATGTTGAGTTATTTTTTCTACGGGTAGCAACTGATGAGTTTGTAGATATTGTCTTCTGGTTGACAGTTTACAAATCTTTACTAAGTCAGTTAAGAGAGAATGGTGAGAATATAACGTAAACATAGAAGGAAAGCAGTGCGGTTGTAGAAGCACACTACCAGCAAGCGCCACAAGAAAGGTGCACCCTCTCGTTTGCTAATTTGTTTGACGAGTACTTCAATCGCTGTGTGACATCAACTTGTGTTAGCTCCTAACATAAAGGGCTATAAAACATGAGTTAAATTTATTAAGCAATGAAGACCAAATACCTGTAGAAGCTTCTCCAGCATTTATTAGGACAGTGTACCAAACTTCATTGAAGACGTCCACTTGCTCATCTGATGCACCAATCATCTAAGTATGCATTTGTTATGCTTAGTAAGAGCAGATTCATAATTACTTGTTTGGAAATACTAGGTTCAGTCATCCTACTTTATAGCTAAGCCCGTCGAATTCTGGACCTAAAATGTCAAACACCGCCTTGTGCTCTCCTTTTCCATATTTAGAAACAGCATCTGCTAGCTGTATCAAAGAAAGCAACAAACATCAGCAAAGTCGATCAACTTTCCCAGTGAAAATTTCAGAAATGATGCAATAGACACGCATGCAAGAAGTAAAGGAAATTCCAAAATAATAAGAGATACAGGAAAGCAACATATCCGATATAAGTCACCACAAATGAGCCTATTACTCTGTGCCAGTGATATTCAGGAACCAAAACTGATCACTCTACTTTTGAAAAAATATACTACTTTTTCTAATTCATACTGTCAATGTTTTCTTAGGTACTACGCTGTACATTTGGTATCTCTCCAATAGCATTTGACCTTCAAAAATAATTTAGCACACCTGAATTGCCTTGTGCATCACTTTCTGTCTCTTTGCTTCCATCGAAGAGACTCTGCAAGAAATAAAATCCAATATTGAGAACCTTTATGAGAAGAGAGTATTATGTTTCTCACAAAAGAGAACCATTCAGATATCTGACCTTTTTCGCAGCGAGTCCAGCAGATTTTCTGCTGCTTTACTTTCATTCATAGTTGATAATGCCCATAATATAAGTAAATCAAGGAGCCATTCCACATGCCAAATGGACTGACCAAAGTTCAAACTGGAACAGTCAGTAGAATGAATCTCTTATAGCTCAGTTTATATACGCAAAATGCTCTTCCACAGTATAGGCAGCCAAATAAAATCTGCAACTTCTAACGGATATCAAAAATGTTTCCAGTTTGAAATAGCACCTCATTCTTAAGCTCATCTAGCAATGTTTTTAACCTCTCCTTGGCTGGACCTATCTCACCGCGTATATATAAACGAAGTAGCAAACCAAGAGCGTTCAAATAGACCTGACAGCATGATAAATCACTCAGTGTCTGAGACATCAATGCCTAGGAAAAATGACAAAGGATAATACCTCTGCTGCCTCACTATCACTTCTATCGAGTTCCTTCATGATGTTTTGGTCATATACCTCCAGAACTTTGCTAATAGGGGATTCACCTTCCAAGTAACAGACAGCAACATGCCACCAGTTGTGGGTAAACCTACAAGGGAGAGGCCGAGAGGGAAATAGTTCTCTAAGAAATCATATCTTGTATTATTAGAAAGGGTATCTTCAAAAAAAAAAAAAGGGTGTCTTCAAAGAAACCATTAGAAATGGTATCACGTGGGGAACTGCATACATAAATGATGAGCATGCTGTCCATGATGGAGAACATGATTCCATGAATTCAGTAGCTTCTCTGAAGCGACATTCCTGCTGGAAAACATGGCACATCTGCAAGATGGAATGGAGAATGTACCTTAGAAACTCCACTGACTGGTTTACTGAATACCCATGTGTCCAGGTATGTAAGGTTCATAATACTGACAAGTCAGCAACTATATGTAATCACTGAATCTAAATATAGTCAAATAAAAAATCATCCACATACATTATGCTGTGACCAGAAGTCATTCTTGTTTATAGACAAGCCTTTCCTCGCAGCTACCTCAGCTTCGTCCATTCTTCCAAGTTCTAGCAAAGGGAAAGCGAGCATGCCGTATATAAAGTTTTGATCTTGGTTCTGTGGCAAAACCTGATCAGTAATGAGAGAAAAGAATTAGTAAGAAAGAATACGTCTGACAAAGTATTTTCATACGAGAAGCTGCATTGACTGAAGTAGTTCCTGCATTGGGTTACCGCCTTACCGGCAGGCAGAGCCATAATTTCTAATGAAAATGGTAAAATGCTATTACGCTATCGCGGGGTTTCATTCACTGAGATACTCTAATGTTAGAAAACTAGGCATTCTGCTCCTTTGAAACAATTGCTTCCATCCAAAGTTGTTGTTGGACATTTGTTAAAATTGTGTAACACAAGTGAACCCAATGAACAGAATAAACAGCAAGGAGCAATATGAATTGGTAACAAAAAGTACCTAGCGCAGTAGTATTTTCATATGAGGAGCTGCTTTGATATAAATAAGTTTGTGCATCGGGCTATTGGCACAAATAGACAACTTTTAATGGAAATGGTATAACGCTGTTACACTGTCGCTGAGTTTCATTCAGTGTGCTATCCTGATGTTAGAAAATCGCGAGCATTCTACCCAATTACTTGATTTGATTTGTCGGATACTGTTAAAAATTGTTAACACAAGTGCACCCAATGAACAAAAGAAACAGTGTCATTGTTCATGGGAAAATTATAGGCATGAAAGCACACCTCTTGTACTCAGCTTACTTGTTGGACAAATTTGAGGGACGTATCGGGGCGTCCCACGTAGAAGCAGATGAGCTGCGCCCTCTTGAGGGACATGAGATCCCTGGGGAATTCCTTGAGCAACTGTCAACACACAACACTCGTCAGTCAGTTGCTATTTTCGCTTCGGCAATAGCAGACACTTGAATGCCCAAATTCGACCCGCCGCGAACCTCGAAGTGCCGCTCGATCGCCACCTCCGTATCCCTCTCGTCGCCGACGAGCGCGGAGAGCGCCCGGAACACCGCCCTCTCGTAGTCCGTCCCTTTGTCCTTGATGAAGCAAACACAGCGCAGGGGGAGTCAACGCGGGCGGGATTCGGAAGAGGAAAAAGAACCGAGGAGATCGATCGAGCGGAGGAGGGGGCTGGGCTTACGAGGCTGCCGGCGGCGGCGGCGAGGAAAGCTGCGGCCTTTGCGTGGTCCCGCGGGGCGACGAAGTGCGCGGCGAGCGCGGAGGCGAGCGCGCAGGACGGGTCGGCGGCGGCGGCGCGGAGCACGGCGCGGCCGCGGTGGCGGCCGAAGGCCATGGTCTGCGCGTAGTAGTCGTCCAGCGCCGCCGCGCAGTCGGCCGACGCCGTCCGGTACTGCTGGCCCCACATGTCCCTCCTCACCTCCCCTTCCGCCGCCTTCGCCGCCGCCGCCATCTGCCGCCGCCGTGCTAGCTAGCTCGGTTGGCTGTGCCGCGCGTCGTGCTTGGGTGTGGGTTGCTCAGCAGCTCGGTTGGCGTCGCGTGGGCGTCTGGACTCTGGAGGTTTGGGAGTGGGAAGGGTCGAGAGGCCGCGTGCTGCCGTGGTGCCACCGTCTACGTCCACATCGCGCGTGGTGGTTCGCCGGTCAGACAGCACAACTGGGCGCGTTTGTTGTGTTGCGTCGGCCCGCGCGTCAGTGATCTTGGGCTCGGGTGGTGGATTGTGATTCTCACGATGCCGAGGCGCCTCGCAGCGGCCGCCGTATGCCGACGCCGGCGGCACGTGACCGGCGTGGTAGAAAACGATGACGAGCTGATGAGGTGGCAGAGTTCTGTTTTGGAGTGTGGTCACCTCGACAGAAATAAACAAGGGTTTTGCCTATCTCTCGATTTTCTTAAGCCTCTTTCACATGAGGAAGTTTAGAAGAAAAAAAGTGTAACTTGAATGAGCTGCACTTTTCACATCAAACGGTAGTATTGCATGCCACACAGAAACACTACAAAAATATTTTTTCACATTTTAATTTCGAGATGAGAGCACTGATAGATTTGGGAATTCCACCTCATATCATTTGAAACTTCTCCAAGCATCTAATTTAACTTTGATGCATATATCTTTTTTGAACTGATTTTCTTTTAGGTGGAAGTAAATCTGAAGAAATTGAAACTGGAACAAAATGTACTAAATGGGAAATATTCAATCCGTTAAAAGCGACTAAAGTGATGTTGATAGGTAACAATTTTTGTGGCAAAAAACAAACGGTGAGAGAAACCAAGGTCGAAACCAAGGTCTTCTTTTGAAACCTACGGCTTCGTATTTGGAATCTTGTTCAATAATAATGAAAAGGACACCTAAACTGTGAAAGAAACAAAGCTTTTGGGTTTTCTGGATCCTTGGTGCGCACATACACGTTCTATTGAAAAAAGAGAGCAAATGTAGGGTGCTTTAATTCTCGGCGGACGACCACTAACTAGGCACGCCCAAAACTACAATTTCAGCATCCTCCATTCCAACAAACAAATAACATGTGCAAAGATCAACTATATTAAACTATGTGTGTTACTAAGTCAAATAATTTGGGCTCGGAGTCTTCCGAGCCCTGCTCTAATCATGGCAGGTCAAGTACTCATAGGGGATAAGGACGTACTAATCATGCCAGGTCAAATACTCATAGGGGATTAGGACGTACGTACTAAATGTTGGATCCTATTGTAACAACAAGAAATGTTCGCTCCTTTTTTGCAAACATGTGGTATCATACCATACCCAAAACTTTGAGCTGAATACAACGTACGCCTCCATATTATGGGGCTGAGACCCTCTCTAAAGGTCAACTCACTCTACAACCCTAAGGAGATCTTAGTCCACATGCCCTACTTTTGTGGATTCAGTCTAACTTGTGGACTTTGTAATATTCATCTACATTTATGCACATTCAAGGGCGGACCCAAGTAGAAGCGAGTGGGGTCTTGATCCGAACTCTGAATTTGAAACATCCATAAATCAAGCGCCAGCTTGTAGTCTGCATAGGCCCCAGGTCCAAGCTCTCAACTAGCACGTTGTACAGTTGCCGGTTTGGCGGCGTCTCCTCCCCAACGTTGCATTCATCTAGGGGAGCCATGCGCTGTCACGCATCAAGTTCATCGCTTGGCTCTTGGTCTAGTGTAGAGTACACACGCGTGATCGATGTCATCCTGCGCAAGAACATCCTCTCCGTTGAAGAGGCCGGTTGCCCTCTCCATGATGCGACGCTGGAGACAGCGAGTCACATGGCTCTTCACTGCCCTGCGGTTGCTCCATTTTGGGCTACAGTTGGTATCTCCATCCCCGACAATGCCCATGTCCAAGACCTTCACCTGCTCACCATGCCCCGTTCGATCAAGGCGAAGATTGTGCCGGTGTTTGTGCTCCTTTGCTACTAGCATCTCTGGAAGAAGCGCAACAACACCGTCTTCCTTGAGGCCCGGCCATCGTTGCAGCTGCTACTAAAATCATGTCGAGACGATGCCTCCCTCAGGTCGTGGCGCTTCCCACCTAACCTCTGAAGTGCCGTGGAGGCTTGGGACAACTCTCTCTGTACCACGCCCGTGTAATCCCCTCTTTCCCTGTTGCATAGCTACCTGGTTCCTGCTCTCTCTCTACCCCTACTATTGTAAAACCCTAGGGTTTGCCCCCTTTTTCAATATATTCAGGTGGGGAACCTCCTCCCCCCCTCCCCCCCGCCCCGATGAAAATTCGAAAAAAAAAACTTCCATACAATTTGTTCAATGTTTGAACTTTTTTTCAAATTAGGTCAACTTATAACAAGAAATGCCCCAAGTCACGTCATCATTGTAAAATATGTAAAATTCTGGCTTCAATCAATGACCTCTCAAGTCGATAGAGGATTCAGAGGTGCGTGGTGCCGTACCTACCAGGGCATCTCTGATCCTTTGACAATCGAACATGTTTTGTTTGCCAACCAGCAATTGGTGAGGCTATGTGAGGGAAGACATGACCAACGGTCACCGATCGCCCTATCCTTAGTGAAATTGAAGCTTGTATTTCTTCGTTTGTGTTCTTCGAACTCTGTTTGCGGGACGCACATCCAATTTTGTTGCCTATGAATGTGCATGCTATGCTTGTGCACATGATGTGGAGGCAGAGTGGGTTGATGCTCCTGGGGGCACCGGGCTGCTCAAGTAAGCTCCGGGATAGACCCCCAACAGCAACTACAATACCTCGCCCGCTTGCCGTCGACTCGCTCGCTCCTTGCAATTGTTTCAAAATGAAAGTCGCAACCCCATCCACTGCGTTTTATGATCATGGAGACTTAATCCATGCTTGCCAGGTCCTCCTACATTATGTCTGTACAGTGAAAAAGTCGGATGACGTTTTCATTTACGCAGCGATGCCATTTCCTCCGTCTCGTCCGTCCATATTCGATCGAACGGTCCACGCGCTCTGCCGGCAACGTCTGGCACCACTGCTACTGTAGCCTCCAACCAACCAAGCACTCTCTTTCTTCTCCATCTCCCCCGATATTCCCATAAAAAAGTTTATCCCTCCGCGGCAAGATCCAAATCACAGAAAGAAAAAGGGACAAGAGGGCGGAGACCTGAGGAGGCGCCATGAACAATAGCCACGTCGAGGAGGAGGTCGGGAAGCTCAAGGAGGAGATCCAGAGGCTCGGCCAGCAGCAGCCCGACGGCTCCTACAAGGTTAGGCCTTTTCTTGCCGGAAACAAACGCGGATCTGGCACCACAGGCGCGTTCGACACATTTTTCTGTATTACCCCACGCCGATACGCCGTTTGGTGTGTGCTGTCGATCATCTGATGTGGATTCTCCTGTCATTGCCCATTTTGCTGGATTATGTGCCGGCCGTTGTGGTTTCGCTGATGTGCCTATTATACAGCAGAGTGTTGTTCATAAGAGATAATGTGTTTGTGTGAACGAATCGCTTGATTCCGTACATGAAGTGTGAAAGTTCAGATCCATAAAAAATAATTTTGATGGTCAGATCCATAATTTATCATTCTCAGACAATTCAGACCAGTAGTACAGGGTCATGAATAGCTAATGAAATCTATTTGCATTTTAGAACACGGTTAATGGTATGGATACTGATAAGCTGAACAGATCCTATCGAAATCACAAAGAAAATTTCCCATTTCTTGCCTGTGTGGTAGAATTCACTGTAGTTTTTATTTTATTTTCCCTATGGTTACTGTATATTCAGGTCGATATATTTGCATTTTACCCACTGAACTA
Organism: Lolium rigidum; assembly: GCF_022539505.1. Lineage (NCBI taxonomy): Eukaryota > Viridiplantae > Streptophyta > Magnoliopsida > Poales > Poaceae > Lolium > Lolium rigidum. The sequence goes on from NC_061510.1 coordinate 338,114,174, forward strand.
TTTGGACGCACAAGTACTAAGAAACCGCCAGTTCGACACAAATCTATTTGCATTTTAAAACATGGTCAATTAAACGTGGCTAATTAAGAAATATCCTCAATAATTATCGTTGCCTTCTCTTATCCCACTAATAGGGAAAACCTCATTAGCAGCGTGTCTAAATAGGTCCGCTACTGGTATCACGCCAGTGGTATTAGGTTACCTGTAGCGTGCGGCCGTGAAGAGGAAGTTGCGTCCGAGTCGACCTCGCCGCCATCGATGAGGCGGAGGATGACAGGGGAGGTGGGTGGGGGTCTGGTCGATGCCACGTTCGTGGATTTGGAGCAGGAGGTGGTGCTGCTGGTCGAGGGACCATACAATGGACCAGGTGGATGTGGGTGTGGATGGGGAAGGGGAGGGGGAGGGGGAGTGGCAGTTCCGGATGCGGCCAGCGGTGGAGAGAAAGTGAGCTGAGAGAGGGTGCAGGGCCGGTTAGGATAAGGCACCAAAATACTGGCAGTGTGTTCCTGTGGTACCTACGCTACCGACAATCACGTACTGGTAGCGTGGGTAAGTTCTGGCCCCGTGTGCGGATGGGGCCCACATTGTAGTAGGGTGTTCTTTTACAGCCTACGCTACCGGTATTGTATTACTGGTAGCGCACCCTTTGGCCGCATGCTCTCTTACTTAAGTAGCAGCAGCATAGCTCTATTTGGGCGTGCTACCAGTAGTGTGACACCTATAGCCAATTTCCTACTATTGTCCTATGCGCTCTATTTTTTCTCTTAATTCTTGTGTGCTCTCACCAAGGAACAACATCAACAGGAGAAATACTTGTCAATGAGAGTCATGCTATTGGATTTTTAACAGGAATTGTTTAATGAAAATACCTAAAAATAACCTTCACTTCTGGACAAGATGAGATGTCTATGACTACACATGCTACCTAGAAATTGTAAGACGACATACGCTTCTGGAAAAAATAGTTGAAACCACCCATATTTCTGGACTGGGGAGGGGGACCTATAGTGTGTACTATGGTGACCTTTTAATCGTATATTCTTTTATACATCTGATCTTCATCCTTTGACTCTAAATAAATTTGTTGACATCACAGTGGACAAATGGACACAAATATTTTAGCATGGCATCATTACTGTATAGTTAATATAGCGGTGTAAATATTGATGATTTATGCTAATGCCGACATGGTATATTATGAAGCACCACATTACAACAGGCAGGCAATAATTCAAAATGCAGTTTTTTCAGCTTAGGTAAAAGAGTTCTGTGTATATGTGAGTACTGAACATGTATCCTATTAGTAACATTGTCAATAGCTATACAGCAGGCAATTGATGAATCTAAGACTCGCAAAATGCAGTTCTTGTTTCGCTAAAAGAGTTATGTGTTTGTGTGTTCTAAGCATGCATCGTATTAATAACATTTTAAATAGCTAGATTTATAACGATGAAGTTCTATGATTTTACATGAAATAAAGACACTTATCCACCAGTAAATTTGTAGTTTAGCTTTCCTGCATTCGTGAACATACTCAAAGGATGCGAAACTTGTGTAATTAAGTATTGTGGTTTGCAGGTAAAGTTCGGTGTCCTCTTCAATGATGACCGATGCGCGAACATATTTGAAGCATTAGTTGGCACCTTGCGGGCCGCCAAGAAGAGGAAATTTGTCACCTACGATGGTGAACTGCTTCTGCAGGGTGTTCACGACAATGTGGAGATAACCCTCTTCCCTCCTCCCGCTGTAGCTGCTGCTTGAAGTTTGCAGCTCTGAAATGTCTCTCATGTCATTTTGTTGATGTGCTTATTATTTGTTGTGCTTAAATTCCTACAAAACACTCTGGTATATTCCCAGAAGAGTACTATTGTGTGATGTATAACTCATGATCCGTGCTGTTGCTTTGCTCTATTGCTTGCATGGTTGTGTTCGAAACATGTGCTGATATACTATCTCGTGAAAGACACACTCACATGCTCCAGCTTGGAAGTAATGGCCATGTGTTAGTGAAAGTGTACCAAACACTTGCTTGTTGGACAGCGACATCTATTCGTACTTTCATTTGTTTCTTCAGACCATATTATATAAGGTGTCAAATAGTTGTAGGAGCAATGTGTATATAGAGCTATATGACTAGTTTGTTTTGGCAATGTGGTGTGACTCTTTTTCTTCATGTTAGCCATGAGAATGGGAGATGTTGGGAAGAAAACATCCAGCAGCTGCTACCGAGAAGAGACATCGTAGTCTTTCTTAGCATCATCCCTCTTTGGTGGAGCAAAGGGCAATCAGTTTGTGGCAAAAGCCGAGATGCTAATTTTGTTATAGCGAGCCACAACGTTCGCATGCCAGACTCAGCGTTGCATGGGGTTCTTCGGATTCTGACAAGTAAGGATGTGATTGGTTGCTCGGCTGGATGCTGGAAGTTGTACCAGCGGAGAAGTAAAGGAGAGACTAATTGGTAGGCCACAAATTGTGTTTTTCGGCTTCGTTGATGCAACACACAATGTTTAGCAGCTCACATAAGTCTCAATACAGTAACCTTGTACACACTTTGGTAATGTTACCATCGACGAGTTCAGAGTTTAAGGTATTACAAGCGATAACACAAGCTTACGAGCGCCATGAACAATAGCCACGTCGATGAGGAGGTCGGGAAGCTCAAGGAGGAGATCCAGAGGCTCGGCCAGCAGCAGCCCGACGGCTCCTACAAGGTTAGGCCTTTTCCTGCCGGAAAACAAACGTAGATCTGGCATCCCCGCTGCGTTCAACACATTTTTCGACCTGTGGGCTATCGCCTGAGCTGGGGGATGGGAGGGGTTCAATTTCATTTTCTGTATCGCGCCTCACGCCGATTCACAGTTTGGTGTGTGCTACCGATCATCTGATGTGGATTCTCCTGACATTGCCCATTTTTCTGGATTCTGTGCCGGCCGTTGTGGTTTCGTTGATGCGCCTATTATATATCAGAGTTGTTCATAAGAGATGGTGTGTTTGTCTGAACGAATCGCTTGATTCCCTACATGAAGTGTGAAAGTTCAGATCCATAATTCATCATTCTCAGACAATTCAGACCAGTAGTACAGGATCATGAATCATAGCTAATGAAATCTATTTGCATTTTAGAACACGGTTAATGGTCTGGATACTGATAAGCCGAATAGATCCTATCGAACCCACAAGACAAATTTCCCATTTCTTGCCTGTGTGGTAGAATTCACTGTAAATTTCATATTTTCTCTATGGTTGCTGTATATTCAGTTCGATGTGTTTGCATTTTATCCACTGAACTATTTGGACGCACAAGTATCAAGAAACCACACAAATGGGACTGTAGTTTGATATGCAAGCGGAATGCCCAATCGGCAATGAAGGTATCCACTCCGATTTTATGAGACAAAAAGTGTACAAACAGTATCTCCATAACTGTGCACTTCTTTTCCAGAATTCTGTATAACGTGGTTCAGTTTTTCTAACATTGTGGTAGAGTTTATCCGTTGTTGACCATTTCAAGAAGATGGTTATAGCCTGCAGCGTGCCATCTAATGGGCGCTGCATTTTCGCTACAAGTGTCTGGTTGCCAAGTATTATTTGTTATAAGCTTGAATCACATATTCCTTTTGTTTCTTAATCATGTAAAGTTCTCAATTGCATATAGTGGCTTAAAAAGGGATTGTCACTTGATTTCCCCATCCCTCTCTTTGGCAATGAAGGCTAAACTAAGTACTCTCTCTATTCAGTAATGTATTTTGATCTTACCATGGTCACAACAGTTAAGGAATATCCTCAATAATCATCATTCTCTTCTCTTACTCCTATGTGCTCTATTTTCTCTCTCAATTCTTGTGTACTCTCACCAAGGAACAACATCAACAAAAGAGAGCTATGCCATGGGATTTATGACAGGAATAGTTTAATGAAAAATACCTGAAAACAACCTAGTTCTGGACAAGTTGAGATGGCTATGACTACCCATGCTACCTAGAAACTGTAAGACGACATATGCTTCTGGACAAAATGGCTAAAACCACCCATACTTCTGGGCTGGGGAGGGAGACCTATTGTGTGTACTATTTGCCCTTTTAATCGCGCATTCTTTTATGTCTGTGATGTTCCAGCCTTGACTCTAAATAAGTTTTGACATCAGACAAATGGACACAAATACTTTAGCATGCATCATTATTTTATACTTCATAGAGCTGCATAAATCTTGATGGTTTATGCTAATGCTGACATGGTATATTATTGAAGCACCACATTTCAACTCGCAGGCGATTATTCAAAGACTTGCTAAATGCAGTATTTTCACTTTTGTTTCGCTAAAAGAGTTCTGTGTATGTGAGTACTAAACATGTATCCTATTAGTAACATTGTCAATAACAACATAACAGGTAGGTGACGACTCTAAGACTCCTAAATACAGTTTTTGTTTTGCTAAAAGAGTTGTGTTTGTGTGTTCTAAGCATGTATACTATTAGTCCACTGGTCAGAGGGGTTTGTGGTGTGTTTTGGCGGTTCGGCGGAGGCGAGCTCGTCTTCGGCCAGGTGGGACGCGGCCTCGGGGTCGGTGTGGTAGTTGGAGCGGTGGCTCCGGTCTTTTTCGCCTCCGCCTGTTGCGTTGAGGTGTGGTGTCGACCTGGTTGGTCGTCGACCCGTGTGGAGCGCAGCCCCGGGGCTGGCGTGTGGTGTCGTGTTGTAATGGTTTTTCGGCCAGTTTCTCCTCATAAACGGGCCAACTCTTTTCTCCTATATCAATGAAAGGCAAAGCTTTTGCCTCGTTTCAAAAAAATTAGTAACATGTTCAATCGCTAGACTTATAACGACAAAGTTCTATGTTCTTACATGAACTAAATAAACTTATCCACCAGTAGATTTGTAGTTTAGCTTTCCTGCATTTCGAGAACATACTCAAGGATGTGAACTTGTGTAATTGAAGAATCGTGGTTTGCAGGTCAAGTTTGGTGTCCTCTTCAATGATGACCGATGCGCAAACATATTTGAAGCATTAGTTGGCACCTTGCGCGCCGCCAAGAAGAGGAAAATTGTCACCTACGAAGGTGAACTGCTTCTGCAGGGTGTTCATGACAATGTGGAGATAACCCTCTTCCCTCCTCCTGCTGTAGCTGCTGCTTGAAGATTGCAGCACCGGAAAGTATCATGTCATTGTGTCGGCGTGTTTATAATTTGTTGAGCTTAAATTCCCATGAACTATCTTGTATTCCCAGAAGAGTACTATTGTGTGATGTATAAACTCCTGACCTATGCAGTTGCTTTGTTATTCTGCCTGTATCTTTGTGTTGGAAACTTAGTGCTTATATGTATGTTGGAAAAGACACAGTTAGGAGTACCAGCTTGGAAGTAATGGCCATGAGCTATTGAGAGCGTACCAAGCACTTGCTTTTTTTTTTTGCGGGGGCAAACACTTCCTTGTTTGACAATGAAATCTATTGTACTTTCTTTCCTTTCTTCTCACCATATTTTTTTTTGGAGCAAATCTCACCATATTATATAAGTGTGAAATCGGTGTTTGGGCAACTGTGTGTATAGCTATATGATTAGCTTTTCTTCATGTTTTTGTCAGACCAGAGGGGGTGTGGAACCCGTTTGGCATACTTTTTCTCCATCTCATGAGAATGGGAGATGTTGGGAAGAAAATATACAGCGACAACCTTCGAGAAAAGACACTGAAGTCTTTGTTAGCGTCATCCATTTTTGCTCAGGCAAAGGGTAGTCGGTTTGTGGTAAGAATCGGGATGATAAACTTGTTGTAGCGATCCACAACGTTGTGATGTGGGCCCCTGTAATGTGCATGGTTATCAGAAACGTGAAGAAGAACCTGACAAGATAGCACATGATAGGGGTGATGTAGAATTTAAGATCATATCTGATTCTACTTATAAAAATTATCTAGTACCTTCGATGCATTAGAGCCTTTGTATGAGAAATTCAGGGCAAACTAAAGATCAGTTGAAACTCTGATGGTAAAGTTATACAATATATCACTGCAATAGTTAGAATCAAGTTGGGTCAAAGGAAAATGTTCATCATGATCCTGAAATTTTGGTTGAATTGTTATATATTATTTGATTTCACCAAATAAGTGGACTGCATAACATCAGATCGGTTTAGTTAATCATATGATTATATGACTAAATTGATATACTGCCTACCATATATGCAAGGCGGATTGGTCCAATGATCTCTCGCATGCCAAGCGTGTGTATTACTATCTTAAGGGTAGTCATAGTGTGGCGTTACTATCCTCATAGTGCATACTCCACACATTGATGAATACATTAATTACCTTACTGACTCAGTCTGTCTTAAAAAGTGTGATGTTATGCTAATACAACTAGTTACTATAAACATATCTTTCTTGATTCAATGGTATGCCATGTCATAAAAATGTCTAAGTAGCATTGCATGTTACTCCCATTATGGCCAGTCTAATGAACTACACCCTTTTACCTCGAAATAGGCTTTCGCCCCGCTATATTAATATAGCAACCACACGATACAAGAAGCATGCTGGGGCCGCAGCACAACCAAGCCCAAACGAAACTACAAAGAAAGGAAAGAGAAAAAGAATGCCAACACCGACAGATCGACAAAACGAGAACGACCCGCAACCGTTGCGCCCTCCGGAGAAGTCCTACCACACACCTAACACTCCAAATCGCCGCATACCAAACAACACCTTCAGCAAGGGGAACGACGACGACGCCGCTGTTGCCCGGACTAATCCTAGGGTTTCCCCCGGTACGCGGAAGGGATGGGGAGGGGGGTACACCCGACACCCTTCAGGAAGGTAAGGTGGCACCCTCAGGCGTCACCGTGTCGGTGTCAGACAAGCCGACATGGATTTCTCCCAACCCCACCACCACCATCCCGGACGATCCGAAGTGCTCCACCCAGCCTTCCGCCCACTAGCACACGCCACCACGGTCTTGACGTCATCCTCGCCGTCTCCCTGTGGTCATCGACGCAAGGCCTAGAAGAGGAGAAGGGAGTCAACATGGCCAGGGGTCGCAGCATCACGGCCAGGGGAGGGAACTGCCTCCAACCGCCAGCTCGGTTGCCGACCGGACATGGCAGCAAGGACAAGCCAGGCCCCTACTGGCCCGGCCGGGCCCACACTGGCCCGCTAAGTCCCCGCCGCCGTGCTGCAGCAGCCGGCCGTAGCGCCACCACCACCCTGCCATCGCCAACTCACCAACTCGGCGCCCAGGGAGCATCACTGTCGAGCAAGGAAGCTCCGGCCCGCCCTAGCCAAGACCGGGCCCAAAGGGGCCCAGATCTGGGCCGAGCTGGAGCCGCCGCCCCTCCCGACTGCGCTGATCCGCCGCTAACAGCGGCGCCGCTGCATCTCCGCACCACCCGGCGCGCGGGAACCACACCGCCGCACCGAATCGCCGCCGGCCGAAAGGCACCGTCGCCAGCCCAAGGCCCCCGCGCCCCCGACTACGCCACGGGTAGAGTCATCCCCGCCACCGCCGGCACCGCCCGGGCAACGCCCGGCGGCGCACGCCGACGGCGGCGGCAGGGGAGAGCACCGGAGGAGGGATAGGGAGAGGCCACAGAGGCGGCGCGGCCCGGCCACCGCGGGGGGCGGCGCGGGTCGCGAGAGCAGGGTCGAACTACACCCTTTTCACCTCTGGAAGAAGAGAAAGGCATTTATCACTACATATTTTTTTCTATGGCTTCTCCCCATCTTATATAAACATCCGAATGCCAAGTATAAGGAAACAGCTAGCAGAGGTCAAACAAAAGTATGTAGAGACTTGGAGGATACTTCTCTCAGAAGGAAGCCAAGTCTAGTTTTTCATGCATTTTGCATTGTCAGTTGGTGTGTCCGTATAAGAATGGGAGGCATCAGGATAAATTCATCAGCCCATTCAGATAATGATGGGACCTCCAATTCTTCCCCCTGCAGACCCCAAAGACATTCTGACTTGAGATTGACAAAGAAGCCTGAGATAAAATTCTAAATGTTGGAAATGTACAAACATAACTCCCCAATCTGCCCCGTTGACAGTACAATATCAGAATGTTCGTGTGTGCGCGCACGCCTCGCGTGTGTGTTGAACGTGTTGTTGAAGTCTGTGAGGTTCACTGTGAAACCCAGATTAGGAAATGTTTAACCTCCATTACGAGGAGATGAGATTTAAACATACATTCCAAAAGTAACTAGACATAATTAGCTCTGTAGACCGTTTTAGCTTTTTCTAATTTTTGTTTTCTTGTTCCTTTTTTTTCCCTTCCTCATCTACACGAGCTGCACCCAATCGCATATTCTCTCTCCTCTTGTTATGCTTTCCTCTGTTTCCTGGAAATCATCGAAGCTTCTCGGTTCCTTTGGCCTGGTCGTATGGTATTAACATGGCCAGCCCACTTTAATTGGTCCAACCGAACCAGCAGCCCAGCCAGGTAAACTTCGCTAACTCATGAGCCACCTTATTTGTTTTCCTCGGACAGTAGATGAAACTAACTTTATCAATTGTCTTGAAAGGTCGACAATATCCGCAAAAATTGCAGAAGAGTCACTCCACCGGTTTATCTGAATAATCAATCCTGTAATTGGGTCGATGAACCCCCTATCTTCCTTTTAGATTCTCTCATCAATGATGTAACTATACTTTGATTTTGGGGGCAGCAAGTTTCAGACGCACTCTTTTCCTTACCAGAGTACCGAAGGAGACTGAAAGGTTTTTAATGAGGCGGCTTGCTAGCTTAATATATTATGGTTTCAAAAAAAAAGCAGCCCAGCCAGCTGAGGCAAAAAAAAAACCGCCTCGATTCCTCGCACGCCAGGAGATAAGACTCGCACGGATAGAGATCAGTTGACATGCACCTTTTGCATGTCACCATGTGACATGCGGCCTAAATCCAAATTCAAAACATACATCGAGAAGTAAAAAAGAGAAATCTGTCGTGAATAGTTCTCGAATTCAAATCTGAGTTTCTCTGTACACTATTCACATCTGAGTTTCTCTTTTTTGTTTTTCGATGTATGTTTTGAATTTTGATCTGAAATTTTTAGAGGTTATCTTAATATGTGCTGTGAACATGCATGATTTTTTTCAAATTTTTTCGCAATGTTTACATTTGGATTTAGGCCGCATGTCACACGGTGACATATAAAAGGTGCATGTCACCTGATCTGTGTCCGACTCACACGCACGGATGCACGGGATAAAGTCGCAGCGCGGAATTGTCTTTCCAAATTTTCCATTAGGTACCACCTTGCACCGCAGCCCAGCCGAGCGAGACGTAGCGACTCAATGCTCTTTCTTCTTCCTCTCCTGCGCACGAGCACACCAAACTGAAACGCCTAGAAACTGGCCACCGTTACCTCGAACTCAATCTCCCTTTAACCACGTCAGTTCACTAGTAGAAAACGGACATTTAGTCTGTTTTGGCGTGGGACTGAAGGACATTCATGTGGCTGCTATTTGGAGCGGCTGATGGAGGATCTTTAGTCCCGATTCGTGTTACGAGCCGGGATTAAATATTTCCACACGTGGCAACCTCAGGCTCTTCTTTTCTGTTTTCTGCATTTGAATTCGGTTTTATTTTGTGTATCATTTTCCAATTTGTATTTTTCATTCAATTCTACACTACTACATACTGCACATGTTGATGAATATATGTAATATTTTTTTTACAATTATACGTATATATATAATTTGGTATAGAGTTGGTAGTCATGGGCTCGTACATGTTGATGCATCTATTTAATTACGTGAAGATCATTAAATTGCAAGGAGGTATAAGGTAATGATATTCTCCGCCTTGAGATATGATCTCCGTAAGCAAAAATTCCGACAATTTCTCTTGAATTGCTCGTAGGCGTGCCCTTGGTAGGAGCTTCCTGTCTCGCATTCCTTCGATCTATAAAGAATAAGATCAAATATGAATATATGAGTTGTGTGTACAGAAAATCATCATAAAAGGAATTGTGAATATTTTTACGTACTCAATTTTTTTAATCTACGCGCCGCTCAATCTCCATGTTAACGAACTTGCTAACGTAGTATATATGCACATAAATTAGTCCCTTGTGGCTGCGTCTCACACTTTACGAGAATAGAATTTAGTAAAAAAATAAAGCATGATAATGATAAATAATTTATTAATTACTAGCTACTTACCTCGAGCATTTCATAACGCAACATTGATACTCATTGACCAGCCACCTTTGCGATGAACACTTTCTAACAACTGGTCCGCCAAAAAAATGAATAAAGAAGTTATTAGAGCATCTCGATTTGCGTCCCACAAACGGCGCCGGATCGAGCGTTTGGGGGACGTGTGTTGTTCGTGCCGTGTTTGGGGGACGTCGCTCCCCAGCCGCGTCCCCCAAACACCGCCCCCAAACTTTTTTTATAGGGTTTTCAAAAACACAACCATTTATTAAACATAACATACAAATGAATATGTTTGCCAAAATTGTTTTCAAATTAAAATACAACAATCAATAAAACAACTTAACAAATGTGATTAATGGGGCTAGATCAAGGCGCCATGACATTTGCTAATAATCCTTTGATCCTCCACATATGCTCAACGAGATTCTTTTGAAGTTGCTCGTGAACATTGATGTCACGGATCTCTGCTTGCATGAAAAAAAATTCAGTAAAATCTGCAGGCAACTCATGATTAACCTCCGCAAGAAGGTCCTGACACTCATAGGGATCAACATGTGTCTCGACATGATTCTTGCGGTCATCCTCGATGATAATGTTGTGCATGATCACACAAGCCTGCATCACCTCCCACATTTGGTTGTGAGACCAGTTTAGAGCAGGGTACTAGACAATTGCAAATTCAGCTTGAAGCACACCAAATGCCCGCTCGACATCCTTCCTGGAAGCCTCCTTTCGCGAAGCAAAGTGGAAATTCTTCTGACCTGATGGAGCCGAGATTGTTTTGACAAAAGTGTCCCATTTTGGATATGTACCATCAGCTAGATAATAACATTTGGTATATTGGTGGCCATTGATCTCATAGTTGCATGGTGGAGCATGACCTTCCACTAGTTTGCTGAACACTGGAGACTGCCGCAACACGTTGATGTCATTGTGTGATCCCGCCGTGCCAAAGAAAGAATGCCAAATTCACATGTCATAATCTGACATAGCTTCTAGCACCACACTGCAATATCCATGACGCCCTTTGTATATACCATGCCAGGTAAACGGGCAGTTCTTCCATGACCGGTGCATGCAATCGATGCTTCCAAGCATTCCAGGGAATCCTCTGGCAGCATTTTGTGCCATGATCGTTGCAGTCTCTTCTCTAGTTGGCCCTCTCAAGTAGTATTTGCCAAATTTCCCACCACTTCTCGGTAAAACTTGTACATGCACTCAATGGTAGTAGACTCACACATACGAAGGTAGTCGTCCTGTGTATCAGCAGGTGCTCTTTTTGCAAGCATCCTCATGGCGGCGGTGCACTTCTGAATCGACGAGAACCCGACAACGCCTACAACGTCATGATTGAGCTTGAAGTACGTGTTGAACTCTCCAACGCCGTGGAGGATATTCATGAACAAACCCTTGCTCATCCTATATCAGCGCCAAAAATTGTCGGCATGTGTTGCGTCATCTGCGAATTCGTTGTGCAGCATGGTATGCCCCTCCATCCTCTGCCGGGGCTTTGACTTCTTTCTCCCCGGCTTTGATTCTCCGCAGCGTGGCCTCTTTTGCTTCTCCGCCTCGGCGTAAACCATGTCCTGGAGGGATGCGATGATCAGCAAATGCTCCCGGATGTCACCGTCAAAGGCTTGCTCGTCCTCCAGCAGTCGGACAAGCATCTCGTCGTTGCTACCCATGTCTAAAGCAAACTTAATGGTTAAAATTCAGCCACGGCAGACGAGGCAACGGGCAGCGGCCTATCGCGCCTACCTGACAAGTCGCCGAACACCTTGTGTGCGCGGAGGTGGGGCGGATTTGACGGCGCGTTCTGGAACGCGCTGGCGAAGCGGTGGCGACGAAAATGCCGGTGAGAGAGCCAGCCGCGACGACGGTGCCGACCCAGGAGAGATCTGCCGTTGAAACGGCCGGCGAATCGAGCGGCAGCGGAGGGGTAGGAGGTGCGGGAGGGAAGGCGCGACGAGAAATTAAATAAAAGGTGCGAACCAACGGTTACGGAAATACTCGCCGATAGGTGGGAGCCCGCCAAACTTTTTGTTGTGTCCGGCGTGCCCGGAGTGTCCCCTATGTAGCGGGGACGGGCTTGGGGCATCGGACACCGTATTGGGTCGCGTCGGACGGAAAGAGGCTTTGGGGCGCGCGGCTAGGAACGATTTTTATCCGGCGCGCCCCAAATCCTTTTGGGGGACGCGGCTGGAGATGCTCTTAATTACTTGGTATCAGGAAATGAACGAAACAAACCGATATAGGGCGAAAATGATTGAAAATACCCGTTGAGCATGTAAATGACGTTGTTGTACTCCTCAGGGTCTTTATCTAATGGGTCCATGATATAAATTTTTCCAGAGTCAACTGTAATGATTAGCAGAATATAGTGGAATCTCAGCATGCATGCATAACGCATCAATTACACTTAACATCGACTAAGCAAAATAGTATATGTTTATAAGACAGTTACACTCACTTGAAGTTGTAAGGAAATAGTATATGCTCACAGGTATTTTTTTTCACTAAATTTTTTACAAAGTTGAACTATGTGTCCTTGGGATAACCTCCTATCATAGCCCAATTAACGAGATATGGGTCAACGAACCCAATGTCATAGACTTACTTTCTTCTACATTCGAGAGTCTTCCATCTGCATAATGGCATACAAAAGAATATAGCGAGGATAACTACTAGCAATGAACAAGATGAGCTAGAGACTTAATTACAGAAATAAATTACTTACCCACAATAGAAACTGGCGATAGATTTGTCGAGGGCGTCTAGATTGAATAACTGATTTTTTTTCAATCTCAATAGCTATGGAGTCTTCACGGTAGTAATGATCCTTTCGTACCGCCACCATGAGATAATTGTGATCCTGCTTCGCGATTTTCTCGTACTACTCATGCAATTTTCGTATTTGTGTTGGTAGGAGTGGGATATGCTCAGATCTGACCAGAGGCTTCCACCAGACCTATTTCCATGCTAGTTCAGGATTGGGCATATCAACGATGCCCAACAATTGACCAATAGTAAGACCATGTAGTCCCACTACATCAGGAAGACGTAAGTTCTGATCGGAATACACCTTGAGCAGGGGGGTCGATTGATTTTCCTGTTCTCTAAGATGGGGAACTTTTTCCAGCTTGCACTACTACTTCTCGTCTGCTTCTTTGCGTTTTTGGCAGCCATGATCTTTGGGTTTTCCTCATGAGTCCGTTGGTAAGGTAACTGAGAAGGATCCTTTCGTAAGGCAATTTTCTTCCGAGGAGATGTGGACTTGGAGGTGGTGGTACTCTTCCGCTTTGGACGTGCTGGAGGAGATGGTGGCATTTGAGGTGTTGAATCTTGCTGATGGAGAGGTGGACTTGGAGGTGTAGGAGGAGACGGTGGACTTGGAGGTGTTGGATCTTGCTGTTGGAGAGGTGGACTTGGAGGTGCTGGAGGACACGATGGCCTTGGAGGTGTTGGATGCCTCCCCGAAAGAAACGGTGGCCTTGGCGCCGAGCCTGGAAACACAATGTTTTCCTTGACCATAGAACGATAGCAACCATGGTTTCTCCCAGTGTGGGCTCAGGGATGTCAAGCTCCAGTGCCTCATATCCCTATACAACTTCATCCACCCCGACACGAGCATAGCCAGCTTGAATCTCACCGCCATGCCAGTGTGTTCAAGGTTCACAAGCTAAAGCAAAGCCGACCGCCACCTTCATGGATTTTTTTTCATTGACTGGTGTAGCTCACAATTTTTCTTCTCCCTAATATCATCCACGGGGTAGCGATCCATCGGTGCCTCATCAACATGTGCATCATCACCCTAGGCCCATGTGGAAGCCACACAACTTTTCCGCTGAGATGGGTTAGCGGTACTATCGAACCCATGATCTTGTTGCAGCTGAACAATTGTCTCTTGCTGGATCATTTGTTGTTGTATATGCTTTAGCATGCCATACAATTCCGAATTACTTGTTTCTAACTTCTGCAACCGGTTTGCCTCCCGCTTCTTTGAGATCGGCTTCTATAAGTTGTATCGTCCCCGAAAAACCCAATCCTCCACGAAACAGTAGCTCCTAAGCCTCGTGTTTGTTGGAGATATGCCTAAGAGGCAATAATAAAGTGGTTATTATAACATATCTTTGTGTTTATGATAAATGTTTGCATACCATGCTATAATTGTATTAATCGAAACATTGATACATGTGTGTTATGTAAACAACAAGGAGTCCCTAGTGAGCCTCTTGTATAAACTAGCTTGTTGATTAATAGATGATCATGGTTTCGTGATCATGAACATTGGATGTTATTAATAACAAGGTTATGTCATTAGATGAATGATATAATGGATACACACCCATATAAGCGTAGCATAAGATCATGTCATTAAGTTCAACTTGCTATTAGCTTCCGATACATAGTTACCTAGTCCTTCGACCATGAGATCATGTAAATCACTTATACCGGAAGAGTACTTTGATTACATTAAACGCCACTGCGTAAATGGGTGGTTATAAAGGTGGGATTAAGTATTCAGAAAGTATGAGTTGAGGCATATCGATCAAGAATGGGATATTGTCCATCCCGATGACGGATAGATATACTCTGGGCCCTGATACGTCTCAAACGTATCTATAATTTCTTATGTTCCATGCTACTTTTATTACAATACTTGAATGTTTTATACATACTTTACAACATTATTATACATTTTCCGGCACTAACCTATTAACAAGATGCCGAAGTGCCAGTTGCTGTTTTCTGCTGTTTTTGGTTTCAGAAATCCTAGTAAGGAAATATTCTCGGAATTGGACGAAATCAACGCCCAGGGTCCTATTTTTATACGAAGCTTCCGGAAGACCGAAAGGGAGACGAAGTGGGGCCACGAGGTGGCCGACACACCAGGGCGGCGCGGCCCAGGCCCCGGCCGCGCGGCCGCGTGTGTGGGGCCCTCGTGCCGCCATCCGACCTACCCTTCCGCCTACTTAAAGCCTCCGTCGCGAAACCCCCGTACCGAGAGCCACGATACGGAAAACCTTCTAGAGACACCGCCGCCGCGAATCCCATCTCGGGGATTCAGGAGATCGCCTCCGGCACCCTCGCCGGAGAGGGGAATCATCACCGGAGGGGCTCTACATCATCATGCCCGCCTCCGGATTGATGCGTGAGTAGTTCATCCTTGGACTATGGGTCCATAGCAGTAGCTAGATGGTTGTCTTCTCCGCTTGTGCTTTCATTGTTATAGATCTTGTGAGCTGCCTAACATGATCAAGATCATCTATTTGTAATGCTACATGTTGTGTTTGGCGAGATCCGATGAATATAGAATATTATGTTAAGTTGATTATCAATCTATCATATATGTGTTGTTTATGTTCTTGCATGCTCTCCGTTGCTAGTAGAGGCTCGGCCAAGTTGATACTTGTAACTCCAAGAGGGAGTAATTATGCTCGATAGTGGGTTCATGCCTCCATTTAATCCGGGACGAGTGATAGAAAGTTCTAAGGTTGTGGATGTGTTGTTGCTACTAGGGATAAAACATTGATGCTTTGTCTAAGGATATTTGTGTTGATTACATTACGCACCATACTTAATGCAATTATCTCGTTGTTTACAACTTAATACCGGAAGGGGTTCGGATGATAACCTCGAAGGTGGATTATTTAGGCATAGATGCATGCTCGGATAGCGGTCTATGTACTTTGTCGTAATGCCCTGATTAAATCACATAGTAATCATCGTTGATATGTATTGAATCTTTATTTGTCAATTGCTCGCCTGTAATTTGTTCACCCAAGCATGTTAGTTATCTTATTGGAGAGACACCTCTAGTGAACTGTGGACCCCGGTCCATTCTTTTACATCTGAATATATTCTACTCGTTTTTACTCGTTCTTTGCAAACAAACACCATCTTCCACTCGATACGCTTAATCCTTTGTTTTCAGCAAGCCGGTGAGATTGACAACCTCACTCGTTACGTTGGGGCAAAGTACTTTGATTGTGTTGTGCAGGTTCCATGTTGGCGCCGGTTTCACCTGGTGTTGCGCCGCACTACATTCCTCCACCAACAACCTTCACGTGCTTCTTGGCTCCTACTCGGTTCGATAACCTTGGTTTCTTTTCGAGGGAAAACTTGCCGTTGTGCGCATCACACCTTCCTCTTGGGGTTCCCAACGGACGTGTACATCTACGCGCATCAAGCTATTTTTTCTGGCGCCGTTGCCGGGGAGATCAAGACACGCCGCAAGGGGAGTCTCCACTTCCAATCTCTTTACTTTGTTTTTGTCTTGCTTTATTTTATTTACTACTTTGTTTGCTGCACTTAAACAAAACACAAAAAAATTAGTTGCTAGCTTTACTTTATTTACTTGTCTTGTTCCCTATATCAAAAACACAAAAAAATTAGTTACTTGTCTTTACTTTATTTGCTTAGTTTATTTTACTACTGCTATAATGGGTACTCCTGAAAATACTAAGTTGTGTGATTTCACTAGCACAAATAATAATGATTTTATATGTACTCCTATTGCTCCACCTGCTACTACATGAGAATTCTATGAAATTAAACCTGCTTTACTGAATCTTGTTATGAGAGAGCAATTTTCTGGTGTTAGTACTGATGATGCCGCTGCCCATCTTAATAATTTTGTTGAACTTTGTGAAATGCAAAAGTATAAGGATATAGATGGTGATATTATAAAACTGAAATTGTTTCCTTTCTCATTAAGAGGAAGAGCTAAAGATTGGTTGCTTTCTTTGCCTAAGAATAGTATTGATTCATGGACTAAATGTAAAGATGCTTTTATTAGTAAATATTATCCTCCTGCTAAGATTATATCTTTGAGAAGTAGCATTATGAACTTTAAACAATTTGATAATGAACATGTTGCTCAAGCATGGGAGAGAATGAAAACTTTGGTAAAGAATTGCCCTACCCATGGACTAACTACTTGGATGATTATCCAAACCTTTTATGCAGGATTGAATTTTTCCTCAAGGAACCTATTGGATTCAGCTGCTGGAGGTACTTTTATGTCCATCACCCTGGGCGCCGCAACTAAATTACTTGATGATATGATGATCAATTACTCTGAATGGCACACTCGAAAGAACTCCTCAAGGTAAGAAGGTAAATTCCGTTGAAGAAACCTCTTCTTTGGGTGATAAGATTGATGCTATTATGTCTATGCTTGCAAATGGTTGATCTCATATTGATCCTAATAATGTTCCTTTAGCTTCATTGGTTGCTCAAGAAGAAAATGTTGATGTGAATTTCATTAAGAACAATAATTTCAACAACAATGCTCATAGGAATAATTATGGTAACAACAACTATAGGCCACATCCTTCTAATAATGGTAATGGTTATGGTAATTCTTATGGTAATTCTTACAATAATAATAAGAGTGTACTGATGTCTACGGGTGCTTCTATTCTTGTAGACAGTGTTGGGCCTCCAAGAGTAGAGGTTTGTAGAACAGCAGCAAGTTTCCCTTAAGTGGATTACCCAAGGTTTATCGAACTCAGGGAGGAAGAGGTCAAAGATATCCCTCTCATGCAACCCTGCAACCACAAAGCAAGAAGTCTCTTGTGTCCCCAACACACCTAATAGGTGCACTAGTTCGGCGAAGAGATAGTGAAATACAAGTGGTATGAATGAATATGAGCAGTAGTACGGTGCCGTAAAATAGCTCGCTGGCATGCGGTTGATGGTAGTAATATTGCAGAAGTAAACATGCAGTAGTAACGCAACAGTAGTAATGCAAAGAAACAAGAAACAAGCAACGATAGCGATATTTAGGAACAAGGCCTAGGGATTAGACTTTCACTAGTGGACACTCTCAACATTGATCACATAACAGAATAGATAAATGCATACTCTACACTCTCTTGTTGGATGATGAACACATTGCGTAGGATTACACGAACCCTCAATGCCGGAGTTAACAAGCTCCACAATTAAATGTTCATATTTAAATAACCTTAGAGTGTAAGATAGATCAATACGACTAAACCAAGTACTAACGTAGCATGCACACTGTCACCTTCATGCTTATGTAGGAGGAATAATACACATCAATACTATCATAGCAATAGTTAACTTCGCAATCTACAAGAGATCATGATCATAGCATAAACCAAGTACTAACACGGATGCACACACTCGTCACCATTACATCGTGCAGGAGGAATAAAACTACTTTAATAACATTGCTAGAGTAGCACATAGATAAATTGTGATACAAAACACATTGCAATCATAAAGAGATATAAATAAGCACTTCACTATGCCATTCATAACAGTGAATAAGTATTCCGTGAAATATAGCCTAAGAGACCCACACGGTGCACACACTGTCACCTTTACACACGTGGGACAAGGAGTCTCCGGAGATCACATAAGTAAAACTCACTTGACTAGCACAATGACATCTAGATTACAAGCATCATCATATGAATCTCAATCATGTAAGGCAGCTCATGAGATTATTGTATTGAAGCACATAGGAGAGAGATGAACCACATAGCTACCGATACAGCCCCGAGCCTCGATGGAGAACTACTCCCTCCTCATGGGAGCAGCAGCGGTGATGAAGATGGCGGTGGAGATGGCAGCGGTGTCGATGGAGAAGCCTTCCGGGGCACTTCCCCGTCCGGCAGGGTGCCGGAACGGAGACTCCTGTCCCCGCGATCTTGGCTTCGCGATGGCGGCGGCTCCGGAAGGTTTCGTGTACCGTGGCTTCTTCCGTCATGGGTTTTCGATGCGGGGGCTTTATATAGGCGAAAGGGCGGCGTCGAGAGGATCGAAGGGGCCACCACACCATAGGGCGGCGCGGCCCGGCTCCGGCCGCGCCGCCGTGTGGTATGGGGCCCCCAGGGCTTCCCTCTAGCGGCTCTCGGGTGTTCTGGATTGTTCCGGGAAAAATAGGAACCTGGGCGTTGATTTCGTCCAATTCCGAGAATATTTTGTTACTAGGATTTCTGAAACCAAAAACAGCAGAAAACAGGAACTGGCACTTCGGCATCTTGTTAATAGGTTAGTTCCAGAAAATGCGTAAATATGACATAAAGTATGCATAAAACATGTAGATATCATCAATAAAGTGGCATGGAACATAAGAAATTATCGATACGTCGGAGACGTATCAGCATCCCCAAGCTTAGTTCTGCTCGTCCCGAGCAGGTAAAACGATAACAAAGATAATTTCTTAAGTGACATGCCATCATAACCTTGATCATACTATTGTAAACATATGTAATGAATGCAGCGATCAAAACAATGGTAATGACATGAGTAAACAACTGAATCATAAAGCAATGACTTTTCATGAATAGCACTTTCAAGACAAGCATCAATAAGTCTTGCATAAGAGTTAACTCATAAAGCAATAATTTAAAGTATAGACATTGAAGCAACACAATGGAAGATTAAGTTTCAGCGGTTGCTTTCAACTTGTAACATGTATATCTCATGGATAATTGTCAACATAGAGTAATATAACAAATGCAATATGCAAGTATGTAGGAATCAATGCACAGTTCACACAAGTGTTTGCTTCTTAAGGTGGGAGGAGATAGGTAAACCGACTCAACAATAAAAGTAAAAGAAAGGTCCTTCAAAGAGGAAAGCATCGATTGCTATATTTGTGCTAGAGCTTTTATTTTGAAAACATAAAGAGAGCATAAAAATAAAGTTTTGAGAGGTGTTTGTTGTTGTCAACGAATGGTAGCGGGTACTCTAACTACCTCATCAACCAGACTTTCAAGAGCGGCTCCCATGAAGGACGTTATCTCTACCAGCAAGGTAGATCATCCCTCTTCTCTTTTGTTTACACATGTACTTTAGTTTAGCTTTTCTTTATTTATGGATGACACTCCTCCCAACCTTTTACTTACACAAGCCATGGCTAACCGAATCCTCAGGTGCCTTCCAACATTCACATACCATGGAGGAGTGTCTATTTGCAAATTTAAGTTGCTTACATGATAGATCGAGCAAAACATGTGAAGAGAATTATTAATGCAAGTTAATTAATTGAGGCTGGGAACCTCATTGCCCGCTCTTTTTGCAAAATTATTGGATAAGCGTGATGAAGCCACTAGTCCATTGATGAAAGTCTGTCAAAAGTAAATGACAAGATCGAAAGATAAAACACCACATACTTCCTCATGAGCTATAAAACATTGACACAAATAAGAGGTAATAACTTTTGAATTGTTTAAAGGTAGCACTCAAGCAATTTACTTTGGAATGGCGGAGAAATACCATGTAGTAGGTAGGTATGGTGGACACAAATGGCATAGTGGTTGGCTCAAGGATTTTGGATGCATGAGAAGTAATCCCTCTCGATACAAGGTTTAGGCTAGCAAGGTTTATTTGAAACAAACACAAGGATGAACTGGTGCAGCAAAACTCACATAAAAGACATATTGTAAACATTATAAGACTCTACACCGTCCTCCTTGTTGTTCAAAACTCAATACTAGAAATTATCTAGACCTTAGAGAGACCAATTATGCAAACCAAATTTTATCAAGCTCTATGTATTTCTTCATTAATGGGTGCAAAGTATATGATGCAAGAGCTTAAACATGAGCACAACAATTGCCAAGTATCACATTATCCAAGACATTTTACCAATTACTACATGTAGCATTTTCCAATTCCAACCATATAACAATTTAACGAATAAGAAACTTCGCCATGAACATTATGAGTAAAGCCTAAGGACATATTTGTCCATATGCAACCAGCGGAGCGTGTCTCTCTCCCACAAAGTGAATGCTAGGATCCATTTTATTCAAACAAAAACAAAAACAAAAAACATACACGACGCTCCAAGTAAAGAACACAAGATGTGACCGAATAAAAATATAGTTTCAGGGGAGGAACCCGATGATGTTGTCGATGAAGAAGGGGATGCCTTGGGCATCCCCAAGCTTAGACGCTTGAGTCTTCTTGAAATATGCAGGGGTGAACCACGGGGCATCCCCAAGCTTAGAGCTTTCACTCCTCTTGATCATAGTATATCATACTCCTCTCTTGACCCTTGAAAACTTCCTTCACACCAAACTTCAAGCAAACTCATTAGAGGGTTAGTGCATAATCAAAAATTCACATGTTCGGAGGTGACACAATCATTCTTAACACTTCTGGACATTGCACAAAACTTCTGAAAGTTAATGGAACAAAGAAACTCATTCAACTTAACAAAAGCGGCAATGCGAAATAAAAGGCAGAATCTGTCAAAAACAGAACAGTCCGTAAAGACGAATTTTAAAATGGCACCAGACTTGCTCAAATGGAAAAACTCAAAACTAATGAAAGTTGGAGGATCACGCTCGTAAATTGGCAGATTTTTTCGAATTTTCTACAGAGACTTGTGCCAGAATTCGTGACAGACAGCAATGCTGTTTCTGCGCAGCGATCCCAAATATAACATCAACTTTAACATAGAAACTTTACTTGGCACAAAAACATGATAAGGAGAGGTTGCTACAGTAGTAAACAACTTCCAAGACACAAATATAAAACAAAGTACTGTAGTAAAATAAACACATGGGTTATCTCCCAAGAAGTTCTTTCTTTATAGCCATTAAGATGGGCTCAAGCAGTTTTAATGATGCACTCGCAAGAAATAGAAGTTGAAGCAAAAGAGAGCATCAAGAGGCAAATTCAAAACACATTTAAGTCTAACATGCTTCCTATGCATAGGAATCTTGTAAATAAACAAGTTCATGAAGAGCAAAGTAACAAGCATAGGAAGATAAAACAAGTGTAGCTTCAAAAATTTCAGCACATAGAGAGGTGTTTTAGTAACATGAAAATTTTTACAACCATATTTTCCTCTCTCATAATAACTTTCAGTAGCAACATGAGCAAACTCAACAATATAACTATCACATAAAGCATTCTTATCATGAGTCTCATGCATAAAATAATTACTACTCCCAACATAATCATAGTCATTCTTATTAATTGTAGTGGGAGCAAATTCAACAAAGTAGCTATCAAATATAGGAGGTATATTGTAATCATAATCAAATTTATCCTCCATAACAGGTGGTAACAAAAGACTACTATCATTATAATCATCATAAATGGGAGGCAAAGTATCATCAAAGTAAATTTTCTCCTCAATGCTTGGGGGACTATAAATATCATGCTCATCAAAGCCAGCTTCCCCAAGCTTAGAATTTTCCATAGCATTAGCAACAATAGTGTTCAAAGCATTCATATTAATATGTTCCATGGGTTTTTTAATTTTCGCATCAAACCATCCATGTCTTAAATCAGGAAATAGAATAAAAAGGTCATTGTTGTCCATTATGCCTAACTAGTGAAAATAAAAACAAGAAACAAAAAGATGCAATTGCAGGATCTAAAGGAAATAGCTTCGAGCACACACACAATGGCGCCAGAAAAGTACTGTTACCTGGAACCGAAGTATGAGTGCCTTTTACCTTTCCTCCCGGCAACGGCGCCGTGAAAAGTGCTTGATGTCTACGGGTGCTTCTATTCTTGTAGACGGTGTTGGGCCTCCAAGAGCAGAGGTTTGTAGAACAGCAGCAAGTTTCCCTTAAGTGGATTACCCAAGGTTTATCGAACTCAGGGAGGAAGAGGTCAAAGATATCCCTCTCATGCAACCCTGTAACCACAAAGCAAGAAGTCTCTTGTGTCCCCAACACACCTAATAGGTGCACTAGTTCGGCGAAGAGATAGTGAAATACAAGTGGTATGAATGAATATGAGCAGTAGTACGGCGCCAGAAAATAGCTCGCTGGCATGCAGTTGATGGTAGTAATATTGCAGGAAGTAAACATGCAGTAGTAACGCAGCAGTAGTAATGCAGATAAAACAAGTAAACAAGCAGCGATAGCGATATTTAGGAACAAGGCCTAGGGATTAGACTTTCACTAGTGGACACTCTCAACATTGATCACATAACAGAATAGATAAATGCATACTCTACACTCTCTTGTTGGATGATGAACACATTGCGTAGGATTACACGAACCCTCAATGCCGGAGTTAACAAGCTCCACAATTAAATGTTCATATTTAAATAACCTTAGAGTGTAAGATAGATCAATACGACTAAACCAAGTACTAACGTAGCATGCACACTCGTCACCTTCATGCTTATGTAGGAGGAATAATACACATCAATACTATCATAGCAATAGTTAACTTCGCAATCTACAAGAGATCATGATCATAGCATAAACCAAGTACTAACACGGATGCACACACTCGTCACCATTACATCGTGCAGGAGGAATAAAACTACTTTAATAACATTGCTAGAGTAGCACATAGATAAATTGTGATACAAAACACATTGCAATCATAAAGAGATATAAATAAGCACTTCACTATGCCATTCATAACAGTGAATAAGTATTATGTGAAATATAGCCTAAGAGACCCACACGGTGCACACACTCGTCACCTTTACACACGTGGGACAAGGAGTCTCCGGAGATCACATAAGTAAAACTCACTTGACTAGCACAATGACATCTAGATTACAAGCATCATCATATGAATCTCAATCATGTAAGGCAGCTCATGAGATTATTGTATTGAAGCACATAGGAGAGAGATGAACCACATAGCTACCGGTACAGCCCCGAACCTCGATGGAGAACTACTCCCTCCTCATGGGAGAAGCAGCGGTGATGAAGATGGCGGTGGAGATGGCAGCGGTGTCGATGGAGAAGCCTTCCGGGGGCACTTCCCCGTCCGGCAGGGTGCCGGAACAGAGACTCCTGTCCCCCAGATCTTGGCTTCGCGATGGTGGCGGCTCTGGAAGGTTTCGCGTACCGTGGCTCTTCCTCATGGGTTTTCGATGCAGGGGCTTTATATAGGCGAAAGGGCAGCGTCAGAGGGGACCTGGGGCCACCACACCATAGGGCGGCGCGGCCCCCCCTCTGGCCGCGCCAGGGTGTGGTGTGGGGCCCCCAGGGCTTCCCTCTAGCGGCTCTCGGGTGTTCTGGATTGTTCCGGGAAAAATAGGAACCTGGGCGTTGATTTCGTCCAATTCCGAGAATATTTTGTTACTAGGATTTCTGAAACCAAAAACAGCTAGAAACAGGAACCGGCACTTCGGCATCTCGTTAATAGGTTAGTTCCGGAAAACGCATAAATATGACATAAAGTATGCATAAAACATGTAGATATCATCAATAAAGTGGCATGGAACATAAGAAATTATAGATACGTTGGAGACGTATCATGTACCCTCTGGTCTTGAAGTCATGCTTAAAGAATTTATTAGTACACAAACTGCTTTCAATAAAACTGTTGAAGAAAAGCTTAGTAAAATTGATATTCTTGCTTCTAAGGTTGATAGTCTTGCTCTTGATGTTGATCTTTTAAAATTGAAAGTTATGCCTAAGAAAGTTGAAGATGCTAGGTTTGCTAAAACAAATGCCATCCAAGTTAGAATTAATGATAATATTAGATTGTTGGCTGAATTGCATGCTAGGTGGGATAGAGAAGAAAAAGAAAAACTTGCTAAAGAAAATAATGTAGCTAAAGTATGGACTATTACCACCACTAGTAATGTTGATTCTTCACATGTTGCTGCACCTCCTACTATCAATGGTAAAATAATTGGTGTTGGCAATGTTTCTACTCCTAGTATGAAGCGCGCAAAATTGCCTGAAACTGCTGAAACTGCTGTTTGTGATAAAACTGCTGAAATTTTTCAAAATATTGGTGACAATGATTCCATTGCTGTAGAACAAAATGGTTTATATTTTGATGATTGTCATATTACTGAAGTTATAAAGTTCTTACAAAAACTTGCTAGAAGTCCCAATGCTAGTGCTATAAATTTAGCCTTTACAAAACATATTAAAAATGCTCTCATTAAAGCTAGGAAAGAGAAATTAAAACTTGAAGCTTCTATCCCTAGGAAGTTAGAAGATGGTTGGGAGCCCATCATTAAAATGAAATTCAATGACTTTGAATGTAATGCTTTATGTGATCTTGGTGCAAGTATTTCTGTTATGCCTAAAAAGATTTATGATATGCTTGACTTGTCACCATTGAAGAATTGTTATTTGGATGTTAATCTTGCCGATAATGTTAAAAAGAAACCTTTGGGGAGGATTGATAATGTGCGCATTACGGTTAACAATAACCTTGTCCCCGTTGATTTTGTTGTATTGGATATCGAATGCAATGCATCTTGTCCTATTGTGTTGGGAAGACCTTTTCTTCGAACCGTCGGTGCTTGTTATTGATATGAGAGAAGGTAATATTAAATATCAATTTCCTCTCAAGAAAGGTATGGAACACTTCCCTAGAAAGAGAATGAAGTTGCCTTTTTATTCTATTATTAGAACAAGTTATGATGTTGATGCTTCTTCTCTTGATGTTACTTGATTTGCACTTTACGTGCCTAGCCGAAAGGCGTTAAAGAAAAGCACTTCTTGGGAGATAACCCATGTTTTATTTTATTTACTGTATTGTTGAGTCTTGGAAGTTGTTTACTACTGTAGCAACCTCTCCTTATCATGTTTTTGTGCCAAGTAAAGTTTTTATGCTAAAGTTGATGCTATATTTGGGATCGCTGCGCAGAAACAGCATTGCTGTGTGTCACGAATTCTCGCAGAAGTCTCTGTAAAAAAATCGAAAAAACCTGAAAATTTACGAGCATGATCCTCAGATATGTACGCAACTTTCATTAGTTTTGAGTTTTTCCATTTGAGCAAGTTAAGTGCCCCTGCCAGATGCATCTTTACGGACTGTTTTGTTTTTGACAGATTCTGTCTTTTATTTCGCATTGCCGCTTTTGCTATGTTGAATGAGTTTCTTTGTTCCATTAACTTTCAGAAGCTA
Source organism: Lolium rigidum (assembly GCF_022539505.1). Taxonomy (NCBI): domain Eukaryota; kingdom Viridiplantae; phylum Streptophyta; class Magnoliopsida; order Poales; family Poaceae; genus Lolium; species Lolium rigidum. Next base: position 338,140,162 of record NC_061510.1, read on the forward strand.
TGTGCAAAATACAGAAGTGTTAAGAATGATTGTGTCACCTCTGAATATGTGAATTTTTGGTTATGCACTAACCCTCTAATGAGTTTGCTTGGAGTTTGTGTGAAGGAAGTTTTCAAGGGTCAAGAGAAGAGGATGATATACTATGATCAAGAAGAGTGAAATGTCTAAGCTTGGGGATGCCCCGGTGGTTCATCCCTGCATATTTTAAGAAGACTCAAGCATCTAAGCTTGGGGATGCCCAATGCATCCTCTTCTTCATCGACAACATTATCAGGTCACTTCTAGTGAAACTATATTTTTATTCTGTCACATTCTTATGTTCTTTACTTGGAGCGTCGGTTTGTTTTTATTTTTGTTTTGTTTTGAATAAAGTTGGATCCCGCCATTCTTATATTGGAGATATTACGCTCCGCTTTTTCATATGGAACACTTGTGTTCTTAATTGTGCTTTAATGTTCATGGCGAAGGCTTATTGCTTCGTTAAATTGCTATTTGGTTGGAATTGGAAAATGCTGCATATGGTTTGGCAACTTGGCAATTGTTTGAGCTCTCATAGATCATATTTAAGCTCTTGCATCATGTAGTTTAATCTATTAATGAAGAACTACCGTAGAGCTTGTTTAATTTGATTTGCATGATTGTTCTCTCTAAGTCTAGATATTTTCGGGTAAAGTGTTTGAACAACAAGGAAGACAGTGTAGAGCCTTATAATACTTGCAATATGTTCTTGTGTGAGTTTTGCTGTACCTGTTCATACTTGTGTTTGCTTCAAACAACCTTGCTAGCCCAAACCTTGTACTGAGAGGAAATGCTTCTCGTGCATCCAAACACCTTGAGCCAAACTCCATGCCATTTGTGTCCACCATATCTACTTATTATGTGGTATTTTTCTGCCATTCCAAAGTAAATTACTTGAGTGCTACCTTTAAAATTTCATTCCTCTACCTTTATAATATATAGCTCATGGGACAAATAGCTTAAAAACTATTGTGGTGATGAATATGTAGTTATGTGTCTTAATTCTTATAAGTTGCTTGTTGAGTGGTAACCATGTTTTCTGGGGACGCCATCAACTTTACCTTTGTTGGATATCATGTGAGATGCTATGCATGTTCGTCTTGTCTGAAGTAAGGGGACTTCACGATCAAATGGTTTGAGTATGCATATGTTAGAGAAGAACATTGGGCCGCTAACTAAAGCCATGTATCATGGTGGAAGTTTCAGTTTGGACATACAACCTCAATCTCTTATGAGAATATTAACTGTTGTTGAATGCTTAAGCATTAAAAAGAGGAGTCCATTATCTGTTGTCTATGTTGTCCCGGTATGGATGTCTAAGTTGAGAATAATCAAAAGCGAGAAATCCAATGCGTGCTCTCTCCTTAGACACTTGTACAAGCGGCATAGAGGTACCCCTTTGTGGCACTTGGTTGAAACATATGTTATGCGATGAGAATCCGTGTTTCCGAGCTAAGTAGGACAAGGTGCGAGCACTATTAGTACTCTATGCATGAGACATGCAACTTGTAGGAAGTATTATGCATAGCACATATGAATTATTACTACCGTTGACAAAATTGTTTCTATGTTTTCAAAACAAAAAGCTCTAGCACAAAAATAGTAATCCATGCTTCCCTCTGCGAAGGGCTGATGCGCGTAAATGTACACGTCCGTTGGGAACCCCAAGAGGAAGGTATGATGCGCACAGTGGCAAGTTTTCCCTCAGAAAGAAACCAAGGTTTATCGAACCAGGAGGAGCCAAGAAGCACGTTGAAGGTTGATGGTGGCGAAATGTGATGCGGCGCAACAACAGGGATTCCGGCGCCAACGTGGAACCTGCACAACACAACCCAAGTACTTTGCCCCTACGAAACAGTGAGGTTGTCAATCTCACCGGCTTGCTGTAACAAAGGATTAACCGTATTGTGTGGAAGATGATTGTTTGCGAGAAAATAGTAAAACAAGTATTGCGATGAGATTGTATGCGATGTAAAGAATAGGACCGGGGTCCACAGTTCACTAGAGGTGTCTCTCCCATAAGATAAAAGCATGTTGGGTGAACAAATTACAGTCGGGCAATTGACAAATAGAGAAGGGCATAAGAATGCATATACATGATATGATAAATATAGTGAGATTTAATCCGGGCATTACGACAAAGTGCATAGACCGCCATCCAACTGCATCTATGCCTAAAAAGTCCACCTTCGAAGTTATCATCCGAACCCCATTCAGTATTAAGTTGCAAAGCAACAGACAATTGCATTAAGTATGGTGCGTAATGTAATCGACAACTACATCCTTAGACATCGAATCAATGTTTTATCCCTAGTGGCAACAGCACATCACAATCTTAGAACTTTCGTCACTCTGTCCCGAGGTGTCAATGAAGGCATGAACCCACTATCGAGCATAAATACTCCCTCTTGGAGTTAAGAGTAAAAACTTGGCCGAGCCTCTACTAATAACGGAGAGCATGCAAGATCATAAACAACACATAAACAATAGATTGATAATCACCATAACATAGTATTCTCTATCCATCGGATCCCGACAAACACAACATATAGTATTACAGATAGATGATCTTGATCATGTTAGGCAGCTCACAAGATCCAACAATGAAGCACAATTAGGAGAAGACGACCATCTAGCTACTGCTATGGACCCATAGTCCAGGGGTGAACTACTCACTCATCACTCCGGAGGCGATCATGGCGATGAAGAGTCCTCCGGGAGATGAATCCCTCTCCGGCAGGGTGCCGGAGGCGATCTCCTGAATCCCCCGAGATGGGATTCGCGGCGGCGGCGTCTCTGGAAGGTTTTCCGTATCGTGGCTCTCGGTACTGGGGTTTTCGCGACGGAGGCTATAAGTAGGCGAAAGGGCAGGTCAAGAGGCGGCACGAGGGGCCCAGGGGATAGGCCGGCGCGGCCAGGGCCTGGGCCGCGCCGCTCTGTCACCTGGCCACCTCGTGGCCCCACTTCGACTCCCCTTCGGTCTTCTGGAAGCTTCGTGCAAAAATAGGACCCTGGGCGGTGATTTCGTCCAATTCCGAGAATATTTCCTTACTAGGTTAGTTCCAAAGAACAGCAACTGGCTCTTCGGCATCTTGTTAATAGGTTAGTTCCAGAAAATGCGTAAATACGACATATAATGTGCATAAAACATGTAGGTATCATCAATAAAGTAGCATGGAACATAAGAAATTATCGATACGTTGGAGACGTATCAAGGGCCATTCTTTTACTTTATTGTTGAGTCAGTTTACCCACTTCTTTCTATCTTAGAAGCAAACACTTGTGTTAACTATGTGCATTGATTCTTACATGTTTACTTATTGCACCTGTTATTTTACTCTATGTTGACAAATATCCATGAGATATACATGTTACAAGTTGAAAGCAATTGCTGAAACTTAATCATCCTTTGTGTTGCTTCAATGCATTCTACTTAGAATTTATTGCTTATGAGTTAGCTCTTATGCAACTCTTATTGATACTTGTCTTGAAAGTACTATTCATGAAAAGTTTTGCTATATGATTCATTTGCTTAGTCATTATCTTTGTTAGCAATCTTTTGTTCAGATCACTCCATTCATCTCATATGCTTTACAATAATGTTGATCAAGATTATGTTGGTAGCATGTCACTTCTGAAATTATTTGTGTTATCGTTTACCTACTCGAGGACGAGTAGGAACTAAGCTTGGGGATGCTTGATACGTCTCAAACGTATCTATAATTTCTTATGTTCCATGCTACTTTTATTACAATACTTGAATGTTTTATACATACTTTACAGACATTATTATACATTTTCCGGCACTAACCTATTAACAAGATGCCGAAGTGCCGATTGCCTGTTTTCTGCTGTTTTTGGTTTCAGAAATCCTAGTAAGGAAATATTCTCGGAATTGGACGAAATCAACGCCCAGGGGCCTATTTTTACACGAAGCTTCCAGAAGACCGAAAGGGAGACGAAGTGGGGCCACGAGGCGCCGACACAACAGGGCGGCGCGGCCTGGGCCCTGGCCGCGCGGCCCTGGTGTGTGGGGCCCTCGTGCCACCATCTGACCTACCCTTCCGCCTACTTAAACCCTCCGTCGCGAAACCCCCTGTACCGAGAGCCACGATACGGAAAACCTTCCAGAGACGCCGCCGTCGTGAATCCCATCTCGGGGGATTTAGGAGATCGCCTCCGGCACCCTGCCGGAGAGGGGAATCATCACCGGAGGGGCTCTACATCATCATGCCCGCCTCCGGATTGATGCGTGAGTAGTTCATCCTTGGACTATGGGTCCATAGCGGTAGCTAGATGGTTGTCTTCTCCGCTTGTGCTTTCATTGTTATAGATCTTGTGAGCTGCCTAACATGATCAAGATCATCTATTTGTAATGCTACATGTTGTGTTTGGCGAGATCCGATGAATATAGAATATTATGTTAAGTTGATTATCAATCTATCATATATGTGTTGTTTATCTTCTTGCATGCTCTCCGTTGCTAGTAGAGGCTCTGGCCAAGTTGATACTTGTAACTCCAAGAGGGAGTAATTATGCTCGATAGTGGGTTCATGCCTCCATTTAATGCAGGACAGGTGACGAGAAAGTTCTAAGGTTGTGGATGTCTTGTTGCTACTAGGGATAAAACATTGATGCTTTGTCTAAGGATATTTGTGTTGATTACATTATGCACCATACTTAATGCAATTATCTGTTGTTTACAACTTAATACCGGAAGGGGTTCGGATGATAACTCGAAGGTGGATTATTTAGGCATAGATGCATGCTGGATAGCGGTCTATGTACTTTGTCGTAATGCCCTGATTAAATCACATAGTAATCATCGTTGATATGTATTGAATCTTTATTTTCAATTGCTCGCCTGTAATTTGTTCACCCAGCATGCTAGTTATCTTATTGGAGAGACACCTCTAGTGAACTGTGGACCCAGGTCCATTCTTTTACATCTGAATATATTCTACTGTTTTTACTGTTCTTTGCAAACAAACACCATCTTCCACTCGATACGCTTAATCCTTTGTTTTCAGCAAGCCGGTGAGATTGACAACCTCACTGTTACGTTGGGGCAAAGTACTTTGATTGTGTTGTGCAGGTTCCACGTTGGCGCCGGTTTCACTGGTGTTGCGCCGCACTACATTCCTCCACCAACAACCTTCACGTGTTTCTTGGCTCCAACTGGTTCAATAACCTTGGTTTCTTTCTGAGGGAAAACTTGCTGCTGTGCGCATCACACCTTCCTCTTGGGGTTCCCAACGGACGTGTACATCTACGCGCATCAGGCCCTCTCGGTGGAATGTCATCTGATTAGCTTGCAATCATATGAATGGTTCATAAGAGATGATATACTATGGTACGAGTAAAGAGTACTTGTCGGAGACGAGGTTGAACAAGGTATGGAGATACCAATGATCAAACCTCGGACAAGTAAAATATCGCGAGACAAAGGAAATCGGTATCGTATGTAAATGGTTCAATCGATCACTAAGTTATCGTTGAATATGTGGGAGCCATTATGGATCTCCAGATCCCGCTATTGGTTATTGGTCGGAGAGAAGTCTCAACCATGTCTGCATAGTTCACGAACCATAGGGTGACACACTTAAGGTTTGATGTCGTTTTAAGTAGATATGGAATATGGAATGGAGCTCGAATGTTGTTCGGAGTCTCGGATGGGATCCGAGACATCACGAGGAGGTTCGGAATGGTCCGGAGAATAAGATTCATATATGGGAAGTCATTTTCCGGGGTTCGGAAAAAGTCCGGTATTTTGACCGGAGCTTCTAGAAGGTTTTGGAAGGACCGGAATAGTCCAAAATATTATGGAAGGTTCCATAATAGGTGCAACCACGTTGCCTTAAGGGAAAATGAGTCTTTCCTTAATGCAATTTCGAAATTGGCAAAAGAGTCCGAGTAGGACTAGGTTTTCGAAACCGGAAACCTATCGGAACTCAGTCAAACTTAGGGGCAGGTTTATGGACGACCCAAGGGGCTTGGCCACCTATTTAAAGGGACCAAGGGGCACCCCAAGGGCACCTCAAGTCGCAGCCCAAGCTCCCCAAGTCGCAGCACCCCCTCTCTCCCAAACCCTAGCCTCTCTCCTCCTCCATCTTCTCCCACAACGCTTACGGCGAATCCCTGCCGGAGATCTCCACCACCACCGTCACCACGCCGTTGTGCTAGTGGGATTCCGAGGAGGATCTACTACATCCGCTGCCCGCTGGAACGGGGAGGAGGACATCGTCATCAACACCGAACGTGTGACCGAGTACAGAGGTGCTGCCCGACTGTGGCACCGTCAAGATCTTCTACGCGCTTTTGCAAGCGGCAAGTGATCGACTACATCCACAACGAGATCTCATCTCGTAGGCTTTGGAAATCTTCGAGGGTTAGTCTCATGATCTTCTAGTTGCTACCATCTTCTAGATTGGATCTTGGCTTCTTATTCGTTCTTGCGGTAGGAGAAATTTGTTTTCTATGCTACGAATCCCATCAGTGGTATCAGAGCCGTGTCTATGCATAGATTGGTTGCACGAGTAGAACACAATGGTTTTGTGGGCGTTGATGCTTTTGTTGTTTTTAGTTATGAGTACTTTGCATCTTGCGGGATGATGGGATGAAGCGGCCCGGGCTAACTTTACATGACCGCGTTCATGACACTTGCTGCACGCTCGACATGCAACTTGTATTGCATAAGTGGCTTTGCGAGTGTCTGTCTCTCTCACCATAGTGAAGATTCAATCTACTCTTTCTATTGACAACACTAGTATCACCGTTGTGGTTCATGTTCGTAGGTAGATTGGATCTTACTCGAAAACCCTAAACCACGTAAAATATGCAAACCATATTAGAGGCGTCTAACTTGTTTTTGCAGGGTTTGGTGATGTGATATGGCCATGATGTGATGATGAATATGTATGAGATGATCATTATTGTATTGTGGCAACCGGCAGGAGCCTTATGGTTGTCTTTATATTTCATGTTGTAGTATTATTTCGAAGTAGTTGTAATAGTTGCTACACACGGTGAACAACCATGAAGACGGCGCCATGGACCTTGACGCTACGCCGACGATGATGGAGACCATGCCCGTTGATGATGGAGATCATGTCCGTGCTTTGGAGATGAAGATCAAAGGCGCAAAGATTAAAGGGCCATATCATATCACATATGAATTGCATGTGATGTTAATCCTTTATGCATCTTATTTTGCTTAGATCGCAACGGTAGCATTATAAGATGATCCCTCGCATTAATATCAAGATAATAAAGTGTTCTCCCCTCGTATGCACCGTTGCTACAGTTCGTCGTTTTGAAGCATCTCGTGATGATCGGATGTGATAGATTCTATGTTCACATACAACGGGTGTAAGCCATGCTGCACACGCGGAAATACTTGGGTTTGCTTGACGAGCCTAGCATGTACAGACATGGCCTCGGGACAACGGAAACCGAAAGTTTGAACACGAGTCATATGGATGATATGATCAACATGTTGATGTTCACCATTGAAGCTACATCATCTCACGTGATGATCGGTTTTGGTGTAGTGGATGTGGATCGTGTGCCACTTAACAACTATGAGGGATGTTGTATTAAGTGAGAGTTCATTAGTAATTAGATTAAAATATGAACTAATTATCATGAACATAGTCTGAATAGTAGTTTGAATTAATTTCTAGAACTGGCATCCGTTTTCTACTATGCGCTAGTCTTGTAATTGAGATAGAAATACTGTTAAGTCTGACAAAAACTTTACGGACTGGTACCGTATTGTTAAAGAATCAAGAAATGATTAAGTCCTATTGCAAACTTTTAGTAAACCTCACATTGCTGATTCAAAGAACAATGGTTTCAATTAGTACCTAGAATCCTCTTGTCTCCGTAAAACTTGAAGTTCAAATCTGTTTGAAAAGTAAGGATCTGAAAATTTTGTTTTCAGAAATAAGAGGTATGAGATATATGTGATATCTAAGACCTTATTGCAAGGTGATAGAATATAATTTGGTGAGACTACATAAACTCATAAGTTTATAAGCATGAATGAGGTAAGACGCCGGGCGTCTCTATCCTCCAATCACATTAAATTAAATTTATATTCGATATCCATAGCGATCGGCCCTTA
>NC_061510.1:338148404-338160875 GCF_022539505.1 Lolium rigidum
GAAATCACCGCCCGGGGTCCTATTTTTGCACGAAGCTTCCGGAAGACCGAAGGGGAGTCGAAGTGGGGCCACGAGGTGGCCAGGTGATAGGGCGGCGCGGCCCAGGCCCTGGCCGCGCCACCCTGTCCCCTGGGCCCCTCGTGCCGCCTCTTGACCTGCCCTTCCGCCTACAAATAGCCTCCGTCGCGAAACCCCTAGTACCGAGAGCCATGATACGGAAAACCTTCCAGAGACGCCGCCGCCGCGAATCCCATCTCGGGGGATTCAGGAGATCGCCTCCGGCACCCTGCCGGGAGAGGGGATTCATCTCCCGGAGGACTCTACACCGCCATGGTCGCCTCCGGAGTGATGAGTGAGTAGTTCATCCCCTGGACTATGGGTCCATAGCAGTAGCTAGATGGTCGTCTTCTCCTAATTGTGCTTCATTGTTGGATCTTGTGAGCTGCCTAACATGATCAAGATCATCTATCCGTAATACTATATGTTGTGTTTGTCGGGATCCGATGGATAGAGAATACTATGTTATGGTGATTATCAATCTATTGTTTATGTGTTGTTTATGATCTTGCATGCTCTCCGTTATTAGTAGAGGCTCCGGCCAAGTTTTTACTCTTAACTCCAAGAGGGAGTATTTATGCTCGATAGTGGGTTCATGCCTTCATTGACACCGGGACGAGTGACGAAAAGTTCTAAGGTTGTGATGTGCTGTTGCCACTAGGGATAAAACATTGATTCTATGTCTAAGGATGTAGTTGTCGATTACATTACGCACCATACTTAATGCAATTGTGTGTTGCTTTGCAACTTAATACTGAATGGGGTTCGGATGATAACCTGAAGGTGGACTTTTTAGACATAGATGCAGTTGGATGGCGGTCTATGTACTTTGTCGTAATGCCCGGATTAAATCTCACTATATTTATCATATCATGTATATGCATTGTTATGCCCTTCTCTATTTTTCAATTGTCCGACTGTAATTTGTTCACCCAACATGCTTTTATCTTATGGGAGAGACACCTCTAGTGAACTGTGGACCCCGGTCCTATTCTTTACATCGCATACAATCTACTGCAATACTTGTTTTACTGTTTTCTTGCAAACAATCATCTTCCACACAATACGGTTAATCCTTTGTTACAGCAAGCCGGTGAGATTGACAACCTCACTGTTTCGTTGGGGCAAAGTACTTGGGTTGTGTAGTGCAGGTTCCACGTTGGCGCCGGAATCCCTGTTGTTGCGTCGCATCACATTTCGCCACCATCAACCTTCAACGTGCTTCTTGGCTCCTAGTGGTTCAATTAAAACTTGGTTTCATACTGAGGGAAACTTGCTTCTATACGCATCATACCTTCCACTTGGGGTTCCCAACGGACGTGTGCATCTACGCGTATCAGTATCTCATTATGAACTGCTTAAGTATTAGCAATAGCATGAGAATATATACATCATATGAGCAAATGTGTTCGTGAAAGTTCTTTTATCGCTCAGTTGTTAACTGAATTGCTTGAGGACAAGCAATAAGCTAAGCTTGGGGGGAGTTGATACGTCCAAAATGTATCTACTTTCCCGAACACTTTTGCTATTGTTTTGCCTCTAATTTGTGTATTTTGGATACAACTAACACGGACTAACGCTGTTTCAGCAGAATTGCTCTGGTGTCTCGTTTTTGTGCAGAAATCCAACTTTCAGGAAAATCTTCGGAATTTATGCAGAAGGTCCTATTTTCCTAGAATATTGGCGGAGCCAGAAGGGCAAGCCAGGTGGGGGCACGAGGGCCCCACACACTAGGCCGGCGCGGCCCAGGAGGGGCCCGCGCGGCCCTAGTGTGTGGCCCCCTCGGCTGGCCCCCGACGCCCTCTTTCGGACTACTTATCGCCCTCGACCTAAAAACGCACGGGGAGAAGTCGAAGTCGCCAGAAACCCTCCAGAGAGCCGCCACATCGCGAAACTCCGTCTCGGGAGCCAGAAGTCTCCGTTCTGGCACTCCGCCGGGACGGGGAATTGGAGGAGATCATCGTCGCCATCACCACCAACGCCTCTCCATCGACCAGCCATGTTTCCCCCATCCATGTGTGAGTAATTCCCCCACTGTAGGCTGAAGGGGATGGTAGGGATTGGATGAGATTGGTCTTTTAATAGTCATAAGATTGTTAGGGCATAGTGACTAGTATCCGTAGATGTCACTTTTATGATATTGTTGCAACTTGTTATGCTTAATGCTTGTCACTAGGGCCCGAGTGCCATGATCTCAGATATGAACATGTTATTGATTCATGAAGATATTCGTTGTTTATGATCTTACACTGCAAGTTGTATACACATGTCGTCGTCCGGAACCAATGGCCCCGAAGTGACGAAATCGGGACAACCGGAGGGAATGGTAGTGATGTGAGGATCACATGTGTTCACGGAGTGTTAATGCTTTGCTCCGGTACTCTATTAAAAGGAGTACCTTAATTTCCGATAGTTTCCCTAGAGGCCCGGCTGCCACCGGCTGGTAGGACAAAAGATGTTGTGCAAGTTTCTCATTGCGAGCACATATGACTAAATATGGAACACATGCCTATTGATTGATTAGTACTTGGATACCGTTTTATTATTATCCGCAAATGCCCTCGCTTTGATTGTTATATGAGTTTCTCTCATCCATGCAACGCCCGTTAATGCGTCCCTGTGCCTACGATATTTTAATCCTGCTTGTTTACTATAATCACTACTCGCTGTCTTTATTTCACCGCTCTTTGTTATTTCACTATTCCTACTGCTATAAAACTGTTACTACTGATAAACTCTTGCGAGCAAGTCTGTTTCCAAGTGCAGCTGAATTGACAACTCCGCTGTTAAGGCTTACAAGTATTCTTTGTCTCCCCTTGTGTCGAATCAATAAATTGGGTAATACTTCCCTCGAAGACTGTTGCGATCCCCTATACTTGTGGGTCATCAATGCTTTCCCTATAAATACTGATCAACCCCACGTTCCCCGGCCCTACCCCCTCCACCACGTTCCCCACTCCTCCACCACGGCGGCAAACCTGGCGGTGGCGACGCGCTCGCTGCTGACCGACGTAGAGAGATCGAGTACGCAGGGGCAGGAGCTATCATGGCTAGGGCTTTGATTCGAGGACATCCGGGTGACTCTGTCGGTGTTCAATGCCATAATACGGCTGATCCAAATGCCCAATGTTGAGCTCGCAGCCGTTGGACCGCACATTGGCCGAGCCATCATCCCCACCGTTGCCGTGCCCAAGGTATTCGACACCTTGCACGGGCGCGAGCTGTCGCTGATCCAGGGCGGTCCGGCAACTTCCCAAGGTAGCTCGCCGTGTGCGTTGTCACCTCGAGTAGACATTTTCCTGGCCGCCCAGTGTCGCACAGACACCTCGGAGTTCCCACGTCCTTGCCGCTCGCGTTTTCTCGCTAACATCATCATGTACTTCTGCGACCACGACCTCGCCGATCGTACTTCTTCGCCGAGGTCGACGTTGTTATAGAGGGGCTCCAGAAAGACATACATGTACCTCGTCTGTGGTGCGAGGCTGTTGTCAGCTGCTCCATGTGGAAGCATATTTTTCAAATTGATTGGAGCAATTTTATTTCTTTGGAAGCACATAAGCAAATTGTGGGAAGCATGATTTTGTATCAATGATTAGTCATATGAAAGACAAAAAGTTTACATGTTGTCGATGCAAGTTTCATTAGTTATGGAAGCAAACACTAGTAGAAAACAAGGTTTTCGTTCGGAGCTGCCCGGAATATTAGTCCTGATCGCGTTACAAACCGGAACTAATGCTCATATTAGTCTCGGTTCGAATGGCTAGGACACCGAAAAATTTTAGTCCCGGTTCCTAACTTAACCTTTAGTCCAGGTTGGAGACACCAACCGAGACTAAAGGGGCTGCGACAAGCTACCTTTGGTACGAAATTTTTTATTTTCGGTTGGTGTTATAAATCGGGACTAATCCTTTTAGATATAGGTAGGCTAGGTGATCTAGTTACCATGAAAAATAACAACCATGCATTTTGATTTTTTTTTGCAAGCAGACTATATTTTTTTGGTAAAATGGGATTATCTTTTGCATCCGAACTCAAAAACATCGTTTAATATATAAAAATGTATCTACGGAAAAAGTGACATCCGAATTCACCAGGGTTTACCAGGTTAGCCAATTTTTATATTCTCAAACTGCCAAAGGGGAGTATGAAAATTTTCAGGTTTGTTATTTATTTATTCAAGATTATTATTACATTATTACTTTTGTTTGTTAAAAGAATTAATTAAAATTCAAACAATAAAGAAGTGTGAAATCGTGACATACAGGTTAATAGGATTGATATGATAGTAGTATAAATAACATGTTTGTAGAGCACTTGGAAGCGGGATGGAAGGGACTGAAAAGTTAAATGTGCTAGTGCTATGGGTGACCGAGCGGGAAGTTTGACCACACGTGAGAAATTTGACCTGGGATTAAGTGTAGTTAGAGACTAATATAGTCAAATAATTTAATACTAGAAATTCTAAAAAAATAGAAAAAAGGGAGCGAAAAAATTACAAAAAAATTGAATAAAAAATATAGTCATCATGGCCTTTAGTGATTGGTGTTACAAACTGGGACTAAATGTCCTTCGCATCACGTGTAGAGGCTTTTAGTCCCGGTTCGCAGCATAAAAAGACCCCCACCCCTACCCCCTCGTATAGTTCCGATTCTGTAATCCCAATTGCAAAACGGGAACTAAATGCCCTTAACAATCGGGACTAAAGGCATTTTCTACTAGTGAAATTGTCCCGCACCTCAATGGAAACATAACTTTGCCCATTGCCACATTGACATAAAATTAGTATATTCACAAACTGTTCTTTTTTTGTATTTGAAGTAAATTCCAACTGCATGGAAAGCATTTTTTTACTGTCTCAGAAACAAAATTATTGATTTCGAATGCCCAGAAAATGATGCTTCCATACATCACGAAGGATGTTGAACCATGCTACACACCGGCGCCGCACGATTAACAATCTGTGCGGCGGCTTCCGTTGGAGCCGGATGACCGCACAACGCGCCGCATGCATGCATATGCAGCTGATTAGTGTTGATCCTATCTTCTTGAGCGTGCAAGCCATATGCATATGATAAAACCCCTTCGGTGATGCATGTAGCTGTCACACTAGTAGAAAAAAGGCATTCCATCCCAACCCATTAGTCCCCAAATATTTTGACCCGGGACTAGTGGGGTCTTTAGTCCCGGTTCTGCTGGTGAACCGAGACTAATGTTCGCCAACCGGGACTAAAGGGCTATGGTGGGCTCTCGGTTAGCAATCGGGACTAAAGGGTACCCTTTAGTCTCGGTTGATGTCCCCAACCGGGATTAACGGTTTTTTCTGGTTTTTTACTCCACACGCACCCTTCACCCCACCCCCCTGGATCGCTTTTTTTGCTTTGTAAATACAAAAGAAAATGATAGAAAATTCAAAAAAATAAAATGTTTTCAGATTCTTGTATATTATGCAACCTACTATTCGGTGAAATTAAGAAATTTGAATTTTCACTTTTTCAAAAAAGGTTTGAAAAATGGTAAAACCGCATTAACTTTAGCATACAACGTCGGAAAAAACATATAATATATCAAAATCATCGTGGGGAAAACTTACATCCGAATGAAAATACGAAAGCAGAAAGATTTTAGTTTTTGCTATAAATTACGGATTTTATATTTTTTATTTTTTAAAAAGTTAAAATTAATAATTGCATCCTGCATAAAGATTACTATTACTTTTACCCAATTTTTATATTTCCAAATTTTTAGGTTTTAGGTTTGGCAAAAAAAATATTTTAAAAAATTAAAAATAATACAAATTAAAAAGTTAATGTTTATTTATTTATTCAAGATTATTATAACATCATTATTTTTGTTTATTAAAAGAATTATTTGAAATTCAAACAATTATGAAATGTGGCATCGACCAACATGTTAATACGATTGATATGATACTAGTATCATATACATGCGCGCGAAGCACTTGGATGCGGGACGGGATGGAACTCGGAAGTTAAGCATGCTAGTGCTAGAGTAGTGGGAGGATAGGTGATCGAGCAGGAAGTTTGACCACGAGTAAGTTATTTGACTAGAGATAAGTGCAATTAGAGATAGAGACTAAACTATACAAACAACTGAAATAATAGAAATTCTGAAAAAATCGAAAAAACGGAGTGCAAAAAAATTAGAAAAAATAAAAATAGAAAAATTCACCTGAAGACATTCCCGATGCATGGAACCCACGTGGATGGATCTTTAGTCCCAATTTGTAAGCAACCGGGACTAAAGGGGGGCTTTTAGTCTGGACAGTTTGCAACCGGGACTAAAGCCCATTATAAACCGGGACTAAAGGCTTTTTTCTACTAGTGTCAGCTAGTACTACCAGTACAGTATACTGCCACAGTTTGACTTCTCTCACTTGTTTTAGCTAGTTTCCATATTATTAAGTTAATTCCTCGTGGCTCAGCGGCGGCTTGGCGGTGGCGTCCGTGTGCCAGTGATTCTGCGCGTCCTCCTCTCTCGACGGCGGCGGCTTGGCGGAGCTGGGCGTGCGCCGCTCGTCCTCCTCGATGTGGCCCTCCCGTGGTGATTTGTCTGTGAGAGAGGGGACGAGTGGACAAGAAAAGCCTATGAGGTGATTAAGAGAGAAGGGATAAGGACAGTGGTTGTGGATCACACGATCCCTTTATGTGAATCGTCAAGCACCGCCACACGCGGAAGCAACCGGTGCGACGCTTATAAGTAGATTTTTTCAAGAATGTTTTGTGCCTTCTGCCAGGGCCGGCTCTAGGATTTGGAGGGCCCCAGGGCGAATTCTATAAATGGGCCCAATTTAGGCTGTGTACATGCTAGATGAGCCTAATTATTTTTCTTCTACCTTTTCCTATATGCACTGTGCCAAAAATAATGGGCCCCCGTTTTGGTTGGGCCCCGGGCCGTCGCACTTCTTGCCCTGGGCCAGAGCCGGCCCTGCCTTCTGCTTTCATGCTTCGTGCAGAATTGCCGGATTATTTGCTTCAGTTCAACAGAGAAATGACGCTTCCACGCATTGAAACAGCAAATTAATGGATGGGGATGGGGAAGGGTGCTAATTATAATTAATGATCGGATAAAACACTGGCGGGATTAAACGCAGCAGCCGTTTGCTGGAACAGTTTTGGGGAGTAGTTTGTGGGGTTATTTAGAGCATCTCCAGCCGCATTCTCCAAATCGTCTCTCAAAAGGCGTTGGATCAAGCGTTTGGGGACGTGTTTTATTGGGGACGTGTTTTGTTCGTGTCGCTCCCCAGCCCCGTCTCCCAAACGTCGCCTCCAAATAAATATAGTGCACGAAAATAAAGATTTTCATTCAAATTTATTTATATATTACAAAGTTTGTATGAAAACGGCTAGATTTTATCTAAACCCTAGTCTACTGGCCGCCCGGCGGTGTGTTCGATGGCTCGACCCCGTCGTCGCCTCCCCTCCGCCGCAGCTCCTAGTGCGTGCGCCGCCTCTCCATGCGTAGGACGGTGGCCAGACGCCGCTGCTCCATCAGCGCGCCGTCGCCAGCCCTTCCCTGCTGCGCCGCCTGGAGGGAGAGCTCGACGGCGAGGCGAATCTGCGCGTCTTCGCGAACACGGGCGTCGTCCTGGAGCTTCTTCTCCGACTCGAAGGACTCGACGAACGCTCGTTGCTGATCCGGCGCCTCGTCCGGGTGCGGCCCGTCTTCGTCGGACCACTCGAAGTCGCCGTCGTCCTCCTCCGCCCCCGCCTTCTCCTCCGCCTCCTCCTCCTCCTCCTACAGTTGCGCCACCAACGCGTCGGTCTCCACCGCCAACGCATCCGCCCGCGCAACCCAGGCCGCCTCCTTTGCCGCCAGCACCGCCGTGTGTAGGCGCTGCCGCTCTATGCACCACCGCTCGCCCAGCTCCTCCGCCTGGCGCCGCCGCGCCTCTTCCGCCGTGGCGGCGTCGAACGCCGCTATGGTGTCCGCCAACGCCGCCTCCTCCCACGCCGCGTTCTCCTTAGATTGGGGGTCTCTCGCTGCTGACGCTCCCGTCGCTGCCTCCCGTTGCTGACGCTCCCACTGCTCGATTGCCTCCTGCCGATGATGCCTCTCTTCAAGAAACCGCTCCAACCGGCGCCGCCACGACTGTTCCTCCGCGGCGGCGTCGATGTCGAACTGCGGTGCTTCCGGTGGTGGGTGGAGCCGTTGGTGGAGGGAACTGGCCGGTGCCGGGCGGTTCATTATGGCGCACTGGTGTTCGAGGGACGAGGGATGTGCTTGTTGCGGAGAAATGGGTGCCGGCGGCTGTGGTGGCTGTCATTGCGCCGGAGGGCCTTTTGTAGACGCCGGCGGGAAGATAGCGCGGGAAGAGATCAGAAGCGGCGGGAAGAAAGCACGGGAACACGCGGTGACGTGCGAACGCCGTCAACGCGTGGAGACAGCGCAGCACCGACGAGACGTCTCGCCTGCCCCTCCGTCGCCATTAAGGCAAGGCAGCGACGCTTCGTTTGTGTGTAACTGCGCGCCAATAACTTCTGTCGCGAGGTAGGCGACGGTTAGGTTTTAAACTTGAATATGCCGCTAACGCGTCGGCCCCGCCACGTCTCGCCTCGCTTTTCACCGTTTTGGCATCCCCCAACGTCTCCTGTCTCCTGTGTACCGGGGACGGGCTCAAGACGCCGGACACCGTATTGGGCCGCGCCAGACAAAAATAGGCTTTAGGGCATAGGCCTGGAAACATGTTTTTACCTGCGAGCCTCAAATTCCTTCAGCGTTTTAGGAGACGCGGCAGGAGATGCTTTTATTCTTATTCCAAGCATGGACTAAGCTAAAATGCTGCTGATCCGATGGCCAAGGACTGGTCCGATCCGAAGCATGGGCCAGACGTCCGATGCTCAGAAGCACCCGATAAATATCACGCAGTACAAATTTGTAAGTGATTTGCTATTTTTTATTAGTGTTAAGTGGTCCCCGATGTCCATATGGAAGCTCCGTTCCTATGCGCAACCTAACGTCACTAGCTTTCTCGATTCACTGAGTGTGGAAGCCCAATAGTGAACAAGGCAAGTCAAAGTGAGGCCTGGAGCCTATAAGTTAAAGCCCAGAAACAAGCACTTTCCAATCATCAAGGAGCCCGGGTAGCTGGCACGCTCTCGGCCTTGGTTCTGCCTCTGCGACTGCTGGGGTAATCCAATAAACTATAGATTTGTTCAGACATTGCATACATAGAGTCTTTCACTGGTAGAAAAATGACCTTTGGTCGCGGTTGGCAACTGCCATTAGTCGCGGTTGCGCAACCGCGACCAATTAGGCGCGACTAAAGGTCCCTCCTTTAGTCGCGGTTCCTTACGAACCGCGACTAAAGACCCGTCCACGTGGGCGGCAGGCGAGCGCCAGGGCGGAGGACCTTTAGTCGCGGTTCTTCTGGCCAACCGCGACTAAAGGCCTCCGCAGGGTTTAGGGTTTAGCCCCCCTCCCCCTAAATCTGGTTTCTTTTAATTTGTATTGTTTTATTTCTTTTGGGTTTTAATTTTGAAGGAGTTTCACATATTCTACCGTACTACATACATGTATATGAATGTACAATTTCAAACAAATTTGAAATTAGAACCAAAAAGAATTCAAGAGGAATATACAATATATATTCGATATCGGATGACCATATACAATTTTGAACAAGTTTCCATACATATTTAGTGCATATAAAGTTCTACGTCCTCTACATAGTGTTCTCCTCTAGGATCGATGACTTCCTCGCGAACCATCCAGCTAGTTCCTCTTGAAGTGGTCGGAAGCGAGCTTCGGAGTAAGCGTCGTCCGGAGGTTATTCCTCCCGATGTTGTTCTCGGACGGCTGCCGCTCGGTGGTGTATCTCCGGATCCTCTCACAAACATAGTATCCACATAGATTGGTCCCCGGTGGCTGAATATCCCCGGTCGCAGCCTTTGCCCTTTTAAAATGTAGCTCTTTTTTGAATTCACCGACCTTTTGATCTACGAACCGTCTCCAAACCCTACGAGGCAAGGAAAATTAAATGAACAAGAGAGTTATTAATTAGTTACTTGATATTAGGAAATGATGAACGAAATAGGCCGATCGATATAGAGCGCAAACGAATGAAAGTAGTTACTTTTGCATCATTTTTCTCATGTCGGCCCAAAGCTTCGGATCCATATTCGTAGAGTCGTGGACGAGAACTGTGGAGTTCTGAATTTGAATTACTAGCAGAATCCGGTGGAACCTCGCGGACACGATACATGCACGGTCATGCATAACTCATCGATTAGCCACATACCATGCATGGAGTAAACAAAAGAGAATGTGCTCAAGACAGAAACACTCACCCAAAATGGTACGGAAATAGAATATCACTTTTGAGTTCCTGTTTTATAAGAAACCGCCACAGGTCATCCTCCACGTCTTGTGGGTCAATGAACCCAACATCATGGGTGCACCTTATTCGCATTTCCCGCTTCTTCATTCTGCATAATAGCGTACACAACAAGATAGTTAGGACAATATATATATTTATAGTGCAGGCAATGAACGAGATGGGGTAGAAATTAATAAATCACTTACGGAACATAGCAACCGATGATAGATTTGTCGAGCTCGCGCAGATTGAACAGCTGGAACAATTCACTCCGATGAATTGTTATATAGTAATGTTTGAAGTGATGCTCAGGTCTAACTTCCGCATAAATATATTCTCTGGCGTTTTTAAGTTTTATGTAACCCTTGTACCAATTTAGCAGACCTTTCATTTGTCGAGGTAGATCCTCTTCCTGCGCATGCTCGACGAGAGGACCATTCGGCACATATGTAAATACTACGTCCTTCATTGCCACCTCATCAAGGCCTAACGCTGCACGAAGAGTCAGACCTAAGTCTGCCGCTTGTTCTTTGGCTCTCGCTACAGTCAATGCCTATGCTGCCGCAGCTGCTATGACATCAGGGGCATCGTCCGGACCTGCGGCTTTCACTATGAGCGGGGCGATCGACTGTTTACTTTGTTCCCCGAGCTAGGCAACTTGTTTCCCCCCGACCGCGAGTGCTTGACTACGAAGTTCACGTTCATAGTCGTCAGGCAGATTCTTCGCGGCCTGGGACGGTGTGTTCAAAAATGACTTAGCCCAGCTCTTTTCCTTCTCAAAAAATACTTGCTTGGGCTCGGGCTCTCTTTTCTTCTTGCAGTCCGCCTGCCATTTCTCATGCTGAGCAGCCACGGCCGCTGCATTTTGCTCCACACTAAGTTCCCAAGGCCTCGGGGTGAGAGGCTTTAGTGATGGCTCTGGTATCTTTGTGGTTGCAGGTACATAAGGCTCCGAGTTAATAACCCAAGACTGCCTCTGCTTCTTCGCCGGAGGTGGATTGGGGGCTGGCGTCTGATCACCCGCCGGACGAGGACCGGGGGCGGCGTCGCGCTACCCGCCGGAGGTGAATTGGGGGGCGGCGGCCGGCCGACGTGAAGGAGGTGTAGGTGAACCACCACCACCGCCGCCGCCGCCACCACCACCGGAGGGGGTGGACTTGTTCGCCTTGGCGCCTCGCCCGGAAACTTGATAAACTTCTTTTGCCATAGAATGAACCGGCGCTTGACATCTCCAAGTCTTCTCGCCCCTTCGGGTGTAGCAATGTCAATGTCCAGGTCCTCAAACCCTTGGACTATGTCCTCCACCGTGACACGAGCATAGCCATCTCGCAATGGGGTTGTTGTGGTGGAGTGCTCCGGGTAAACATGGTAAAGCACTGGCGATGGCTACCTTCATGGACATGTTCCCGATAGGATAATACAGATGACATTCTTTCATCTCCTTTATATCGTCCACGGGGTAGAGAGGAGGCTCCGGTGCAGTAATTTCGACCACCAGAGGCTCCGGTGCAGTAATTTCGATCGTCGGTGCACCAACCGGTGGGGCCTCCGTGGAAGCCACGCTGCTTCTTCTCTGCTCCTGGCTTCCGAGATCCATTGGATGATCTTCATGCTGCGCCCGAGCTGCATCTCTTTCGGCTACTAGTACACTCACGGTTTTCTTCATCACATCCATTTCGATGCCAACCGCGCCACAACATCTGCATCCCGATCCATCTTTCTCTTACGGCTTCTGTAACCGTACGGGTCATCGTTCTGGGGGGAACCCTATTTTCCACGGAATGTGCCCCATGCCTCGTACACGTCCTCCGTGTTCAGGATTCCCGAGGGCTTTCGTAGCGCGTCGTTCTCTCTGTTGAACTTGATCTTCCCCTCTTGAGCATCCTGATACGTCCAATTTGCATCACTATTTTGTATCATAATTTGCTGTTATTCATTGATATATTTCATATTGGGATACAATACTTATGTTATTTCATCTATTTTGCATGTTTCGTCATTATTGGAGGATCAAGCACCGGAGTCAGGATTCTGCTAGAAAAAGCACCGTCAGAACGCAATATTTCGGAAGATCAACT
>NC_061510.1:338160975-338191256 GCF_022539505.1 Lolium rigidum
ATCCCATGAAATTTTATTTTTGGGTGGCACTCCTTCAAACCTTGCTTTCACAAACCATGGCTAACCGAATCCTCGGGTGCCTGCCAACAATCTCATACCATGAAGGAGTGCCTTTTTATTTTAGTTTTATTTAGAGGACACTCCTCCCCACCTTTTGCTTTCTCAAGCCATGGCTAACCGAATCCTCGGGTGCCAACCAACAATCACATACCATGGAGGACTGTCTATTTGTAAATTTATGAAAGTTAATTAGTTCGGGGCAGGGAACCCCATTGCCAGCTCTTTTCGCAAAATTATTGGATAAGCGGATGAAGCCACTAGTCCATTGGTGAAAGTTGCCCAACAAGATTGAAAGATAAACTCCACATACTTCCTCATGAGCTATAAAACATTGACACAAATAAGAGGTAATAACTTTTGAATTGTTTAAAGATAGCACTCAAGCAATTTACTTTGGAATGGCGGAGAAATACCATGTGGTAGGTAGGTATGGTGGACACAGTTGGCATAGTTTTTGGCTCAAGGATTTGGATGCACGAGAAGAATCCCTCTCAATACAAGGCTAGGCTAGCAAGGTTGTTTGAAGCAAACTCAAGTATAAAATGGTGCAGCAAGACTCACATATGAACATATTGTAAGCATTATAAGACTTTACATCGTCTCCTTGTTGTTCAAACACCTTAACCAGAAAATATCTAGACTTAGAGAGACCAATCATGCAAACCAAATTTTAACGAGCTCTATGTAGTTCTTCATTAATAAGTGCAAAGTATATGATGCAAGAGCTTAAGCATGGTCTATATGAGCACAAAAAATGCCAAGTATCAAATTATTCAAGACATTATACCATGTACCACATGAAGCATTTCCCGTTTCCAACCATATGACAATGAACGAAGAAGTTTTCAACCTTCGCCATGAACATTAAAAGTAAAGCTAAGAACACATGTGTTCATATGCAACAGCGGAGCGTGTCTCTCTCCCACACAAGCATGAATTTATTCAAACAATGCAAATAAAAAAAAAAGCGCACAGACGCTCCAAGTAAAATACATAAGATGTGACCGAATAAAAATATAGTTTCAATAGAAGAAACTTGATAAGTTGATGAAGAAGGGGATGCCTTAGGCATCCCCAAGCTTAGACGCTTGAGTCTTCTTGAAATATGCAGGGATGAACCACGGGGCATCCCCAAGCTTAGGCTTTTCACTCTTCTTGATCATATATCATCCTCCTCTCTTGACCCTTGAAAACTTCCTTCACACCAAACTTAGAGCAAACTCATTAGAGGGTTAGTGCATAATCAAAATTCACATGTTCAGAGATGACACAATCATTCTTAACACTTCGGACATTGCACAAAGCTTCTGAAAGTTAATGGAACAAATAAACTCATTCAACATAGCAAAAGCGGCAATGCGAAATAAAAGGCAGAATCTGTCAAAAACAGAACAGTCCGTAAAGACGAATTTGGCAGGGGCACTTAACTTGCTCAAATGGAAAAACTTAAAACTAATGAAAGTTGCGTACATATCAGAGGATCACGCTCGTAAATTTACAGATTTTTCTGAGTTACCTACAGAAACTTCTGCGCGAATTCGTGACAGACAAGAAATCTGTTTCTGCGCAGTAATCCAAATCTAGCATCAACTTTAACATAGAGACTTTACTTGGCACAAAAACATGATAAGGAGAGGTTGCTACAGTAGTAAACAACTTCCAAGACTCAAATATAAAACAAAAGTGCTGTAGTAAAATAAAGACATGGGTTATCTCCCAAGAAGTTCTTTCTTTATAGCCATTAAGATGGGCTCAGTAATTTTAATGATGCTCGCAAGAAATAAGAGTTGAAGCAAAAGAGAGCATCAAGAAGCAAATTCAAAGCACATTTAAACCTACCCCACTTCCTATGAAAAGGAATCTTGTACACAAATAAAGTCATGAAGAACAAAGTGACAAGCATAAGAAGATAAGACACGAGTAACTTCAAGATTCTCAACATAAAGAGGGGAAACTGAATATTATTAAGATGCATACAACCGTGTTTCCCTCTCTCATACGTCATTGATGAAATCTACAATATAACCGTCACTTAAAACAATCTTATCATGGTTCATATGCATAAAGGTATCATTATTTTTGATATAAGAGAAACTCTTCTCATTAATAGTAATTGGAGCAGGATCATTATTAAGAATTTGAACATGGTAAACAAGTTGCATACTAGGGGAATGGTTTTTGGCAAGCCCATCATAACTATGACAAGTTTCATAAGGATAATTGTAACATATGTCATATCCATCTCTATAGCGATTATCTAAACCAGAATATGTAATATCATCATTTTCACTAAAAGTAGAGGTCTCAAATATAGGATTTTCAAGCACAACATCCCCAAGCTTAGAGCTTTCAATATCATCGTTTGAGGGGACATGAATAATGCTATCATCATTACTTTCATAATCAGTACCAAAGAGATTTCCAATATCAAAGATAGCGTGCTCTTCCAAATCATGATCACTAACATGGGTACAGGGCATAGGAAGATCATCGTACTCAGATTCATTATCATAATAATCATTAGGAGCAACATACTTACGGTTACCTATTGTTACCTCATACACGCGGGGATATGCTGTTACCTCTTTCTTTTTATTCCCCTTCTTCTTCTTCTTCTTCTTCTTCTTCGTTCCCTTCTTCTTCTTCTTCTTCTTCTTCTTCTTCGGCTCCTCGTTCCCTTCTTTAGGAGGGAGAGGCTTGATGAGAGGCTTCTCCACATACCCTGCTTTATTTCCAGAAACAATAGAAGAAACCTTGGAGGATTCCTTCTTTTCATTAATAAGTTTGAAACACATAGCGATCCTATCATATTTTGGCAAAGTGTCATCTTCTAAAATATTTTGTATGTAAGTATTTGTATGGCAATTATTAATGCAATAAGAAAGACACCCATGCAGGACATCATCAATATCAAGATCGTTAATATCTAACAAAGAAATTTTTCTTGATAACTCTTCACACTTCAAAAATAAGGTAAGTTCATCATGCTGATTAGGAATAATTTCATCATCACAATAGAAATTTACAGCACTCATGGGGTTCGAATTATCATTGGAGGTGCATTGAAAATTAAAATGACCAACTCTATGGCAAAGTTCACAAATAAAAGGATAGAGGGCACACACTTTTTCTCCAAGATCATCTAGATCCCTAGACCACTTTCTAGTTTTTTCATTCCTATGGTGGATACAATATTCTTCTTCAATTTGATTAATTCCACAAGGTCTATGTATTCCACAAAAATTAACATGCTTATAGGAAATAGCATTTTCAGAAGTTTGAACATGTTCATTGCAATCATTAATAACAGTTTCATCCTTCATGCAAGCGTCTTTAAAAGGTTCATGATACTTATCAAAATTCTTCCTAGGCAATTCATTGTGAGAAGCAAAAGCTTTATAAAGATTTGCAACAACTTGAGAGTCAAGACCATAAGTAGCACTCATATTTTGAAATTTATCAGTATCCACAAAAGTTTCAATGCATTCATATTCATAATCTATACCTGACTCTCTACCTTTGTCATTCTCCCAATCTTCAGCGTTCTCCTGAATCCGATTAAGAAGGTCCCATTTAAACTCTTCTTTATTGCGCGTGAATGATCGAAAACAAGCAGTATCCAGCAAGGTTTTATCCTGAAAAGAAAGTCTTGCATAGAAATTATCAATGATAACATTACCAGGAAGCTCATGATTGGGGCATTTGAGCATTAAGGACTTCAATCTCTCCCATGCTTGGGCAATACTCTCTCCATCATGAGGCCAGAAATTATATATATGGTTTCGATCTTTGTGAATTTCACTTGGAGGATAGAACTTAGAATAAAATAGAGGCACAATATCCTTCCAATCAAGAGAGCGCCCGTCCTTCAGCAGTTTATACCAATGCGCCACTTTAACAGACAACGAAATAGAGAATAATTTCTTCTTCACTTCATCCATAGAGATACCTGTACACTTAAATAACCCGCATAATTCTTGCAAAAACAGTAAATGATCTCCAGGATGGACAGTTCCATCCCCTTCATAGCGGTTATCCATAACACGTTCAATAATTTTCATGGGTATCTTAAAAGGAATTCTTTCAGTAGGTGGATTTAAAATATCACAAGCATCATTAGAGTTATCGCATATGGGAGATAAAGCATTATCAGAGCAAATTTTCTCCCCTAAAGATGGGAAGCTAAAAAGATCACAAAAACTAGCTTCCCCAAGCTTAGACTTCTCCATAGCATTAGCAGTAATTGCATTCATACTAATAACATTGCTACTAGCATGCAAATAAGGTTCCATAGGTTTTTTAATTTTCGCATCAAATAATTCTAAATCAGGAAAAAGATTAAAAAGCTCACTAATTTTGTTGTTGTTTTCCATTATGCCTAACTAGTGAAAATAAAAACAAGAAACAAAAAGATGCAATTGCAGGATCTAAAGGAAATAGCTTCGAGCACTCACACACCGGCAACAATGCTAAGAAATAACTTAGTAGTTGGAGGATGTGAATACCTTTTACCTTACCTCCCCGGCAACGGCGCCAGAAAATAGCTTGATGTCTACTCACGCTTCTTTTCCTGTAGACAGTGTTGGGCCTTGATGGCGTGTAACTCACACGTTCGTTGGGAACCCCAAGAGGAAGGTATGATGCGCACAGTAGCAAGTTTTCCCTCAGAAAGAAACCAAGGTTTAATCGAACCAGGAGGAGCCAAGAAGCACGTTGAAGGTTGATGGTGGCGAAATATGATGCGGCGCAACAACGAGGATTCCGGCGCCAACGTGGAATCTCGCACAACAAAACCAAAGTACTTTGCCCCAACGAAACGAGTGAGGTTGTCAATCTCACCGGCTTGCACGTAACAAAGGATTAAACGTATCGAGTGGAAGATGATTGTTTGCAAGAAAATAGTAAAACACAATTGCGGTAGATTGTATGCTATGTAAAGAATAGGACCGGGGTCCACAGTTCACTAGAGGTGTCTCTCCCATAAGATAAAAGCATGTTGGGTGAACAAATTACAGTCGGGCAATTGACAAATAGAGAAGGGCATAACAATGCATATACATGATATGATAAATATAGTGAGATTTAATCCGGGCATTACGACAAAGTACATAGACCGCCATCCAACTGCATCTATGCCTAAAAAGTCCACCTTCGAGGTTATCATCCGAACCCCATTCGGTATTAAGTTGCAAAGCAACGGACAATTGCATTAAGTATGGTGCGTAATGTAATCGACAACTACATCCTTAGACATAGAATCAATGTTTTATCCCTAGTGGCAACAAGCACATCACAACCTTAGAACTTTCGTCACCTGTCCCGGTGTCAATGAAGGCATGAACCCACTATCGAGCATAAATACTCCCTCTTGGAGTTAAGAGTACAAACTTGGCCGAGCCTCTACTAATAACGGAGAGCATGCAAGATCATAAACAACACATAAACAATAGATTGATAATCACCATAACATAGTATTCTCTATCCATCGGATCCCGACAAACACAACATATAGTATTACAGATAGATGATCTTGATCATGTTAGGCAGCTCACAGGATCCAACAATGAAGCACAACAAGGAGAAGACGACCATCTAGCTACTGCTATGGACCCATGGTCCAGGGGTGAACTACTCACTCATCACTCCGGAGGCGATCATGGCGATGAAGAGTCCTCCGGGAGATGAATCCCCTCTCCGGCAGGGTGCCGGAGGCGATCTCCTGAATCCCCCGAGATGGGATTCGCGGCGGCGGTGTCTCTGGAAGGTTTTCCGTATCGTGGCTCTCGGTACTGGGGGTTTCGCGACGGAGGCTTTAAGTAGGCGGAAGGGTAGGTCAGGGGGGCTGACGAGGGGCCCACACCACAGGCCGTCGCGGCCAGGGCCTGGGCCGCGCCGCCCTATGGTGTCGGTGCCTCGTGGCCCCACTTCCTTCCCTCTTCGGTCTTCTGGAAGCTCCGTGCAAAAATAGGACCCTGGGCGAAGATTTCGTCCAATTCCGAGAATATTTCCTTACTAGGATTTCGAAACCAAAAACAGCTAGAAACAAAGAATCGGCTCTTCGGCATCTCGTTAATAGGTTAGTTCCGGAAAATGCATAAATATGACATATAATGTGCATAAAACATGTAGGTATCATCAATAAAGTAGCATGGAACATAAGAAATTATCGATACGTTGGAGACGTATCAGCATCCCCAAGCTTAGTTACTGCTCGTCCCGAGCGAGTAAAACGATAACAAAGATAATTTCTGAAGTGACATGCCATCATAATCTTGATCATACTATTTGTAAACATATGTAATGAATGCAGCGATCAAAACAAAAGTAATGACATGAGTAAACAACTGAATCATAAAGCAAAGACTTTTCATGAATAGTACTTCAAGACAAGCATCAATAAGTCTTGCATAAGAGTTAACTCATAAAGCAATAAATCAAAGTAAAGGTGTTGAAGCAACACAAAGGAAGATTAAGTTTCAGCGGTTGCTTTCAACTTATAACATGTATATCTCATGGATATTGTCAACATAAAGTAATATAACAAGTGCAATATGCAAGTATGTAGGAATCAATGCACAGTTCACACAAGTGTTTGCTTCTTGAGGTGGAGGGAGATAGGTAAACTGACTCAACAATAAAAGTAAAAGAATGGTCCTTCAAAGAGGAAAGCATCGATTGCTGTATTTGTGCTAGAGCTTTTATTTTGAAAACATGAAACAATTTTGTCAACGGTAGTAATAAAGCATATGAGTTATGTAAATTATATCTTACAAGTTGCAAGCCTCATGCATAGTATACTAATAGTGCCCGCACCTCGTCCTACTTAGCTTGGACTACCGGATCTTTGCATGCCATGTTTCAACCAAGTGTCACAAAGGGGTACCTCCATGCCGCCTGTACAAAGGTCTAAGGAGAATGCTCGCATTTTGGATTTCTCGCTTTTGATTATTCTCAACTTAGACATCCATACCGGGACAACATGGACAACAGATAATGGACTCCTCTTAAATGCATAAGCATGTAGCAATGATTATTATTCTCATATGAGATTGAGGATATATGTCCAAAACTGAAACTTCAACCATGATTCATGGCTTTAGTTAGCGGCCCAATGTTCTTCTCTAACAATTTTGCATGCTCCAACCACTAAGGTGATAGATCCTTCAGACAAGACGGACATGCATAGCAACTCACATGATATTCAACAATAGTTGATGGCGTTCCCCAGAAGCATGGTTATCGCACAACGAGCAACTTAATAAAAGATAAAGTGCATAAGTACATATTCAATACTACGATAGTTTTTAAGGCTATTTTGTCCCATGAGCTATATATTGCAAAGGTGAATGATGGAATTTTAAAGGTAGCACTCAAGCAATTTACTTTGGAATGGCGGAGAAATACCATGTAGTAGGTAGGTATGGTGGACACAAATGGCATAGTGGTTGGCTCAAGGATTTTGGATGCATGAGAAGTATTCCCTCTCGATACAAGGTTTAGGCTAGCAAGGTTATTTGAAGCAAACTCAAGGATGAACTGGTGCAGCAAAACTCACATAAAAGACATATTGTAAACATTATAAGACTCTACACCGTCTTCCTTGTTGTTCAAAACTCAATACTAGATATTATCTAGACCTTAGAGAGACCAAATATGCAAATCAAATTTTAGCAAGCTCTATGTATTTCTTCATTAATGGGTACAAAGCATATGATGCAAGAGCTTAAACATGAGCACAACAATTGCCAAGTATCACATTATCCAAGACATTTTAGAATTACTACATGTAGCATTTTCCAATTCCAACCATATAACAATTTAACGAAGAAGAAACTTCGCCTTGAACATTATGAGTAAAGCCTAAGGACATATTTGTCCATATGCAACAGCGGAGCGTGTCTCTCCCCCACAAAGTGAATGCTAGGATCCATTTTATTCAAACAAAAACAAAAACAAAAACAAACCGACGCTCCAAGTAAAGAACACAAGATGTGATTGAATAAAAATATAGTTTTAGGGGAGGAACCTGATGATGTTGTCGATGAAGAAGGGGATGCCTTGGGCATCCCCAAGCTTAGACGCTTGAGTCTTCTTAGAATATGCAGGGGTGAACCACGGGGGCATCCCCAAGCTTAGAGCTTTCACTCCTCTTGATCATAGTATATCATACTCCTCTCTTGACCCTTGAAAACTTCCTTCACACCAAACTTCAAGCAAACTCATTAGAGGGTTAGTGCACAATTAATAATTCACATGTTCAGAGGTGGCACAATCATTCTTTACACTTCTGGACATTGCATAAAGCTAATGGACATTAATGGATCAAAGAAATGAATCCAACATAGCAAAAGAGGCAATGCGAAATAAAAGGCAGAATCTGTCAAAAACAGAACAGTCCGTAAAGACGAATTTAAAGCTGGCACCAGACTTGCTCAAATGGAAAAACTCAAAACTAATGAAAGTTGCGTACATATCTGAGGATCACGCTCGTAAATTGGCAGATTTTTTAGAATTTTCTACAGAGGCCTGTGCCCAGATTCGTGACAGACAGCAATGCTGTTTCTGCGCAGCGATCCCAAATATAACATCAACTTTGACATAGAAACTTTACTTGGCACAAAAACATGATAAGGAGAGGTTGCTACAGTAGTAAACAACTTCCAAGACTCAAATATAAAACAAAGTACTGTAGTAAAAACATGGGTTGTCTCCCATAAGCGCTTTTGTTTAACGCCTTTCAGCTAGGCGCGAAAGTGCAAATCAAGTATTATCGAGAGTAGAAGCATCAACATTATTATTTTTCATGCAAACACAACTTGTTGCAGAGGGTACTTTAGGTGCTCCATTATCTAAATTCTCTATGGTGGTGCTAGGGGTTTTAGAAATTTTAGGCCTATAATAATTCTTTTGTTTAGGCACTTTAGAGGCGTACATGAATTTTTGCTCTTTACCCACATAAGCTTTCTCATTATACTTGAGAGAAGAAAAGGTTGAACCCAAGGTTCCCATAGCTTTTTCAAGTTCATCAATCCTATTGGTTTGATTATCATGGACAACACAAGTTCCTAGGACACTAATTCTTTCATCAATTCCTCCTAAGGATTTATCAAGTTCATAAGTTTTGTCAAATAACATTCCCAATTTAGTTTCAACACTTGGAAAATTTTTCTCTATGGTTTCCAATTTTTTCATAACATCTTCAAGAGAAATTTCAATTTTAACTTCATTAACAGGTGGTATTCCAACTAGACTCTCAATGATGCAACTAGCTTCTAAAGCGGGAGTACCTAGGAAATTGCCTCCCGAAAGAGTATCAAGAACATACCTATTCCAACTAGATAAACCAACATAAAAGTTTCTAAGAAGGATAGTGGTGGAGTGTTTCTTAATGCACCTATGATGAGCATTACTAATTCTGTACCAAGCATCTTTAAAACTTTCTCCACCCTGTTGCTTAAAAGAACGAACTTCAACTTCAGGATTACTCATTTTAGTAGCAATAAAGTAAACTAGGCAAATAAAGTAAATGCAAGTAACTAATTTTTTTTGTGTTTTTGATATAGAGAGCAAGACAATAAATAAAGTAAAACTAGCAACTAATTTTTTTGTGTTTTGTTTAGGTGCAGCAAACAAAGTAGTAAATAAAATAAAGCAAGACAAAAACAAAGTAAAGAGATTGAGAAGTGAAGACTCCCCTTGCAGCGTGTCTTGATCTCCCCGGCAACGGCGCCGAGAAAAGAGCTTGATGGCGTGTAACTCACACGTTCGTTGGGAACCCCAAGAGGAAGGTATGATGCGCACAGTAGCAAGTTTTCCCTCGGAAAGAAACCAAGGTTTAATCGAACCAGGAGGAGCCAAGAAGCACGTTGAAGGTTGATGGTGGCGAAATGTGATGCGGCGCAACAACAGGGATTCCGGCGCCAACGTGGAATCCGCACAACAAAACCAAAGTACTTTGCCCCAACGAAACGGTGGAGGTTGTCAATCTCACCGGCTTGCTGTAACAAAGGATTAAACGTATCGAGTGGAAGATGATTGTTTGCAAGAAAATAGTAAAACACAATTGCAGTAGATTGTATGCTATGTAAAGAATAGGACCGGGGTCCACAGTTCACTAGAGGTGTCTCTCCCATAAGATAAAAGCATGTTGGGTGAACAAATTACAGTCGGGCAATTGACAAATAGAGAAGGGCATAACAATGCATATACATGATATGATAAATATAGTGAGATTTAATCCGGGCATTACGA
Source organism: Lolium rigidum (assembly GCF_022539505.1). Classification (NCBI taxonomy): domain Eukaryota; kingdom Viridiplantae; phylum Streptophyta; class Magnoliopsida; order Poales; family Poaceae; genus Lolium; species Lolium rigidum. The sequence continues at coordinate 338,171,287 of NC_061510.1, forward strand.
CAAAGTACATAGACCGCCATCCAACTGCATCTATGCCTAAAAAGTCCACCTTCGAGGTTATCATCCGAACCCCATTCAGTATTAAGTTGCAAAGCAACGGACAATTGCATTAAGTATGGTGCGTAATGTAATCGACAACTACATCCTTAGACATAGAATCAATGTTTTATCCCTAGTGGCAACAGACACATCACAACCTTAGAACTTTCCGTCACTGTCCCCGGTGTCAATGAAGGCATGAACCCACTATCGAGCATAAATACTCCCTCTTGGAGTTAAGAGTACAAACTTGGCCAGAGCCTCTACTAATAACGGAGAGCATGCAAGATCATAAACAACACATAAACAATAGATTGATAATCACCATAACATAGTATTCTCTATCCATCGGATCCCGACAAACACAACATATAGTATTACGGATAGATGATCTTGATCATGTTAGGCAGCTCACAAGATCCAACAATGAAGCACAACAAGGAGAAGACGACCATCTAGCTACTGCTATGGACCCATGGTCCAGGGTGAACTACTCACTCATCACTCCGGAGGCGATCATGGCGATGAAGAGTCCTCCGGGAGATGAATCCCCTCTCCGGCGAGGTGCCGGAGGCGATCTCCTGAATCCCCCGAGATGGGATTCGCGGCGGCGGCGTCTCTGGAAGGTTTTCCGTATCGTGGCTCTCGGTACTGGGGGTTTCGCGATGGAGGCTTTAAGTAGGCGGAAGGGTAGGTCAGGGGGGCTGACGAGGGGCCCACACCACAGGCCGGCGCGGCCAGGGCCTGGGCCGCGCCGCCCTATGGTGTCGGCGCCTCGTGGCCCCACTTCCTTCCCTCTTCGGTCTTCCGGAAGCTCCGTGCAAAAATAGGACCCTGGGCGAAGATTTCGTCCAATTCCGAGAATATTTCCTTACTAGGATTTCTGAAACCAAAAACAGCAGAAAACAGACAGCGGCTCTTCGGCATCTCGTTAATAGGTTAGTTCCAGAAAATGCATAAATATGACATATAATGTGCATAAAACATGTAGGTATCATCAATAAAGTAGCATGGAACATAAGAAATTATCGATACGTTGGAGACGTATCAGGCCTCCAAGAGCAGAGGTTTGTAGAACAGCAGCAAGTTTTCCCTTAAGTGGATCACCCAAGGTTTATCGAACTCAGGGAGGAAGAGGTCAAAGATATCCCTCTCAAGCAACCCTACAATCACGATACAAGAAGTCTCTTGTGTCCCCAACACACCTAGTACACTTGTCAGATGTATAGGTGCACTAGTTCGGCGAAGAGATAGTGAAATACAAGTAGTATGGATGTATATGAGTGGTAATAGCAATCTAAATAAAATATGGCAGCGAGTAAACATGCAACAGAACAGTAAATAAGCGGTGTTTGCAGTATTGGAAACAAGGCCTAGGGATCATACTTTCACTAGTGGACACTCTCAACATTGATCGCATAATAAATAATAACTTCTCTCATTTGTGCTACATACACTCTTTTGTTGGATGACAAACACCATTCATTGTGTAGGGCTACAAGAGCACCTCAATGCCGGAGTTAACAAGCTCCACAACATTCGATGTTCATATTTAAATAACCTTAGAGCATAATAGATCTTTGCAAAATAAACCGAGTACTAACATAGCATACACACTGTCACCATTACACTATGAAAGGGGGAATAGATCACATCAATACTATCATAGTGATAATCAACTCCATAACCTACAAGAGATTATGATCATAATCTACGACAAGAACCACACGATGCACACACTGTCACCATTACACCATGCAGGAGAAATAGACTACTTTAATAACATCACATGAGTAGCACATAGACTAGTAGCGATACAAAGCTCATCATATGGATCTCAATCATGCAGGCAATTCATGAGATCATTGTATTGGAGTACAGCGAGAGAGATTAACCACATAGCTACGGTAGAGCCCTCAGCCCCAGGGGAGAATTACTCCCTCCTCATCATGGGAACAGCGATGGCGGTGAAGATGGCGGTGGAGATGGCTTCCGGGGGCAATTCCCCGTCCCGGCGGCGTGCCGGAACAGAGACTTCTGTCCCCCGAATCTTGATTTCGCGATGACGGCGGCTCTGGAAGGTTTTCTCGGGTTTCGTCAATCCGTCTAGGGTTTTCGCGACGGAGACCTTAAGTAGGCGGAAGGGGAGCCTCGGAGGGGCCCTGGTGGGCCCACACACTAGGGGGGCGCGCCCCACCCCTTGGCCGCGCCGCCTTGGCGTGTGGGGCCCCCCTGGCTCCTCTCCGGTACTTCTTCGATGCTTTGGAACCTTCCGGGAAAAATAAGGTGCTGGGCATTGATTTCGTCCGATTCCGAGAATATTTCCTTACTAGGATTTCTGAAACCATAAACAGCAGAAAACAGGAACTGGCACTTCGGCATCTCGTCAATAGGTTAGTTCCGGAAAACGCATCAAAACGATGTAAAGTGTGTATAAAACGTGTAAGTATCATCATAAAAGTAGCATGGAACATAAGAAATTATAGATACGTTTGGGACGTATCAAGCATCATCATTAAAATTGTTGAGCCCATCTTAATGGCTATAAAGAAAGCACTTCTTGAGAGATAACCCATGTGTTTATTTTGCTATTGTTTTGTTGAGTCTTGGAAGTTGTTACTACTGTAGCAACCTCTCCTTATCATGTTTTTGTGCCAAGTAAAGTCTCTATGGTAAAGTTGATGCTAGATTTGGATTACTGCGCAGAAACAGATTTGCTGTCATGCATCACGAATTCGCGCAGAACTCTCTGTAGGTAACTCAGAAAAATCTGCAAATTTACGTGCGTGATCCTCAGATATGTACGCAACTTTCATTAGTTTTGAGTTTTTCCGTTTGAGAAAGTTAAGTGCCCCAGCAAAATTCGTCTTTACGGACTGTTCTGTTTTGACAGATTCTACCTTTTATTTCGCATTGCCGCTTTTGTTATGTTGAATGAGTTTCTTTGTTCCATTAACTTTCAGAAGCTTTGTGCAATGTCCAGAAGTGTTAAGAATGATTGTGTCACCTCTGAACATGTGAATTTTGATTATGCACTAACCCTCTAATGAGTTTGCTCTAAGTTTGGTGTGAAGGAAGTTTTCAAGGGTCAAGAGAGGAGGATGATATATGATCAAGAAGAGTGAAAAGCCTAAGCTTGGGGATGCCCCCGTGGTTCATCCCTGCATATTTCAAGAAGACTCAAGCGTCTAAGCTTGGGGATGCCCAAGGCATCCCCTTCTTCATCAACTTATCAGATTTCTTCTATTGAAACTATATTTTTATTCGGTCACATCTTATGTGCTTTACTTGGAGCGTCTGTGTGCTTTTATTTTCGTTTTGTTATTTTCATTCTTTGAATAAATTCATGCTTGTGTGGGAGAGAGACACGCTCCGCTGTTGCATATGAACACATGTGTTCTTAGCTTTATTTTTAATGTTCATGGCGAAGGTTGAAAACTGCTTCGTTCATTGTTATATGGTTGGAAACAGGAAATGCTTCATGTGGTAAATGGTATAATGTCTTGATACTTGGCAATTGTTGTGCTCATATAGATCATGTTTAAGCTCTTGCATCATATACTTTGCACCTATTAAGGAAGAACTACATAGAGCTTGTTAAAATTTGGTTTGCATGATTGGTCTCTCTAAGTCTAGATATTTTCTGGTTAAGGTGTTTGAACAACAAGGAGGCGATGTAAAGTCTTATAATGCTTACAATATGTTCATATGTGAGTCTTGCTGCACCGTTTTATACTTAAGTTTGCTTCAAACAACCTTGCTAGCCTAGCCTTGTATTCAGAGGGATTCTTCTCGTGCATCCAAATCCTTGAGCCAAAAACTATGTCAATTGTGTCCACCATACCTACCTACCACATGGTATTTCTCCGCCATTTCAAAGTAAATTGCTTGAGTGCTATCTTTAAACAATTCAAAAGTTATTGCCTTTTATTTGTGACAATGTTTTATAGCTCATGAGGAAGTATGTGGAGTTTATCTTTCCATCTTGTTGGGCAACTTTCACCAATGGACTAGTGGCTTCATCCGCTTATCCAATAATTTTGCAAAAAGAGCTGGCAATGGGGTTCCCAGCCCCGAATTAATTAACTTTCATAAATTTACAAATAGACACTCCTCCATGGTATGTGATTGTTGGTCGGCACTCGAGGATTCGGTTAGCCATGGCTTGAGAAAGCAAAGGTGGGGAGGAGTGTCATCTAAATAAAACTAAAATAAAAAGGCACTCCTTCATGGTATGAGATTGTCGGCAGGCACCCGAGGATTCGGTTAGCCATGGTTTGTGAAAGCAAGGTTGGAAGGAGTGCCACCCAAAAATAAAATTTCATGGGAGCCGCTCTTTGAAAGTCTGTCTGGCAAGGGGGTTAGAGTGCCCACTACCATTCGTTGACAACAACAAACACCGCTCAAAAACTTTACTTTTTATGTTCTCTTTATGTTTTCAAAATAAAAGCTCTAGCACAAATATAGCAATCAATGCTTCCCTCTGCGAAGGGCCATTCTTTTACTTTATTGTTGAGTCAGTTTACCTACTTCTTTTTATCTTAGAAGCAAACACTTGTGTAAACTGTGTGCATTGATTCTTACATGTTTACCTATTGCACTTGTTATATTACTTTGTGTTGACAATTATCCATGAGATATACATGTTGAAGTTGAAAGCAAACCGCTGAAACTTATATCTTCCTTTGTGTTGTTTCAAAGCTTTTTACTAAGAATTTATTGCTTTATGAGTTAACTCTTATGCAAGTCTTATTGATGCTTGTCTTGAAAGTACTATTCGTGAAAAGTCTTTGCTATATGATTCAGTTGCTTACTCATTGTCTTCATCATTGCTTCGAATCACTGCATTCATCTCATATGCTTTACAATAATGTTGATCAAGATTATGTTGGTAGCATGTCACTTCAGAAATTATCGTTATTATTGTTTACCTACTCGAGGGCGAGTAGGAACTAAGCTTGGGGATGCTTGATACGTCTCAAACGTATCCATAATTTCTGATGTTCCATGCTAGTTTTATGACAATACCTACATGTTTTGTTCACACTTTATATCGTTTTGATGCATTTTCCGGAACTAACCTATTAACAAGATGCCGAAGTGCCAGTTCCTGTTTTCTGCTGTTTTTGGTTCCAGAAAGGCTGTTCGGGCAATATTCTCGGAATTCGACGAAACGAATACCAAATATCATAATTCACCGAGACGGACCAGGACACCGAAGGGGAGTCATAGGGGAGGCCTGGGGCCCCCACACCATAGGGCCGCGCGGGCTCCACCCTGGCCGCGCCGGCCTATGGGGAGGGAGCCCTGGCTCCCTTCCGACTCCGCCTCTTCGCCTATTAAACCCCTCGTGACCTAAATCTTCGATACCGATTGACGAAACTCCAGAAAACATCCAGGGGCGCCGCCGCCATCACGAAACTCCAATTCGGGGGACAGAAGTCTCTGTTCCGGCACCCTGCCGGGACGGGGAATTGCCCCCGGAGCCATCTCCATCGACACCACCGCAATCTTCATCGCCATCGCTGTCTCCTATGATGAGGAGGGAGTAGTTCTCCCCCGAGGCTGAGGGCTCTACCGTAGCTATGTGGTTAATCTCTCTCAATGTACTCCAATACAATGATCTCATGAATTGCTTTGCATGATTGAGATCCATATGATGAGCTTTGTATCACTATTAATCTATGTGCTACTCTAGTGATGTTATTAAAGTAGTCTATTCCTCCTTCATGATGTAATGTGGACAGTGTGTGCATCATGTAGTACTTGGCGTAGGTTATGATCGTGATCTCCTGTAGATTGTGAAGTTAACTATTACTATGCACTCTAGAGTTACTTTATATGAACTCCGGAATTACTCTCTATGTGATTCCTTTATGACGTTGTGGAGCTTGTTAACTCCGGCATTGAGGTGCTCTCGTAGCCCTACACAATGAATGGTGTTTGTTATCCAACAATAGAGTCTTTGAAAGTAGTACAAAGGAAGAGAACTTATTTACTTATGTGATCAATGTTGAGAGTGTCCACTAGTGAAAGTATGATCCCTATGCCTTGTTTCCAAACATCGAATGTCCGTTTATTTACTGTTCTGTTGCATGTTTAGTCGCTGCCATATTTTATTCAGATTGCTATTACCACTCATATACATCCATACTACTTGTATTTCACTATCTCTTCGCCGAACTAGTGCACCTATACATCTGACAAGTGTATTAGGTGTGTTGGGGACACAAGAGACTTCTTGTATCGTGATTGCAGGGTTGCTTGAGAGGGATATGTTTGACCTCTTCCTCCCTGAGTTCGATAAACTTTGGGTGATCCACTTAAGGGAAAACTTGCTGCTGTTCTACAAACCTCTGCTCTTGGAGGCCCAACACTGTCTACGGGAAAAGAAGCGTGAGTAGACATCAGCCGCCGCCAATCCCATCTCGGGGGATTCAGGAGATCGCCTCCGGCACCCTGCCGGAGAGGGGAATCATCACCGGAGGGCTCTACATCATCATGCCCGCCTCTGGATTGATGCGTGAGTAGTTCATCCTTGGACTATGGGTCCATAGTAGTAGCTAGATGGTTGTGTTCTCCGCTTGTGCTATCATTGTTTAGATCTTGTGAGCTGCCTAACATGATCAAGATCATCTATTTGTAATGCTACATGTTGTGTTTGATGGGATCCGATGAATCTAGAATACTATGTCAAGTTGATTATCAATCTATCATATATGTGTTGTTTATGTTCTTGCATGCTCTCCGTTGCTAGTAGAGGCTCGGCCAAGTTGATACTTGTAACTCCAAGAGGGAGTATTTATGCTCGATAGTGGGTTCATGTCTCCATTTAATCTGGGACAGTGACAGAAAGTTCTAAGGTTGTGGATGTGCTGTTGCTACTAGGGATAAAACATCAATGCTTTGTCTAAGGATATTTGTGTTGATTACATTACGCACCATACTTAATGCAATTATCTGTTGTTTACAACTTAATACTGGAGGGGTGTGGATGCTAACCTGAAGGTGGATTATTTAGGCATAGATGCATGCTGGATAGCGGTCTATGTACTTTGTCGTAATGCCCTGATTAAATCTCATAGTAATCATCGTTGATATGTATTGAATCTTGATTTGTCAATTGCCCATCTGTAATTTGTTCACCCAGCATGTTAGTTATCTTATTGGAGAGACACCACTAGTGAACAGTGGACCCCGGTCCATTCTTTTTCATCTGAATACATTCTACTGCAATTATTGTTCTTTACTGTTCTTTGCAAACAAACACCATCTTCCACTCGATACGCTTAATCCTTTGTTTTCAGCAAGTCGGTGAGATTGACAACCTCACTGTTACGTTGGGGCAAAGTATCTTGATTGTGTTGTGCAGGTTCCACGTTGGCGCCGGTTTCACCGGTGTTGCGCCGCACTACACTCCTCCACCAACAACCTTCACGTGCTTCTTGGCTCCTACTGGTTCGATAACCTTGGTTTCTTTCTGAGGGAAAACTTGCTGATGTGCGCATCACACCTTCCTCTTGGGGTTCCCAACGGACGTGTACATCTACGCGCATCACCCCCTCATGTGAACGCGCCTGGAGTGGAGGGTGTGGAGACATCGCCTGTTGCACGAGGAGGGGGCCCTGCGACACCATTGACCCCTCATTCTACCGCGCCTGGTAAGGCGGACGTGGAGGCATCGACACGGGGGGCTTGTTTCGGGTCTCCCTCTTCGCCGCGCTTGACTACGACCATTGCTTCTTCTGCTGAGGATTCGGCCGAGGAGCCGCCAGCGTTGGCCTCTAGGGGAGGATCTTCTACGCCACCTACCTCCCCAAAGGCTACCGCTCCGGGGCCGCCACCGTCTGGTGTGGTGGCCACGCCGTCTCGTGGAGTACATGTCATGTTGTTGGGCCTGATGGAGTTGCTGTCACGGACGAGGATTCTATGGCCAAGGCGTCGCAAGGCTGCGACGAATCTCGACTTCTCATGTCATTTACCGGTGTATGGCTTTGCTCCGTTTATGGTCGCCACTTCAACGTTTGGAGGACCGAGACCTCTTTACGGAGGTGTCTACACGGTTGGAGAATACGGCTAAAGAGTTTATTTTCCAACATGGGTGGCTGCATAGTCGCCGGATTGTAGCCAGCGCTGTTTAATTTAGTTGGATATTTTTTGCTACTTTGTGGTTTTTGATTCTTCTGGATAGAACGAATAACTATGTTCATCTTAGTTATGTAGAGGCTAGATATAATGCTTAGGAATTTTGAGTAGAAAACTGCCCTTTATCAAAAAAATTACTTGTTGTGTGCTTCTTGCTGCTACCCCCACCACAGCTGACGTACTCGGTCTTGAGGCATCTTCCTGTAACTATATGCCAATAATGAAGCCTAATGTGATTTTTCTAGCGCCGTCGTGGCCTACCGGTCAAGTTTAGACCGTCTGTTTCTTCTCGTGATTCAGCTGCGAATACATGAACCGAACGATTAAGTTTCAATATTTATAATTTAGTCTGTAACTTAATGTTACACATAGATATGTACGAATCACGATGTTGTTTCAATGGTAGACACTTGACCGGTAGGCCACGGTGACGTTAGAATTGCATAGTTTGATCATTCTCCCTTCCGAGAGATGGTAGCTGTTTATCTCGGTACTGATCCTCTCTCAGTTCATAGGCACGATATAGTTTTGAGGTCTGGATTACAAATCTGGGACCAAACTTGCGACACAAGATGAACTACATGAGAGGAAGGGGGAAAAGGCAGGGGATGACGAGGAAGCCGGTGTCGTGCCGTGATCCAAGCCAGGATTCCTTGTCAGCTTCGGTCTATGTCGGAACGCCGGACCGAACAGAGCTGGTTCAACCATTCATCGCCCACGAACCTGTTGTTGGCCTTGGGCTGTCTCTTGGGCCTTGTCTTGGGTTGGGTCGACGAAGAGGCAGCCTTGGTAGCATGGGTGCTAACAGTTACCACTTTTATGATCTCTTCCGGAACCAAACATGAATCGTTCGATTCATTTGGCTCTCACGGCTGTCCTATATTCCGGTAGAATCCTATCATGGTGCCATTGCATACTCGGCTTGACGTGCTACCGGGCGTAGTGACACTGCCTCCATGTCTTCCAGGAAACAGTATGATCTCATCATGCCCGTTGTCGTGGGACATAGTGGAACTATTTCAATGCTCGTAAGGGTCTCATACAATTGTATATACATCAGCTGAACTTCTTGCTCCCAATGCCTCCCGTGCCCATCAGAACAGAGTCTAGGAAAAACAAACTAATAGACAAAGGCTGCTTATGGTAGAGGCTCGCGCAACAATACCTGCTGCTAGGGGTAGTAAAGCATGCAGCTTTCTCCCGGGAAGCAGAAATGCCTCGTCTTTATCATAAGCTGTTTCACATGTAGCCGGGCGTTTATACACATACATACAAGCAAGAAACGTGAATAGTACTTGCTTCATTAATTGGTGACCCTCGTGGCATTTCTGCGATGCAGTGATAATTCTTTACCAAGAACCGTGATCCGAGTCAAGCTGACTCCAGATGTTTGGATTGAAAACGGAAAATACTAGCGGTAGATGTTTTTTTAGATAAAAGGCAAAGGTGTCCAACTTTAAATTAACAAAGCCACCAACGACGAAAACGATACAAAGTGTTGAACGCAGCTTACAGATCGAAACCACACACCCACATGAACTATTAAAGAAGCTACAACCAGAAACGCGACCAACAGGCTCAGCCAAAACGCCTATGAGGACTCAGAGCAGAGCTGGAAGCTACAGTGTCGGGCCGGAGCTCACTCGAGAGCGAGCCATTTTCACGTGTGCCGTTGACAACACCCCTCCGTCGCAGAAACGCCACCGGAAGCCGACCACCACCGGGGGCCAACCCACGTTGCTCACAGACCGAAGAGTAGCACCAAAGTAGCTCAACACGGAGAGGGCACGACGCAAGCCTTGCCGAAGATTGCCAAACGAACAGCTCGCGCCATGAAGAAGCCTCGCACCTTCGCTGACCAACCGACGGGGAGCCGCACACCGTGAGCTCCAAGGTGGTGTCGTCAAGAATAGAACGACGCAAGAGCGCCGCCACCACCCGATCCGGAAATCTTGGGCTTTCGCCCGGAGCACCTAGGAGAGCCGAGAAGAGCCGCATCGACACCTTCAAGAACGGGACGGCGTCCGTAGACGTCGCCATCGCGTCTCGGGAAGACCCGAGCAAGGGTTTCCCCTCATCAATACTTCTCTGCCTCCAGCACAGGGTAGGGGCACCGCCAAAATGGCGACCACACCGCTGCCACAGAGCGCCGCTCGCCGAGGACACGTCGCCCACACGACCATGGCCACCGACCAGCACCTGAACCTCTGGCTCGCCCGTCAGCCAACAAGGTTCCCACCAACCGAGGCCGCCACCTCGGATACCAACCTCTTCGCGCCGCCGGACCGCAACAGAGCACCGAGGACTTCGTCGACGCAAGGCTTCCGCACACCACCAGACAACCACCGGCCTCACTCGCATCTACCCGCGTAGATCCCAGGGAGAGAGCTCCTCCACAATCCAAGGGCAAACCCGCAACCACCACGGCTAGTGCCACCCCCAGATCTGGAGGTCGGGCGAACGGGAACTCCCGCTGCAAGATCGACGGCTGGCAGCCACCCCGGCTGCCGGAGGCGTCAGATTGGCGGAGGGATGCAGCAGGGCTCGAGAAAGGGGCAGAGGCCCCTGCCCCTGGCCCGAACTCGAGGCGACCGAGGCGCCGAGGCCCACGGCCGCACAGCCCTAGGTCCTCCCGGAGTCTCCCCTGCCCAAGCGTGCAGCCGACCTGGGCGCCACCACTCGTCATCGTCTCAGCTTGGCAAACTAAGTATACGAACTCTGCCCTGTTTGGTTATGACCATCATGCCTTAAATCTCCTAGGCTGCTTAATTACTTGCTGTGTGCTTCTTGCTTAATTAGTTGTTGTGTGCTCCTTGCTGCTGCCTCCACCACAGCTCACGTACGCGGTGTTGAGGCATCTTCCTGTTTTAAACGGAGAAGGTATCTTCATGTAACTATATGCCAGTGCAATCGTGGAAGACGGTTTGATTATTCTCCCTTCCGATAGATGGTAGCTGTCCTATAGGCTATAGTCCGGTAGTATCCTACCATGGAGTCATTTTGTACCATAGTTGCAGGGTTCGGGATCGATGCCGTGTTCCGCGACCCTGGGTCGATTGACCCGGATCGGGGGTCGGGAATGCGAGTGGATCGATTGAATTCGTTTGTGGTCGCGATCCCGTTCGCACCCTTCCTCTTCCCATATTAGCGACCCTGGAATATGGTTGGCCCATTAAAATAAAGCTTAAAACCGCTAATTCCAAGCGTCATATTTGGGTTTATTAGTAACCTTGATTCTGAGCCTCTTTTCCCTTGATTCTGCGCCTCTTCTCCCTTGTCATCAACCAAATTAAAGTGGATCGCAATCCACGATCCAACTTCCCATACCAGAGATATGTATCCCTGACCGATCCTTGTTCGTTGGCATGTCGAACCTCGTTCCCCGATCCTGTTTCCCGATCCAAGCGATCCGGTTCGCCAGCAACTATGTTTTGTACTAGGCTCGATGAACGTCCATGTCTTCGAGAAAGTAGTAGCATCTCATCATGCATGTTGTCGCCGGATGTTTTTTTTCGAAATGGAGGACAGTGCCCCAGCCTCTGCATCGATAGATGCATACGGCGTTTATTTAATTATTTTAAGTATTGTCTTACAATAGATTACATCATGGGTCGCTCAAGGTCAATACATGAATCAACCATCTAAAAACAAAATACAACATGAAGCAACTCTACACTAACATGTTAATCTCCGATCAAAACGCCAACTGAACTGGCTGTATAAATCCCGTGCAACCCTCTCTAGGCGGTTGCACCCAATATCCATATCCTTGCGTTTCTCCATTGGTTGTAGGTAGGACCACATACGGATCCAATGAGTAGCCATTGGAACAACCTGCATAAAAGAAGTAGATTTTGCCTTGTTAAAAATATAATCATTTCTCGTGTTCCAGATCGCCCATAATAAAGTGCACACACCAACTCTTATATGCGCTTTATTCACCTTTGCTACCCTGGATAACCAATTCCCAAACAAATTTGTGATATTAGTAGGCGGAGTAATATGAAAGGCCATATAAACAATTTGCCACACAATTTTAGCTAATGGGCAGGATATGAAAAGATGTTTTATTGACTCATCTTCGTCACAAAAACAACATTTTTTACTCCATTGCCAATTCCTTCTCGCTAGATTATCCTTTGTAAGCAACACTCTTTTAAGAAGGAACCACATAAAAATTCTAATTTTAAGTGGTACCTTAATCTTCCAAATATATTTACGAAGGAATTTAGTATGGTCATCCATATAGTCTAGATACATGGATTTGACCCAAAAAATGCCCGATTTAGTTAACTTCCAAACAAAAGTGTCGGGCTGTGTGGTTAAGTGAATATTAATAAGCCTGTTGCAAAGGTGAGTCCAACTAACCTCCCTATTGCCCGTGATCGCTTGCCTAAAACCTATGTTCAAAGGCAATTAACCCATAACAGTAGCCACTGAAGCTTGTTTAGCATGCACTATGCTATAAACGGAGGGATACTATTGGGAAAAAGGCGTGTCTCCTAACCACATGTCTTCCCAAAAGCGGGTCTGTTCACCATTGCCCACTTTGAAAGAGCCCCTACTAAAAAAATTCTCCTTATTTTTAATGAGATCTTTCCAAAAGGGAGAATCATTCGCCCTAGCCTTTACTTGGGATAATGACTTAGAGTGAAGATACTTATTAGTAACTAGTTCATGACAAACACCACGTTCATTTAACAACTTATAAAGCCATTTACTTAATAGGCATTTGTTTTTTAAGTCAAGCACTTCTATGCCCAAACCTCCCTGGTCCTTGGGTCGGCAAATAATATTCCACTTAGTAAGTCTATACTTTTTTTGTGGCCATCACTCTGCCAGAAAAATCTTGATCTAAAAAAGTCCAGTCTTTTTCTCACCCCTTTAGGTATTTTAAAGAAGGATAACATGAACATTGTTGAACTAGTTAACACTGCGTTAATTAGTACCAGACGATCAACATAAGAGAGAAGCTTCCCAGCCCAACTAGCTAGCTTTTTCTCAAACCGATCCTCAATTGCCTTCCATTCACTATTCGTAAGCCTGCGAGGGTGAATAGGAATACCTAAATATCTAAAGGGCAATGAACCTGCCCCGCAACCAAAGAGAGTGGTATACTCATGTTCAACCTCTTTAGCCGCCCCAAAGCAGAACACTTCGTTTTTATGGAAATTAATTTTCAGTCCCAACAACTCCTCAAAAATGCAAAGAATTAACTTCATATTGAGGGCTTTTTGCAAATCATGCTGTCGAAAAATGATCGTGTCGTCAGCATATTGCAGAATGGAAATACCCCATCAACTAACTGTGGTATTAAACCTTCCACTTGGCCGTCCTCCTTGGCCCTCTCAATTAAAATCGCCAACATATCGGCAATAATATTGAACAACATAGGAGACAAGGGATCCCCCTGGCGCAAACATTTTTTAGTCTGAAAATAATGACCTATGTCATCATTAACTTTAATACCCACAGTCCCTTTAGTAACAAAATTATTTATCCATTGGCACCATTTAGGATGGAACCCTTTCATGCGCAACTTTTGTTGTAAAAAGGCCACCTTACTTTATCATAAGCCTTTTCAAAATCTAGTTTTAGAAGAACCCCATCCATTTTCTTCCTATGAAGTTCATGGATAGTCTCATGAAGAACTAACACTCCTTCTAGAATATTTCTACCTGACAAAAACATCGTTTGCGTTGGTCGGATCACAATATGTGCCACCTTCGTGACCCTATTCGTGCCAACCTTGGTGAAAGTTTTAAAGCTCACATTCAATAAGCAAATCGGTCTATATTGTTGAATTTGAATTGCATTTTCCTTCTTCGGAAGAAGGATAATAGTACCATAATTGAGATGAAACAGCGGTAACTCACCCTGCTGAAAACTCACAAACAAAGCCATAAGATTATTTTTAATGACTTCCCAGAAAGTTTGATAGAACTCCGCGGGAAAGCCATCTGGTCCCGGGGCCTTATTCTTTTTCATTTGCATCACCGCCTCAAACACTTCCTTCTCCTCGAAGTCGGAAACCAGGATGTTATTTTCCTCGGCGGAAATCTGGGGGATATCATTCACTTGCGACTCATCTAGAGAGAAGTGATTGTCATCCGGAGGCCCAAACAATCTTTTATAAAATTCAGAAATATAATGTTTAATGTTATCATGACCAATGATCGTTCCCTCATCTTGTTCAAGTTGAAAGATCTGTTTACGCCGATGTTTTCCATTAGCAACTAAATGGAAATACTTGGTGTTATTACCCCCCTCTTGGATATGCTTCACTTTAGCCCTTTGTGCCCATTTAGACTCTTCGTCACGGCGCAACCTGGCTATCTTTTCATTTGCCTCTTTTAAAGTCTCCCTCTCTGAACTATTAAGAGGAATATTTTCAGCTTTCAGATCAAGGCCATCAATGATCTTGAGCAACCGTTCCTCTTCTTTTTTGTAAACGCTGCTTTCATTTCTAGCCCAACCTCTAAGAAAATTACGAAGGTGACGGACCTTATTCTGCCACACTTCCATAGGGGTCTTTCCGCAATGAATGGCATTCCATTGATGGGCCACCATATCGTAGAAGCCATCTCTCTTTAGCCAAGATAGTTCAAAATAAAATCCTGCCTTATTGCCATGGTGAGCTTGTTCACCTGAATCCAATAAAAGCGGTGTGTGGTCGGACCCAGATCTTGTTAGGGCTCTCACAGTGACAAGAGGGAATTTCTGTTCCCAAGACACACTAGCAAGCACTTTGTCAAGCTTTTCGTATGTAGGAATATCCCTCCTACTGTCCCATGTGAATTGCTGACCCGAGAGGACTAACTCTCTTAAATCAAGACTTTCAATAATGGCATTAAAAATAAAAGGCCAGCGGGCATCAAAATTGCTATTGTTCTTCTCTTCCTGTCTACGAATGATATTAAAATCGACCCCCACTAATTTAGGCCGAACATCATCATCACAAAACCGCACTAACTCAGCCAAGAATTCTCCTTTTTGAGCATCTTGAGCTGCACCATAAACCACAACTAGATCCCACTCAAAATTGTCCGCCCTTGAGGAAAGATGAAACTTAACACATCTTTCCCCGGCGTCAAACGAATTAACCTTAATAGACTGAGAATTAAACCCCACTAGAATACCCCCAGAAGGACCCAACGGTGGGAGACAGTACCAAACAAATTCCAGACCACCAGATAAATGTTGCAAAAAAGGCACCGCAAAACTATCTCTCCCTATTTCTATAACAGCGAAAAATCGAGCTTATGCTCCCTTATAGTATCCCGAACAACAGAATGTTTTGCCGGATCTCTAAAACCGTCACTATTCCAAAAACTACCCTTCATTAATTAACTTTTAGATCTCAGCCTAGCACTAATACGTATTGCTACAGACACCTCAACTTTCTTTTTCTTATAAACACGCTTAGGCTTGGATAAGGGGAGTGCATGATCCTTATGATCTGCCGGATGTAGTGGTGATATTTCAGCCGGATGTAGTGGTGATATTTCAATCCTCGTAAGGGTCCCATACACTTTGATATCCATCAGCTGAACTTGTTGCTCCCAATGCCTCTCGTGCCCATCAGAAAAGTATCTACGAAAAACAAACTAACAGACAAAGGTTGCTTATGGTAGGCTCGCCCAAGAATCAGTTGAACTTCTTGCTGCTAGGTGTAGAAAGGCCTTACTAAGTTGTTTCTTTTGTTTCATATGTTGCCGAGAGTTTATATACTCCTTCATACCTGTTTACAAGGCAATTACACTATTTGAGAAAGAAATTTGACTACAAGTTTGGTCAACAAAAAATAAGATATATGCCACGAAACTTATACTATTGGATTCATATTCAACAGAAGTTTTCAATGGTATAATATTTGTAATATATATCTTATTTTTCGTTGATCAAAATTATAGTCAAACATTTTTATCGAAATATGTAATTGCCTTGTAAACCGGTATGGAGGGAATACATAGATAGAAGCAAGAAACGTGAACAGTACTTGCTGCATTAATTGGTGAGCCCTGTCATTTCTGTGATGCATTGATAACTCTATTCAAGAATAGTGATCCCGATCAGGCTGATTCCAGATGTTTGCAGTGAAAAGGGGAAATACATGGTAGATGTCAATATTCATGACGAACACTAATTGGATTCGTAGCATAGAAAATAAAAAATTTCCTACCGCAAGAACGAATAACAAGCCAAGATCCAATCTAGAAGATGGTAGCAACGAGAAGATCATGAGACTAACCCTCAAAGATTTCCAAAGCCTACGAGATTAGATCTCGTTGTGGATGTAGTCGATCACTTGCCGCTTGCAAAAGCGCGTAGAAGATCTTGACGGTGTCACAGTCAGGCAGCACCTCCGTACTCGGTCACACGTTCGGTGTTGATGACGACGTCCTCCTCCCCGTTCTAGCGGCCAGCGGATGTAGTAGATCCTCCTCAGAATCCCGCCATCACGACGGCGTGGTGACGGTGGTGGTGGAGATCTCCGGCAGGGCTTCGCTGTAAGCACTGTGGGAGAAGATGGAGGAGGAGAGAGGCTAGAGTTTGGGAGAGAGGGGGTGCTGCGACTTGAGGTGCCCTTGGGGTGCCCCTTGGTCCCTTTAAATAGGTGGCCAAGCCCCTTGGGTCGTCCATAAACCTGCCCCCAAGTTTGACTGAATTCCGATAGGTTTCCGGTTCCGAAAACCTAGTCCTACTCGGACTCTTTTGCCAATTCCGAAATTGCATTAAGGAAAGACTCATTTTTCCTTAAGGCAACGTGGTTGCACCTATTATGGAACCCTCCGGACTTCCTTAGACATCCCGGGTCGTCCCGGACACTTCTGGAACCTTCCATAATATTCCGGACTATTTTGGTCTTTCCAAAACCTTCTAGAAGCTCCGGTCAAAACACCGGACTTTTTCCGAACCCCGGAAAATGACTTCCCATATATGAATCTTATTCTCCGGACCATTCCGAACCTCCTCGTGATGTCTCAGATCCATTCCGACACTACGAACAACATTCGAGCTCCATTCCATATTCCATATCTACTTAAAACGACATCAAACCTTAAGTGTGTCACCCTACGGTTCGTGAACTATGCAGACATGGTTGAGACTTCTCTCCGACCAATAACCAATAGCGGGATCTGGAGATCCATAATGGCTCCCACATATTCAACGATAACTTAGTGATCGATTGAACCATTTACATACGATACCGATTCCCTTTGTCTCGGGATATTTTACTTGTCCGAGGTTTGATCATTGGTATCTCCATATCTTGTTCAACCTCGTCTCCGACAAGTACTCTTTACTCGTACCGTGGTATATCATCTCTTATGAACCATTCATATGCTTGCAAGCTAATCAGACGACATTCCACCGAGAGGGCCCAGAGTATATCTATCCGTCACCGGGATGGACAATATCCCATTCTTGATCCATATGCCTCAACTCATACTTTCCGAATACTTAATCCCACCTTTATAACCACCCATTTACGCAGTGGCGTTTGATGTAATCAAAGTACCCTTCCGGTATAAGTGATTTACATGATCTCATGGTTGAAGGACTAGGTAACTATGTATCGGAAGCTAATAGCAAGTTGAACTTAATGACATGATCTTATGCTACGCTTATATTGGTGTGTGTCCATTATATCATTCATCTAATGACATAACCTTGTTATTAATAACATCCAATGTTCATGATCACGAAATCATGATCATCTATTAATCAACAAGCTAGTTTATACAAGAGGCTCACTAGGGACTCCTTGTTGTTTACATAACACACATGTATCAATGTTTCGGTTAATACAATTATAGCATGGTATGCAAATATTTATCATAAACACAAAGATATATTGTAATAACCACTTTATTATTGCCTCTTGGGCATATCTCCAACAGTCTCCCACTTGCACTAGAGTCAATAATCTAGTTCACACTTGTAAAGATATAACACCTTGGCCTTCTGGTGCTTATCATGTTGTGCTCACGGGAGAGGTTTTAGTCAACGGATCTGACACGCTCAGAAACGTATGTATTTTGCAATTCATTTGCATCTCAATGCATCACTCATTTTCCAAAGGAGTCGGCATTAATCATATATGTTCAGTCTTCTAGCGGAACCTTAATTCCGCGGTCTGAAATATGACACTAATATTGTCACACACAATATAGCTTCAAAGTTCTGACACTGTCGAAATTACACCAAGTTCTCAAAGAACTCCTTGACTTAAACATCATCAGTCATTGTGAAAACAATGACATCCTCTGCCTTTGTTTTGTAGAATCCGTCACAACATTTAGAACTCTTCTAAATCTAGCATTGTGCTACCTTTTAAACAACACTTAGCCTAATTGAGATTTGAAATTCATTTTTATATGTGACCAAACTAATATCGGTGCAACACCTTACAGCAATTTGTTTGTCATTACCCCATATAAAACTTTATATATCCTTGGTTCTTCTAAAGTGCCCAAGGATATTCTTACTATCGTCCAATGATCATCATATGAATCATTCTGGTACATACTCACAACACTTTAGAGCACAGGATATCCGATTGTGTACATATTAATCATGATCTAAAAGCACTCATGTGTTTTTTACTCATCGAGTGTCAAATACACTCAAGTCTTGTTAAACCTTCACATGAAAAGAACACCTTCTTAATATTTTATATTGAACTACTTCAATATTCATTCTATGTACTTTAACTTAAACTTATTATGTGTTTCAATCCATCTTTATAGATCTTGACACTAAATATGTTTCAATTCATATCCTTTCATTGATGTTAATTCTCAATGAAACCTCTTTAATAAATTATATAATTACAATATTTATAATCAACGATATGTCATCTACATAAAGTATTACAAATATGTCTCAGCGCTCCCACTTAATTTCTTGCAAATGTAAGCATCTTCATCGTTTCTGATGAAATCATAACTCTTTGATCATTTCATCCGGTGAAGATTCCAACTCCGCGATACTCACTCCATCCAATTGAAGTTTGTATATCTATCTAGTATTCTATGGACCAGCAAAACTCTCGGTTGTATCTAGTATACATCCTTAATACATAATTCTGGAAGGTATGTATTTCTGCAGTCCTACTAACATATCTCATAAAAGAAATATGTAGCGATTACTAGAATAATCCACATAGACTATAAGCATTGCTACGGAAGATCTAATCTTATCGTAGTCAACTCTTTGAACTTTGTCCTAAACAACTTTTCGACAAGTCGAGCTTCTTCAAGGATATTCCATCCAAGTCCATCAATTTTATAGATCTATTTACTTTCAAAAAGTATTCACCTATTTTAGATTTTATGGCGCATAGCCATTTTAATGGAGTCAGGGCCAATCATAACTTCTTTGTATGTAGTTGGTTTATTATTGTTCAAAAACAATCATTTGTCCACAAATCATTTATTTGATCACAAAGTAAACCACATCTACAAGGTTCAATAGGTACTATGATCTCCATGACTATAACACTTTGTAGACATGGGAGCCATGATCGTCGTGGCCGCTTCCGGAACCATTTCCGATGCTGTGCTACTCTGATCATCATGCTCAGGTTCATGAACCTTATCAAGTTCCATTGTCCTCCCAATGAAATACTTCGCTAGAAACTATTTCTTGGAAATAAGTAAGAAACATCGACAAACACTTTTGTGTTTGACTTCATAGTGGAAAGAATTCCCAATTAATTCTCTGGGATAACCAACAAAGACATTCATCCGATTTTGGTTGTAAACTCATTTACTTATGCT
>NC_061510.1:338191356-338289329 GCF_022539505.1 Lolium rigidum
TTGGAGTTTCGCGATGGCGGCGGCGCCCCTGGATGTTTTACGGGTTTCGTCAATCGGTATCGAAGATTTAGGTCACGAGGGGTTTAATAGGCGAAGAGGCGGAGTCGGAAGGGCGCCAAGGATCCCTCCCCATAGGCCGGCGCGGCCAGGGTGGAGCCCGCGCGGCCCTATGGTGTGGGGGCCCCAGGCCTCCCCTCTGACTCTCCTTCGGTGTCCTGGTCCGTCTCGGTGAATTATGATATTTGGTCTTCGTTTCGTCGAATTCCGAGAATATTGCCCGAACAACCTTTCTGGAACCAAAAACAGCAGAAAACAGGAATTGATACTTCGGCATCTTGTTAATAGGTTAGTTCCGGAAAATGCATCAAAACGATATAAAGTGTGAACAAAACATGTAGGTATTTTCATAAAACTAGCATGGAACATCAGAAATTATGGATACGTTTGAGACGTATCAGCGGCGGCGTCTCTGGAAGGTTTTCCGTATCGTGGCTCTCGGTACATGGGGTTTCGCGATGAAGGCTTTAAGTAGGCGGAAGGGCAGGTCAAGTGGCGGCACGAGGGCCCCACACGCTAGGGCCGCGCGGCCAGGGCCTAGGCCGCGCGGTCTCCAACGTATCGATAATTTCTTATGTTCCATGCTACTTTATTGATGATATCTACATGTTTTATGCACACTTTATGTCATATTCGTGCATTTTATGGAACTAACCTATTAACAAGATGCCGAAGTGCCGGTTCTCGTTTTCTCGCTGTTTTTGGTTTCAGAAATCCTAGTAACGAAATATTCTCGGAATTGGACGAAATCAACGCCCAGGTTCCTATTTTGCCCGGAAGCATCCGGAACACCCGAGAGCCGCCGAGAGGAGGGCCCTGTGGGCCCCGGATGATAGGGTGGCGCGGCACGGGCCCCGGCCGCGCCAGCCTATGGTGTCGTCGCCCCTTCGACCTTCTGACGCTGCCCTTTCGCCTATATAAAGCCCCTGCATCGAAAACCCTTATGGAAGAAGCCACGGTACGCGAAACCTTCCAGAGCCGCCGCCATCGCGAAGCCAAGATCTGGGGGACAGGAGTCTGCGTTCCGGCACCCTGCCGGACGGGGAAGTGCCCCGGAAGGCTTCTCCCATCGACACCGCTGCCATCTCCACCGCCATCTTCATCACCGCTGCTTTGCTCCCATGAGGAGGAGTAGTTCTCCATCGAGGCTCGGGGCATGTACCGGTAGCTATGTGGTTCATCTCTCTCCTATGTAGTTCAATACAATAATCTCATGAGCTGCCTTACATGATTGAGATTCATATGATGATGCTAGTAATCTAGATGTCATTATGCTAGTCAAGTGAGTTTTACTTATGTGATCTCCGGGAGACTCCTTGTCCCACGTGTGTAAAGGTGACGAGTGTGTGCACCGTGTGGGTCTCTTAGGCTATATTTCACGAGAATACTTATTCACTCGTTATGAATGGCATAGTGAAGTGCTTATTTATATCTCTTTATGATTGCAATGTGTTTTGTATCACAATTTATCTATGTGCTACTCTAGCAATGTTATTAAAGTAGTTTTATTCCTCCTACACGGTGTAATGGTGACAGTGTGTGCACTCGTGTTAGTACTTGGTTTATGCTATGATCATGATCTCTTGTAGATTGCGAAGTTAACTATTGCTATGATAGTATTGATGTGTATTATTCCTCCTACATAAGCATGAAGGTGACGAGTGTGCACGCTATGTTAGTACTTGGTTTAGTCGTTTCGATCCTTCATGCATTCTAAGGTTATTTAAATATGAACATTGAATTGTGGAGCTTGTTAACTCCGGCATTGAGGGTTCGTGTAATCCTACGCAATGTGTTCATCATCCAACAAGAGAGTGTAGAGTATGCATTTATCTATTACTGTTATGTGATCAAAGTTGAGAGTGTCCACTAGTGAAAGTCTAATCCCTAGGCCTTGTTCCTAAATATCGCTATCGTCTGCTTGTTTCTTGTTTTATTGCGTTACTACTGCTGCGTTACTACTTGCATGTTTACTTCCTACAATATTACTACCATCAATTGCACGCCGATAAGCTATTTTACGGCGCAGTACTCACTTGCTCATATTCATTCATACCACTTGTATTTCACTATCTCTTCGCCGAACTAGTGCACCTATTAGGTGTGTTGGGGACACAAGAGACTTCTTGCTTTGTGGTTGCGGGGTTGCATGAGAGGGATATCTTTGACCTCTTCCTCCACTGAGTTCGATAAACCTTGGGTAATCCACTTAAGGGAAACTTGCTGCTTGTTCTACAAACCTCTGCTCTTGGAGGCCCAACACTGTCTACAAGAATAGAAGCACCCGTAGACATCAAGCACTTTTCTGGCGCCGTTGCCGGGGAGGAAAGGTAAAAGGCACTCATACTTCAGTTCCAGGTAACAGTACTTTTCTGGTGCCATTGTGTGTGTGCTCGAAGCTATTTCCTTTAGACTCTGCAATTGCGACATTTGGTTTCTTGTTTACACTAGTTAGGCATAATGAACAACAATGACCTTTTTATTCTATTTCCCTATTTAAGACATGGATGGTTTGATGCGAAAATTAAAAAACCCATGGAACATATTAATATGAATGCTTTGAACACTATTGTTGCTAATGCTATGGAAAATTCTAAGCTTGGGGAAGCTGGTTTTGATGAGCATGATATTTTTAGTCCCCCAAGCATTGAGGAGAAAATTTACTTTGATGATACTTTGCCTCCCATTTATGATGATTATAATGATAGTAGTCTTTTGTTACCACCTGTTATGGAGGATAAATTTGATTATGATTACAATATACCTCCTATATTTGATAGCTACTTTGTTGAATTTGCTCCCACTACAATTAATAAGAATGACTATGCTTATGTTGGGAGTAGTAATAATTTTATGCATGAGACTCATGATAAGAATGCTTTATGTGATAGTTATATTGTTGAGTTTGCTCATGTTGCTACTGAAAGTTATTATGAGAGAGGAAAATATGGTTGTAAAAATTTTCATGTTACTAAAACACCTCTCTATGTGCTGAAATTTTTGAAGCTACACTTGTTTTATCTTCCTATGCTTGTTACTTTGCTCCTCATGAACTTGTTTATTTACAAGATTCCTATGCATAGGAAGCATGTTAGACTTAAATGTGTTTTGAATTTGCCTCTTGATGCTCTCTTTTGCTTCATTGTCTATTTTCATGAGAGCATCATTAAAACTGCTAAGCCCATCTTAATGGCTATAAAGAAAGAACTTCTTGGGAGATAACCCATGTGTTATTTTGCTACAGTACTTTGTTTTATATTTGTGTCTTGGAAGTTGTTTACTAATGTAGCAACCTCTCCTTATCAAGTTTTTGTGCCAAGTAAAGTTTCTATGTTAAAGTTGATGTTATATTTGGGATCGCTGCGCAGAAACAACATTGCTGTCTGTCACGAATTCTGGCACAAGTCTCTGTAGAAAATTCTAAAAAATCTGCCAATTTACGAGCGTGATCCTCAGATATGTACGCAACTTTCATTAGTTTTGAGTTTTTCCATTTGAGCAAGTCTGGTGCCATTTTAAAATTCGTCTTTACGGACTGTTACTGTTTTTGACAGATTCTGCCTTTTATTTCGCATTGCCGCTTTTGTTAAGTTGAATGAGTTTCTTTGTTCCATTAACTTTCAGAAGTTTTGTGCAATGTCCAGAAGTGTTAAGAATGATTGTGTCACCTCTGAACATGTGAATTTTTGATTATGCACTAACCCTCTAATGAGTTTGCTTGAAGTTTGGTGTGAAGGAAGTTTTCAAGGGTCAAGAGAGGAGTATGATATACTATGATCAAGAGGAGTGAAAGCTCTAAGCTTGGGGATGCCCCCGTGGTTCACCCCTGCATATCTCAAGAAGACTCAAGCGTCTAAGCTTGGGGATGCCCAAGGCATCCCCTTCTTCATCGACAAAGTATCGGGTTCCTCCCACGAAACTATATTTTTATTCGGTCACATCTTATGTAATTTACTTGGAGCGTATCGTGTGTGCTTTTATTTTTGTTTTGTTATCTTAGTTCTCTGAATAAGTTCATCCTTGTGTGGGAGAGAGACACGCTCAGCTGGTTCGTATGAACACATGTGTTCTTAGCTCATAATATTCATGGCGAAGTTTCCTCTTCGTTAAATTGTTATATGGTTGGAATTGGAAAATGCTACATGTAGTAATTGGTAAAATGTCTTGGATAATGTGATACTTGGCAATTGTTGTGCTCATGTTTAAACTCTTGCATCATATACTTTGCACCTATTAGTGAAGAAATACATAGAGCATGCTAAAATTTGGTTTGCATAATTGGTCTCTCTAAGGTCTAGATAATTTCTAGTATTAAGTTTTGAACAACAAGGAAGACAGTGTAGAGTCTTATAATGTTTACAATATGTCTTTTATGTGAGTTTTGCTGCACCGGTTCATCCTTGAGTTTGCTTCAAATAACCTTGCTAGCCTAAATCTTGTATCGAGAGGGAATACTTCTCATGCATCCAAAATCCTTGAACCAACCACTATGCCATTTGTGTCCACTATACCTACCTACTACATAGTATTTTTCCGCCATTCCAAAGTAAATTGCTTGAGTGCTACCTTTAAAATTCCATCATTCACCTTTGCAATATATAGCTCATGGGACAAAATAGCCTTAAAAACTATCGTAGTATCGAATCTGTACTTATGCACTTTATCTTTTATTAAGTTGCTTGTTGTGCGATAACCATGCTTCTGGGGAACGCCATCAACTATTGTTGAATATAATGTGAGTTGCTATGCATGTCCGTCTTGTCTGAAGGATCTATCACCTTAATGATTGGAGCATGCAAATTGTTAGAGAAGAACATTGGGCCGCTAACTAAAGCCATGAATCATGGTTGAAGTTTTAGTTTTGGACATATATCCTCAATCTCATATGAGAATAATAATTGTTGCTACATGCTTATGCATTAAAGAGGAGTCCATTATCTGTTGTCCATGTTGTCCCGGTATGGATGTCTAAGTTGAGAATAATCAAAAGCGAGAAATCCAAAATGCGAGCTTTCTCCTTAGACCTTTGTACGGGCGGCATGGAGGTACCCTTTGTGACACTTGGTTGAAACATGGCATTGCAAAGATCCGGTAGTCCAAGCTAAGTAGGACAAGGTGCGGGCACTATTAGTATACTATGCATGAGGCTTGCAACTTGTAAGATATAATTTACATAACTCATATGCTTTATTACTACCGTTGACAAAATTGTTTCATGTTTTCAAAATAAAAGCTCTAGCACAAATACAGCAATCGATGCTTTCCTCTTTGAAGGACCTTTCTTTTACTTTTATTGTTGAGTCAGTTTACCTATCTCCCTCCACCTTAAGAAGCAAACACTTGTGTGAACTGTGCATTGATTCCTACATACTTGCATATTGCACTTGTTATATTACTTTATGTTGACAATATCCATGAGATATACATGTTATAAGTTGAAAGCAACCGCTGAAACTTAATCTTCCTTTGTGTTGCTTCAATACCTTTACTTTGATTTATTGCTTTATGAGTTAACTCTTATGCAAGACTTATTGATGCTTGTCTTGAAGTACTATTCATGAAAAGTCTTTGCTTTATGATTCAGTTGTTTACTCATGTCATTACCATTGTTTTGATCGCTGCATTCATTACATATGTTTACAATATGATCAAGTTTATGACGGCATGTCACTTAAGAAATTATCTTTGTTATCGTTTTACCTGCTCGGGACGAGCGAGAACTAAGCTTAGGGATGCTGATACGTCTCCAACGTATCGATAATTTCTTATGTTCCATGCTACTTTATTGATGATATCTACATGTTTTATGCACACTTTATGTCATATTCGTGCATTTTACGGAACTAACCTATTAACAAGATGCCGAAGTGCCGGTTCACTATTTTGCTATTTTTGGTTTCGAAATCCTAGTAACGAAATATTCTCGGAATTGGACGAAATCAACGCCCGGGTTCCTATTTTGCCCGGAAGCATCCGGAACACCCGAGAGCCGCCGGAGGAGGCCCTGTGGGCCCCAGATGATAGGGTGGCGCGGCCTGGGCCCTGGCTGCGCTAGCCTATGGTGTCGTCGCCCCTTCGACCTTCTGACGCTGCCCTTTCGCCTATATAAAGCCCCTGCATCGAAAACCCTTACGGAAGAAGCCACGGTACGCGAAACCTTCCAGAGCCGCCGCCATCGCGAAGCCAAGATGCGGGGACAGGAGTCTCTGTTCCGGCACCCTGCCGGACGGGGAAGTGCCCCGGAAGGCTTCTCCATCGACACCGCTGCCATCTCCACCGCCATCTTCATCACCGCTGCTGCTCCCATGAGGAGGAGTAGTTCTCCATCGAGGCTCGGGGGCATGTACCGGTAGCTATGTGGTTCATCTCTCTCCTATGTAGTTCAATACAATAATCTCATGAGCTGCCTTACATGATTGAGATTCATATGATGATGCTTGTAATCTAGATGTCATTATGCTAGTCAAGTGAGTTTTACTTATGTGATCTCCGGAGACTCCTTGTCCCACGTGTGTAAAGGTGACAGTGTGTGCACCGTGTGGGTCTCTTAGGCTATATTTCACAGAATACTTATTCACTGTTATGAATGGCATAGTGAAGTGCTTATTTAAATCTCTTTATGATTGCAATGTGTTTTGTATCACAATTTATCTATGTGCTACTCTAGCAATGTTATTAAAGTAGTTTTATTCCTCCTACACGGTGTAATGGTGACAGTGTGTGCACTCGTGTTAGTACTTGGTTTATGCTATGATCATGATCTCTTGTAGATTGCGAAGTTAACTATTGCTATGATAGTATTGATGTGTATTATTCCTCCTACATAAGCATGAAGGTGACAGTGTGCACGCTATGTTAGTACTTGGTTTAGTCGTTTCGATCCTTCATGCATTCTAAGGTTATTTAAATATGAACATTGAATTGTGGAGCTTGTTAACTCCGGCATTGAGGGTTCGTGTAATCCTACGCAATGTGTTCATCATCCAACAAGAGAGTGTAGAGTATGCATTTATCTATTCTGTTATGTGATCAAAGTTGAGAGTGTCCACTAGTGAAAGTCTAATCCCTAGGCCTTGTTCCTAAATATCGCTATCGCTGCTTGTTTACTTGTTTCTTTGCGTTACTACTTGCTGCGTTACTACTGCATGTTTACTTCCTACAATATTACTACCATCACTGCACGCCGATAAGCTATTTTACGGCGCCGTACTACTGCTCATATTCATTCATACCACTTGTATTTCACTATCTCTTCGCCGAACTAGTGCACCTATTAGGTGTGTTGGGGACACAAGAGACTTCTTGCTTTGTGGTTGCGGGGTTGCATGAGAGGGATATCTTTGACCTCTTCCTCCCTGAGTTCGATAAACCTTGGGTAATCCACTTAAGGGAAACTTGCTGCTGTTCTACAAACCTCTGCTCTTGGAGGCCCAACACTGTCTACAAGAATAGAAGCACCCGTAGACATCAGTGTGTCGGCGCCTTGTGGCCCCACTTCGTTTCTCCCTCGGTCTTCTGGAAACTTTGTGGAAAAATAGGACCATGGGCGTTGATTTCGTCCAATTTCGAGAATATTTCCTTACTAGGATTTCTGAAACCAAAAACAGCAGAAAACAACAACTGGCGCTTCGGCATCTTGTTAATAGGTTAGTGCCGGAAAATGTATAATAATGATGTAAAGTATGTATAAAACATTCAAGTATTGTCATAAAAGTAGCATGGAACATAAGAAATTATAGATACGTTTGAGACGTATCAGCATCCCCAAGCTTAGTTCCTACTCGCCCTCGAGTAGGTAAACGATAACACAAATAATTTCTGAAGTGACATGCTACCAACATAACCTTGATCAACATTATTGTAAAGCATATGAGATGGATGGAGTGATCTGAAGCAAAAGATTGCTAACAAAGATAATGACTAAACAAATGAATCATATAGCAAAACTTTTCATGAATAGTACTTTGAAGACAAGTATCAACAAGACTTGCATAAGAGCTAACTCATAAGCAATAAATTCAAAGTAGAATGCATTGAAGCAACACAAAGGATGATTAAGTTTCAGCAATTGCTTTCAACTTGTAACATGTATATCTCATGGATATTTGTCAACATAGAGTAATATAACAAGTGCAATAAGTAAACATGTAAGAATCAAGTGCACACAGTTAACACAAGTGTTTGCTTCTAAGATAGAAAGAAGTGGGTAAAGCGACTCAACATAAAGTAAAAGAATGGCCCTTCGCAGAGAGGAAGCATGGATTACTATTTTTGTGCTAGAGCTTTTGTTTTGAAAACATAGAAACAATTTTGTCAACGGTAGTAATAATTCATATGTGCTATGCATAATACTTCCTACAAGTTGCAAGTCTCATGCATAGAGTACTAATAGTGCTCGCACCTTGTCCTAATCAGCTCGGATAACACGGATTATCATTGCATGACATATGTTTCAACCAAGTGTCGCAAAGGGGTACCTCTATGCCGCCTGTACAAAGGTCTAAGGAGAAAGCACGCATTGGATTTCTCGCTTTTGATTATTCTCAACCTTAACATCCATACCGGGACAACATAGACAACAGATAATGGACTCCTCTTTTAATGCTTAAGCATTCAACAACAAATAATATTCTCATAAGAGATTGAGGTTGTATGTCCAAACTGAAACTTCCACCATGATACATGGCTTTAGTTAGCGGCCCAATGTTCTTCTCTAACATATGCATACTCAAACCATTTGATCATGAAATCGCACTTACTTCGAGACAAGACGAACATGCATAGCATCTCACATGATATCCAACAAAGGTAAAAAGTTGATGGCGTCCCCGTAAACATGGTTACCGCTCAACAAGCAACTTATAAGAACTAAGACACATAACTACATATTCATCACCACAATAGTTTTTAAGCTATTTGTCCCATGATCTATATATTGCAAAGATGAAGGAATGAAATTTTAAAGGTATCACTCAAGTAATTTACTTTGGAATGACAGAAAAATACCACATAGTAGGTAGATATGGTGGACATAAATGACATGGGTTTTGGCTCAAGGTATTTGGATGCACGATCTCAGTACAAGGTTTGGGCTAGCAAGGTTGTTTGAAGCAAACACAAGTATGAACAGGTACATCAAAACTTACACAAGAACATATTGCAAGCATTATCAGACTCTACACTGTCTTCCTTGTTGTTCAAACACTTTACCAGAAATTATCTAGACTTAGAGAGACCAATCATGCAAACCAATTTTTTACAAGCTCTACGGTAGTTCTCCATTAATAAATTAAACTAAATGATGCAAGAGCTTAAACATGATCTATGAGAGCTCAAACAATTTCCAAGTTATTCCAAACCATATGCAGCATTTTCTGATTCCAACCAAATAGCAATCTAACGAAGCAATTTCAGCCTTCGCCATGAACATTGAAGCACAATTAAGAACACAAGTGTTCCATATGAAAAAAGCAGAGCGTAATATCTCCAATATAAGGATGGTGGGATCCAACTTTATTCAAACCAAAGCAAAAAGTAAAAGCAAACCGACGCTCCAAGTAAAGAGCATAAGATGAGATGGAATAAAAATATAGTTTCATTAGAAGTGACCTGATAAGTTGTCGATGAAGAAGGGGATGCCTTGGGCATCCCCAAGCTTAGATGCTTGAGTCTTCTTAAAATATGCAGGGATGAACCACCGGGGCATCCCCAAGCTTAGACCTTTCACTCTTCTTGATCATAGTATATCATCCTCTTCTCTTGACCCTTGAAAACTTCCTCCACACCAAACTTCAAGCAAACTCATTAGAGGGTTAGTGCATAATCAAAAATCCACATATTCAGAGGTGACACAATCATTCTTAACACTTCTGGACATTGCACAAAGCTTCTGAAAGTTAATGGAACAAAGAAACTCATTCAACATAGGAAAAGCGGCAATGCGATATAAAAAACAGAATTAGTCAAAACAGAATAGTCCGTAAAGACGAATTTTGCAGGGGCACTTAACTTGATCAAACGGAAAAACTCAAAACTAATGAAAGTTGCGTACATATCTGAGGATCACGCTCGTAAATTTGCAGATTTTGTTGACTCTTCTACAGGGAGTTCTGCGCGAATTCGTGACAGACAGCAATGCTGTTTCTGCACAGCAATCCAAATCTAGCATCAACTTTACCATAGAGGCTTTACTTGGCACAAAAACATGATAAGGAGAGGTTGCTACAGTAGTAACAACTTCCAAGACTCAACAATACAGTAGTAAAATAAAAACATGGGTTATCTCCCAAGAAGTGCTTTCTTTATAGCCATTAAGATGGGCTCAGTAATTTTAATGATGCTCTCGCAAGAAATAAGATTTGAAGCAAAAGAGAGCATCAAGAAGCAAATTCAAAACGCATTTAAGCCTAACCCACTTCCTATGCACAGGAATCTTGTACACAAATAAATTCAAAAAGAGCAAAGTGACAAGCATAGGAAGATAAAACACGAGTAACTTCAAAATTTTCAGCATGTAGAGAGGTGTTTTAGTACCATGAGAATTTCTACAACCATATTTTCCTCTCTCATAATAATTTTCAGTAGCATCATGAACAAACTCAACAATATAACTATCACACAAAGCATTCTTATCCACATGCATAAAAGTATCATTACTCTCCACATAAGCATAATCAATTTTATTAGTAATAGTGGGAGTAAAACTATCACATCCATCATTATAATCATCATAAATTGGAGGCATAGAATAATCATAATAAATTTTATCCTCAATAGTAGATGGACTGAAAATATCATATTCATCATTGCAAACATAATATATAGGAGGCATATCAACATAAACTTTCTCTTCCATACCCAGAGGACTAAAGAGATCATTTTCATCTAAACCGACCTCCCCAAGGTTAAATTCTTCCATAGCATTAGCAATAATGGTGTTCAAAGCATTCATATTAATAATATTGCCATTAGCATGCATATAAAGTTCCATAGGTTTTTTAATTCTCTCTTCAAACACATCATGTCCTAATTCAAGATAAAGTTCATAAAGATCTCTAATTTTGTTGTTGTTTTCCATTAAGCCTAACTAGTGAAGTCACACAACTTACTGTTCTCAGGAGTACTCATTTAAGCAGTAATAAAAGTAAACTAAGCAAATAGAATAAAATAAAGATAAGTAACTATTTTTTTTTGTGTTTTGATATAGAGCAAGTAAACAAGACAGAAAGTAAAGCAACTAATTTTTTTGTGTTTTTGATATAAAGCAAACAAGACAGTAAATAAAATAAAGTAAAGCCAGACAAAAACAAAGTAAAGAGATTGGATGTGGAGACTCCCCTTGCAGCGTGTCTTGATCTCCCCGGCAACAACGCCAGAAAAAGAGCTTGATGCGCGTAGATGTACACGTCCGTTGGGAACCCCAAGAGGAAGGTGTGATGCGCACAACAGCAAGTTTTCCCTCAGAAAGGAACCTAGGTTATCGAACCAATAGGAGCCAAGAAGCACGTGAAGGTTGTTGGTGGAGGAGTGTAGTGCGGCGCAACACCAGTGAAACCGGCGCCAACGTGGAACCTGCACAACACAATCAAGATACTTTGCCCCAACGTAACGGTGAGGTTGTCAATCTCACCGGCTTGCTGAAAACAAAGGATTAAGCGTATCGAGTGGAAGATGGTATTTGTTTGCAAAGAACGAGTAAAGAACAATAATTGCGGTAGAATGTATTCAGATGTAAAAGAATGGACCGGGGTCCACGAGTTCACTAGTGGTGTCTCTCCAATAAGATAACTAACATGCTTGGGTGAACAAATTACGGATGGGCAATTGACAAATCAAGATTCAATACATATCAACGATGATTACTATGAGATTTAATCGGGGCATTACGACAAAGTACATAGACCGCTATCCAGCATGCATCTATGCCTAAATAATCCACCTTCGGGTTAGCATCCGCACCCCCTCCAGTATTAAGTTGTAAACAACAGATAATTGCATTAAGAATGGTGCGTAATGTAATCAACACAAATATCCTTAGACAAAGCATTGATGTTTTATCCCTAGTAGCAACAGCACATCCACAACCTTAGAACTTTCACATCACTTGTCCCGGATTAAATGGAGGCATGAACCCACTATCGAGCATAAATACTCCCTCTTGGAGTTACAAGTATCAACTTGGCAGAGCCTCTACTAGCAACGGAGAGCATGCAAGAACATAAACAACACATATATGATAGATTGATAATCAACTTGACATAGTATTCTAGATTCATCGGATCCCATCAAACACAACATGTAGCATTACAAATAGATGATCTTGATCATGTTAGGCAGCTCACAAGATCTAAACAATGATAGCACAAGCGGAGAACACAACCATCTAGCTACTGCTATGGACCCATAGTCCAAGGATGAACTACTCACGCATCAATCCGGAGGCGGGCATGATGATGTAGAGCCCTCCGGTGATGATTCCCCTCTCCGGCAGGGTGCCGGAGGCGATCTCCCGAATCTCCCGAGATGGGATTGGCGGCGGCGTCTCTGGAAGGTTTTCCGTATCGTGGCTCTCGGTACGGGGGTATTCGCGACGAAGGCTTTAAGTAGGCGGAAGGGCAGGTCAAGTGGCGGCACGAGGGCCCCACACGCTAGGGCCGCGCGGCCAGGGCCTGGGCCGCGCCGCCCTAGTGTGTTGGCGCCTCGTGGCCCCACTTCGTTTCTCCCTCGGTCTTCTGGAAGCTTCGTGGAAAAATAGGACCCTGGGCGTTGATTTCGTCCAATTCCGAGAATATTTCCTTACTAGGATTTCTGAAACCAAAAACAGCAGAAAACAGCAACTGGCGCTTTGGCATCTTGTTAATAGGTTAGTGCCGGAAAATGTATAATAATGATGTAAAGTATGTATAAAACATTCAAGTATTGTCATAAAAGTAGCATGGAACATAAGAAATTATAGATACGTTTGAGACGTATCAGGGGGCAAGGATGCAGCAGGGCCCCCTCCACTCACAGCAGCAGCCACCGCCCCCGTAGCTGCCTCCCTAGCTGGGTGCGGCGAAACCAAGGGGGCAGCGGGGTGCATATATAAGCCCCTAGGGGAGGGGGTGTCGATGTAGACCCTCCCTTAACGCTCACCGACGATGACGAACCAGCAGCGACCACGTCCGTGGCCTCAAGAGGAGCAGCCCCACACTGTGGAGGAGACCGCTGTAACGCGGCGCACCCACGACGTCAGGGCAGTCGGAGATGCCACCGTAGACGTACTCTGAATATCAGCAGGAGAGACTGGTGACACCTCCGCGGCAACCCGCCTAGCTGCAACCGGAGTAGTACGGCCAAGGGTGCACACTCTGCCCCTAGCTGGCCTATCCACGTGAGAACCCGCCGAAGGATAAGCCGAAGTAGCCGCTGAGAGAGCAACACGCAAATCCTCCACCGAAACAAGCAGGCTCCCATCTGGCCGAGAGACTCCCTCCAACGAAGGACTGGTCACACGTAGCTTCGCCATAGTCTCTATGGCATGAGGTGTCTGTGGGTTCGGGTTAAAAGGAATGACCGCAATGTGGGCAACCGTGCGAGCGGTGCCAGCAATGGATTTCCCACTTCCACCCTTTCGTTCACTAGGTGAAGCAACCACATAACTGGCTCTCGGCTCCGAGGTGTCCATAGCATCATCCCCTAGCCCCAGACTCATCACCAACCTCATCAGAATCATCCTTCTTAACCCAAACCAAGGGCATACAATCCTGCTCTGGGACATAATCAGTAGGCTCCCTACGGAAGAGAAACTCATAAGCTTTGAACTTCACCACATGATCAGATATAGCAAAAGGGCCTAGCATCATCTGATGATTTTCCCAAGACCTTGGAATTGACCATTGCCACATGGATATGGACAACCGCCCTGCACCTGAGGCTCAACAAATCACCATCAACAGTCTTCCCAAGGAGAGATCCAACAACCCACAAGCCCAGAAAGTGGCGAAGAGAATGTGGCACTCCCTCCACATGCAACCAGACCTTCTCAAGCTCGAACGAGTGAGGCACCTCAGTGTTCTGCCAAGCGGAGACGGAGATAGAAGCACCAAAAGAAGGTACCGCAACCTGAATACCATCCAACCTGTCCAAGTCTTTGAAGGAAGGAACTGGAACCAGAAACTGCATATCAGCATGTGAGGAGCCGCTTCCCACTTCCAGTTCGGACTAACAGAGCATCGACGAGCCACCTTCTTGGCAATCACCTCTGCAGGGACCACTTCACTAGTGACCACCAGAGCAATAGGCGTCTAGCTAGGCAAGAGATCCTCATTAAACATAGGAAACGCGGTAAATAGGTCTCCAACAAACCGGTACCAGAAACAAAGACATACGGCCTAGGCATCTTAAGAACAGGGCAGCGAACCATCCGATGAGCATGCTTATCACAAATATAATAGTAGTGCTTGATCTTGCAATCCTTGGCCAACTATCAGAACACTTCCAGCGCCAAGTTCCTTTCTTCGGTTTACCAACAGACTTTGAAGAATCTCCTGCTTCCCCAGGAGAGGGAGCCGAAGTCTATCCCTGAGGCTGAACAATCAAACCAGCCCTGGCGACCTAAAGGTGAGAATCAGGGTGTTGTGTCACCCCGACTGGAGGGCAAGCACCTGCTGCAACGAAGCCGGAAATTGATGTTGCGACGGATAAGCAGAACGAACATAAGCAGGGGCGACGCTACGGGTGGGCCATACTGGGCCGTGGCTCACCCTTTTCTGTCAGCTTTCCCTTATATTTTGTCATAAATTTAGCCCACTAGCAGTAAATAGCACACAAATGGCCCAATCTCTACTAACCGGCCCACCCTTCATTTTCTGTCATGCTCCACCACTGGACATAAGGATGCAGGCTGCGGGATGAACCCCTACAAAGAGTGACCATGAGATGGCGCCCCCTTGGGCCTCGGAGCAACACCCGGTGCAACAAAACCCTGCTGAGGTACGAACAGTGGACCCTGCATCTCTGAAGCACCGCCAAGCAGCGGTGACGCCGAAGGAGGTCGAAAGACCGCCCGAGGAGGAGCAACACCTGAGTACCTTCCACTTTGACCATAGCTAAAAACCGGCTGCGAACGTGGCGCTCCCTGGGCCGCGGCACTGTATGGCGTGAAGGGGGCTCTGGCTAGTGGCGGCGCCCCTGGCATAGACGTCCCGCCTGTTAGGGCAATATGCTTGTTGTATTACCAGGGGGCCAAAGGCCACAATATATAGTACATGTACAGGTGCACATATGCAGAAAGCCCCCTAACATATGGGGAAACTACAGAATACAGATATATACATCTAACACCCCTCCTCAAACTCATGGTGGATCCACAACACTGAGTTTGGAGTGTAAGAAATCATGCTGCGCTCGAGTCTGTGCCTTCGTAAAGAAATCCGCCAACTGCAAATCTGAAGGCACATAATAAACCGCAACAACATCATCTTGTACCTGTGCACGCGTGTAAAAAGCATCAACACCGATATGCTTGGTCAGCTCATGCTTGACCGGATCACGTGCAATACTGATAGCACCTGTACTGTCAGACAAAAGTGGAGTGGGTGTCGTAACATAGACCCCAAAATCTGCAAGCAACCACCGTAACCAAGTCACCTCAGCAATCAACAAAGCCATAGCCCGCAACTCAGCCTCAACACTCGAACGGGAAACTGCGACTTGTTTCTTCGTCTTCCAAGCAACAAGCGAACCACCAAGAAACACACAGTAAGCAGAAAGCGAACGACGATCCGTAGGATCACTCGCCCATGTAGCATCCGAATAGCACCGGAGCTGGAGAGAGCTGGAACGGGGAAAGAAAAGGCGACGAGTGATCGTGCCACGAAGATAACGAAGAACACGGAGGAGATGACTATAGTGAACAGGTGGTAGGAGCTGAGACAAGCCGACTCGAGAATATGAACAGGATAAGAAATATCAGGACGAGTGACAGCAAGATAAACAAGACTCCCAACAAGATGGCGATAACGAGTGGGATCAGGAAGAGGATCACCATCAGTAGGATGAAGCTTAACATTAAGCTCCATAGGAGTATCGACTGTGCGCTCATCCCCAAGAGCAAGCACGAGCAAGAAGATCCTGAATGTACTTTTCCTGAGAGATAGAAAAGCCATCAGAAGTGGAGGAAACCTCAATGCCAAGAAAATAGCGAAGAGGACCAAGATCAGTCATAAGAAATTGATCACGCAGACGAGCCTTGACAAAGACAATATACTCAGGATCATCACCAGTAATGATCATATCATCAACATAGAGAATAAGAAGAGTACGTCCACGAGGAGAAGTGTGAACAAAAAGTGCTGGATCATGAAGACTAGGAGAGAAACCAGCAGCAGTCACCACAGAGGCGAAGCGCTCAAACCGAGCACGAGGGGCCTGTTTGAGACCATAGAGAGAACGTCGAAGACGACAAACCATCCCATCGGGAACGAGAATACCCAGGAGGAGGCTGCATGTAAACCTCCTCACTCAACTCGCCATTAAGAAAAGCATTCTGAACATCAAGCCGGGAGACAGACCAGCGGCGAACAGAAGCAACAGCAAGAAGGGTACGCACAGTAGTCATATGAGCCACAGGGGCAAAAGTCTCATCATAGTCACGGCCATGCTCCTGGTGAAAGCCACGAGCCACAAGACGCGCTTTATAGCGCTCAAGAGATCCATCAGAGCGAGTCTTAATTTTATAGACCCACTTACATGTGATAGGACGAACACCAGAAGGTGGAGAAACAAGATCCCAAGTGCCAGTGCGCTCAACCGCAGCGATCTCCTCAGCCATGGCAAGCTGCCATTCAGGATGACGCTCGGCATCCCGATAAGAAGTCGGCTCGGAAACGACAGGGAGACCATACTGACTAGGAGAGTAACGAGCTGGAGCACGACGCTGACGGACAGGCCGTGAAGGCGGAAGGTCATCAGCAGAGGACAACTCATCAGAAGAAGCGAAAGAAGGGACATCATCAGAAGGATCCGAAGCCGGAGAACGAGGAGTACTAGGTGGACTAGACAGAGAAGAGGATGGCGCCGAAGGGGGCGCATCAGGACTAGGAGTGGGAGGAGATGGGATAGCAGGGGGTGCATCCGGAAAAAGAAGAAAAGAGATATCATCCACCGGGTAAGTACCCGAGGTGGGACGAGGATAGAAGGGACGCGTCTCATCAAACGTGACATCACGAGAGATGCGCATCCGACGACCAACGGGGTCCCAACAGCGATAGCCCTTATGCTCATCATCGTATCCGAGAAAAACACACTCAACGGACGAGCGGTCGGCTTGGTGCGATCGCGAGGAGGGAGAAGAACGTAGCAAACGCAACCAAATAAACGAAGTGTCGAGTAATCCGGAGAGCAACCGAGAAGACGCTCGAGAGGAATGCCACCTTGAAGGGCAGCGGAAGGCTGAATGTTAATGAGGTAAGTCGACGTAGCAACGAGCCTCAGCCCGGAAATGCGGCGGAAGAGAGGAAGCAATCATCATAGCACGGGTAGTCTCAAGAATATGACGATGCTTACGCTCGGCGACACCATTTTGAGCATGGGCGCCGGGACACGAGAAGCTGGGCAAGGGTGCCCCGCTCGGCAAGAACACCACGCAGGTGCTGGGAGATATACTCGCCTGCGAGTCGGCCACGAAACACGCGAATAGGCGTAGAATACTGAGTACGAACCATGGCTGCAAAACGCTGATAAATAGAAAGCACCTCACTGCGAGAGTGCATAAGAAACAACCAGGTGTATCGCGAAAAATCATCAATAAACAAAATATAGTATCGATGACCCCCTTTCGAAGGAAAGGGAGCCGGACCCCAAACATCCGAATGAACTAAATCAAAAGGTCGCTGAGATACAGACGCACTAGTAGGATAGGGAAGCTGAATCTGTTTGCCTAGCCTACAACCCTGACACGAATGCAAAGACACATCTCCCGAGACGGACCCCGGAAGACCACGACGAACTAATGACGATAAACGGGAGCCACAGAGGTGACCCAGCCGATGATGCCACCTGCTGAAAAGATCCAAGTGATGGGCGAAGCAACCGCAGGAGAACCGCGGATGAAGTGGCGGTGAGAAGGAACGCGAAGCCGCTCTAACTCCCGAGCCCCGGGGACTCAAGGCTGCGAGGGCCAGCTCCAACCAGGGCCTCGTGTACGGCGGTCCCGAACAAGCACAAGAATCAGCGTCAAGAATGACACGACAACCGAGATCAGTAAGTCGACTAGCGGAAAACGAGGTTCATCTTAAGACTAGGAACATGAGAAACATCAGGAACGAGAGAAAGAGGTAGTAGAAAGGGTGCCTCGACCGGAAACGAGGAGAGAGGTACCATCAGCCGTGATAACACGAACATGCGAAACAAGAGAGCGAAGAGCGTAAAGAATAGAAGACGCAGAGGTCATATGAAAAGAAGCTCCGGAATCCGGATACCACGGGGATGACATACCCGATCGTGTGGAAGGTGGTGGTCGCGCGGTGCCGGAAGAGCCGAGCACGAAACCAGCAGTATCCGTCGAGGAAGAGCCCGTACCGGCGAGCGCACCACGAAGACCACGGATAATGTCCCGATCGGAGAGCGCAACAGCGAGAAGATCCCGAAGAACCAGCCTCGACGACGAGTAAGATGCGGCGGGCGTAAGCTGGGATCCCTCGCGCAGCCAGTAGAGATAGTGTGGCCAGGCCTGCCACGGTAGGGTGCAAGGAGGTGACGTCGAACCACGAGGCTGCTGGGGCTGACGCTGACCCTGGACTGGAGGAGTAGGAAGTATCGGCTGTGCCGGAGGCCGCAACGAAGTCGGCAGCATAGGAGGTCCACGAGCAGACGGCACAGGAGGGCCACGAGCAGGAAGAACAGAGGGAACCTCAAGAAGACCAGCACCACGAAGACGAGTCTCCTCAGCACGAAGCTCAGCAAGTACCTCAGAGAGCGGAACACGACCACGGGCAAGCAGGCTGGGCCCGGCGCGGCTCAAACTCCTTACGGAGCCGCGACAAGAACTCAAAAACGCGCTGAAACTCCGGATCCGCGCGCACGGTCGAACGAGCGAGGACAAGTGGCACACACAGCTGTACGGAGAGAATCAAGCCGACGCCAAATAGCAGCACTCCGAGTGTAGAACTCATCAATAGTAGAATCACCCTCGTTGAAGGGCATGCTCCTGACGGACCACAGACAGGTAAAGAGCATCACCAGACGGCTGATAGCGCTGACGAAGAAAAGCCCACTGAGCAGCAGCGGTGGGAAGACCCATAAACTCGGCAGCATACTGAGGCAGAACACTGGAGGTGAGAACAGCAGCATCACGAGCATCCTCATCAATCCACTGAGTGTACTCAGTCAGATCCTGTCGGTAAGTCGCAACGGCAGTAGAGTGGTCCTGGACCTTCCGGTCATAATCAGCCAGAGCAGTATCATCAGCACTCTTGGCTGCATCCTTATCCGCCTGAGTAGCATCAGGGGCAAGGGCACGGTGGCGGTGCAACGAGCACCGTAGGAGCAACAGGCGCGGCGGACAGGAGACCTCGCCAGAAAGCACACCCCAAAGACGAAGACCGCGCATGTGGACGCGCATAAAGGCAGCGAAATCGGGGTAATTCGCGCCATCGAAGATCACCGGGCAGCGAGGGATCGCAACATAGCCCGAGGAAGACATTTTTTTTTTTGCTTTTTTTTTTTTTTGCTCTTTTTTTTTCAGCTGAAAGTCAACAGCACGGCCACGCTTTGGGCCGATTGGCAGGGGAGATCGACGAGGGGAGATCCACCAGGCACCGTAGCTTTGACTTGGATCGACCAGGCAGGGGAGCACGATCGGGCGGGAGGAGATCGGCCGGCAGCCAGGGACCAGGGAGCGGGAGCAGCCGGCGTCGGGCGGGACCAGGAATCAGCCGGCGTCGGGACCAGGGAGCGGGAGCAGCCAGGCGTCGGGCGGGACCAGGAGATCTAGCGGCCGGGCGGCGGAATTCGGGCGGGAGATCGGCCGGCGTCTGGACCAGGGAGCGGGAGCAGCCGGCGTCGAGCGGGCCAACTAGGAGGAGAATCCACGCGAGGGAGAGCGGAATAATCCACGCGCGGGAGAGCGGAATCGGCCGGCCGGGCAGGATTCGGGCGGCGAGAAGAGCAACGCACAGGAGGAATCGGGCGACGGACGACGGACGGAACAAGCAACGTCGGCCGGGGGAGACTAGAGGATCAATATTTGCTCTGATACCATGTTAGAGCAATATGCTTGTTGTATTACCAGGGGGCCAAAGGCCACAATATATAGTACATGTACAGGTGCACATATGCAGAAAGCCCCCTAACATATGGGGAAACTACAGAATACAGATATATACATCTAACACCGCCATCCCCGACGATGCAGCGATGCCCGGTACAAAACCAGGGGGTGGAGGTTGCCCAGACGGAGGTTGCTACCCAGCCATCGGAGAGGGTTGGCGCGTCGCAACCTCGGCAACCGAAGGGCGACGCGGCGGCCTCCACCCGTGGCGGAACAGCTGTGGCGATGAAGGTGACGAAGGGGGCCCCAGCGCACGCGCTGCCGAAGATGGCGAGGAAGAGCACGTCGCGGCGCGGCCGGCGTTGGAGACTCCCGCCCGCGAAGGTGTCGAGGAAGCCAGCGAGGAAACGACTGATGACGTGTTCTTTATAGCACTACAAATTTCTTTTTTTTTTCTTTTTTTTTCCTGATACCCGACATGTTCCATGAATCTTATCAATCGTGGTTCCTGCTCTTGATAATGCTAATGTACCAGCTACCTCTCGTCTTTTTTTTGGTTCTTCGCAATATATGAAAATACAAACGACCTTGGCAACAAGGATAGGTGAGTGAGGACCACCAGCACCAGAACGTCTATTTTATTGACATTTTTGCCTTCGCAACTTCTATGTTATTGAGTATGAGAAGCATCAGGACAAAGCAATGCACCAGAGTTCACCAGGGCCGCAATGTTCGTGCTGGAGCTAACTAGCATCCGGCGACACTAGCCAACACCACCGAGGTTTCAAGTTCGTGAGTAAGAGCGGCTTCACCGAGTGATTTAATTAGGATCATAGCTAGCTTGCTTTGCCTCTGCAGGCATGTTTCTGGGCAAGCATGTGTGCGTCTTCTTGCAAAAGGTACTCCAAAAAGGCCATTAAGCCTGTCAGCAGATTCTTATGATTCCATCCGCAGTTGCGGCATGAGTTAATCCGACATGGAGGCCACACACCAAGTATATGGAAGAAAGAACTGACGAGGTTTAAGAAGGGCCACAACAACATTGCTGGGCAAGGATGCATTGATACGGGAATGGAGGCCTATGTGGAGGCCAATTTGAGGACTCCGCCAAGCTAGGTGGTACGCTGATACAGGCATGGAGACCTATGTGGAGGCCAATTTCAGGACTCCACCAAGGTAGGTGGTACGTCATCGAGGATTCAGGAGTGACACACTAGGACGACCTACGCTATGTAATAATTAAGTCTAAGGTTGTGTCATTCATTCTATGTTAGTAAATAATGTAGCCAGGTTATGTGGTGGGCCAATTAGGATTAAATTAGAGTTGTGTTTGGTTTTGGGCCTGTCCAAACCAAACCAGGGTAGGCTCATAGTGGGGCGCCCCAGCCCAGCAAGGGCTGGCCGGCTACCTTCCCCTCATATAAGGAGGTGGGTCGGCTAGGGTTTAGGGATAGACAAGTTTAGACTAAAGTTTAGGGTTTACCCCATTGCGTGTGTTCATGTGTATCATCCCTCCGGGGGTACGACGCTGCCGTTTATCTATTATATCCGCTGCGAAAGGTTCTTGTGCTCATCAAGGATTATCTAGCTCAAGGTTTGAGGCGTATCGTTCATCGATCCGTTGCTTGCTGGATTCGTTCCCTCTTCCCCAGGCTGCGTTCATCGCGTTGTTGGGAGGATTTACTCACCCGGGTTCTCGCTGTGAAAGATCGGGCAACACCTAGGAGGATCTAGTGGGATCCCCCTTATCATCTTGGTATCACATTCTCTAGTTTCCTCGGTAAGCCATCCATAATCCACCCCATAGTTGAGTTGTGAGTATTTCCTATCCAGAAAAAGCCATAAAAAGTTAGGGTTAGGGTTTGCCATAGCCTTAGATTGCACTAATTTCGAGTTTTTAGTTGCTTTTTGTAGTTGTTTTTGCGTATCTTTTTCTTCCATCTAGTATTGTTAGGGTTTGAGTCTTCGCTATCATCTAGTTTTAGTTTTTGTTTCTCCGAGTCCACATAGCGTACAGTGTGCTTGTCCCAACCATAGACACAACATTTCTATATAAAGTGACTAAGAACTTCCCCAGAAGAGACTAGTTTTACCGCTCGACAGGCTGCTCGTTAGGGTTTTGGTGCTTTGCAATTTCTGTTGGCCGTGTTATCAAAGAGTTGAGTTAGAAAATCAAAAAAAAGGAGAAAATATAAAAGAAGCAAAAAGAGCTACATAGCTGCGTGTGATACAAAAAGAAAAATCCAAAAAGAAAAAGTGAAGTGCTAGTACGATTCAAGTGAAGGCCTAAGTTTACTTTTCCGCACCTGTAGTTGAGCAATCTTGTGCCTGTTTCGTTGAGCTTTGCTACTGTCTCTCCAGTCCATTGCAACCTTTTCATCCATATAGTTGCATTGTCACATTTATCGCCTTGTGTGAGTATCATTGGTTGTCTAAGGTCAGCACTAGATCTTGTTATTGGTGCAAATAGGTAGTCTACCTACAGCCCCACATATATCCTGCTTTATCGTGTGATTGTTCTTATACCCTTGATATTCGCTTCGCTACATCCATGCACTAGTTGTCCCTACAAGTGGTAAGCAACACTAATTTACTTTGGAACGGTAAGATTTTCTTTTCTTATCAGTTTTGAGTGAGTTGTGAGAGTACCACCACATATAAATTTGTTTTAGTGCACTAACCTACTAACCATGTCTTCTAGTGATGCCAAAAATGTTAACCAGAAAGACAAGGATCCCGCTGATTTGATGACATGGAGGGATTATGAAGCTCTTCGCAATGAGATGCGACGTGAATTCCGCACTCACGATGATGAGCTTAGGGGGTCTGTTCAGGAGATCTCCCGTAGTCGGATGCTACTAATGAGACCGTCACTACAATGACAGATCAAATGACGGATATCCAGCGCAGTCTTCAAGCTTTGCAACTACCTGTTGATAATCTCACTCAGCAACAGCAACAAGAAGATGAAGACCCTGAGCTTCAGGATGAAGCACGTGGAGTTGGTCGTGGTGTTAGACGTGGTAACCGTGGTCGTCGCTTTGTTGAACTCGGAGCTCGCCGTGTCCCTCCACAACAACAAGACGATGGTTTGGGTAAGCCCAAGTTCTCCATACCCAAGTTTGAAGGAGGAGCTGATGTTGAAGAATACCTCAGTTGGGAGCTGAAGATTGAGAAGTTATGGCGCTTACATGACTATACTGAAGACAGGAAGGTTAAACTCGCTTCCTCAAAATTTGATGGTTATGCATTGCGTTGGTGGGATGGAGTTACACGTGCTCGTCAAGAGGACAACGAGTTGCCAGTTCTTACATGGCGCGAGATGAAGGCCATTATGCAAGCTCGTTTCGTCCCCACTAATTATTTGCGTACTATATATGATAAGTTGACCCTATTGAGACATTTATGTGGCCCAGCATTACACATCTTGTGCAGGGTCATGTTCAGGGACACAGGGGTCCATCAAAACCTCGTAAGAAGAAGGTATTGGCACCGAAGTCCAAGTTCATGTGGAGAAGAAAGGAGGCGCCAAGTGTTGTATCAAGTCAAGCAAGCCGCGAGGGAGGATGTGGTGTGGAAGGCAAGCAAGACTTGAGGACGGCGAGGACGTGTCATGTTCATATCGCGTCACCTTTTCCAGAAGACCCTCACGCGTTGGAGACAACGCTTCTTGAAGGGGGAAGGATGATACGGGCATGGAGGCCTATGTGGAGGCCAATTTCAGGACTCCACCAAGCTAGGTGGTACGCCATCGAGGATTCAGGAGTGACACGCTAGGACGACCTACGCTATGTAATAATTAAGTCTAAGGTTGTGTCATTCATTCTATGTTAGGAAATAATGTAGCCAGGTCATGTGGTGGGCCAATTAGGATTAAATTAGAGTTGTGTTTGGTTTTGGGCCTGTCCAAACTAAACCAAGGTAGGCCCATAGTGGGGCGCCCCAGCCCAGCAAGGGCTGGCCGGCTACCTTCCCCTCATATAACACTACTAGGAAAAGGCTTATAGCCGCACTCCTTACCGCCGGCAAATACGAGCTGAAGATGCCAGCGGTAATACCTTCCAGGGGGGCTAACACTACCGCCGGCGAAATAGGCAGGACGGCGCCGGGGGTAGCTCGATTACCGCCGGCGAAACAGAAACGGAGGCGCCGGGGGTACAATGGGCCGCGGGGTCCCAAGTGGGCCTGGCGTTACCGCCGGCGAGTTGGGCCTAAAGCGCCGGGGATACTGGGCCATTACCGCCGGCGCGATGGGAACGTAGGCGCCGGGGGTGCAATGGGCCGCGGGTCCCCAATTGGGCTTGGCGTTACTGCCGGCGAATTGGGCCGAAAGCGCTGGGGATACCGTGCGATTACCGCCGGCGAAACGGGGACGTAGGCACCGGGGGTGTCGCCGAGCCAGGGTGGGCCACCAGCCTTCACTTACCGCCGGCGTTTGCGTGCCGTAGATGCCGGCGGTAACTGGCCCTACCGCTTGCATTCTTCATTGTAGGCGCCGGCGGTAACCTGGACTTGGCCATTTAAGACGACCAGCCACCTACCACCACCCACACACACTCATATGTGATGGCAAATCAACCCAAGCACTAGTTAGCTCATTCCCCCACCCATTTTAGCTATTTCAACCAACAAAATATGGTGTATTTGAGCAAAT
This sequence comes from Lolium rigidum, assembly GCF_022539505.1. Lineage (NCBI taxonomy): Eukaryota > Viridiplantae > Streptophyta > Magnoliopsida > Poales > Poaceae > Lolium > Lolium rigidum. Next base: position 338,216,319 of record NC_061510.1, read on the forward strand.
CATGCACTACCTAGCCCCTCTAGCATGATTTGCATAATCTAGATCGAGATCTATCTCCTCCCACCACCTTTTCCACTAGATCTAGCTAGATCTCTCCATTTCTTAGATCTCTAGATCTCTCGAGCATAAAGTCGACGTGTGGCCTCTCTCCGGTGCTTTTGGACGTCGTGTCAACTAATAGGTATATAACTAATGAGTGGAATGTTCATGAGTTGGTGAAAAGTCGCGGTTATGTCACTAGTAGAATTGCAAAAGGCGCGGTTCCATATATGTAAATGCATTGTTTTGCATTTGTTTACGCGTGCAGGAACATTGAGTTGCCAATGTTTTGCCGGAATGTTGATTAACTTCCGTTCCGGCGAATTTTGGAACTCCAGCATGACAATATTTAGCAAAGGTCATGCCAATTTTTTTCCGTGAAAACCGAGACGGCGGTGTAATCAATTATCTTGTCTTGTAGGCGGAGATGGTCATCAAGATGAGGGAAAGCGTCGTGGATAGATACATGGAACGCGTGACGGCTGACATGTATCGAAAAAAGCGAAAGGATATAATGTGTCCTTGTCGAAGATGCAAGCTAGGATCGTTGTTTGACCCCTTGTCAGGCATAGTGAATCAACACCTGCTCAGGTATAGTTTCATGGAGGGGCATACTCAGTGGATGAGTGATGATGGAGATGATGATATCGATGGTGATGATGATGGAGATGATGATGATAACGAAGGTGATGGAGAGGATGCCCCACACGACAATGGAAAGGAGGTTGAAGAGGATGGCGCACACATTGATGGTGATCAAGAAGGTGGGGAAGAACATGCGGCCGACGAGGACATGAGTAGAAATACCCCGCTAACCGCGGCCGTGCAGGACCGTCATGTTCAAGAACTTCTTCTCAGCAACACATCGACCGACCCCAAAATCGCTGCTAGACGGAAGGCTAAGCTGGATCAACTCGAGGTAGACTCGAGAACTCCGTTGTACGATGCAGCTCGTGGGACGGAGGAGAGCCGTCTGAGATACGCTCTCGATATTATGGAGATGAAGGCAAAGCACAAATGGACGGACACAAGCGTGGACGAACTATTCGGATACTTGAAGATCCACTTTCCTAAAGATAACACGTGTGCCGGTAGCCTACAGGAGGCCAAGAAAATTGTGTGCCCTCTCGATTTATCGCACCAGAAATACCACGCATGCATCAGTGATTGCGTAATATATCGGAACGAGCATGCCAATCTCGATACATGCCCACAATGTGGCGAATCTCGATATAAGAGAGGGACAAAAAAATCTCCTCGAAAAGTTGTGTGGTACTTCCCGCTCACGCCCGTCCGCAGCGGTACTTCGTGGACCCCAAGGAAGCAAAGCTCATGCGCTGGCACGCGGAAAGAAAGGAGGCGGTGATGCGTGATGTAGAACGGGTTGAAAACCCAGTGCTAACACACCCTTCGGATGCAAGCTAGTGGAAAACATTAGACGATGAGTATTACGAAGAATTCGGGAAAGAACCAAGGAACATCAGGTTGGGTGCGAGCACCGACGGACTCAATCCGTTTGGGAACCAAAGCAGCAAGCACAAGCACTCGGCCCGTGTTTGTATGGATGTACAACCTCCCTCCATGGCTATGCCTCGAAGAAGAAGTACATACACATGAGTATGCTAATCCAAGGGCCGACGCAGCCGGGGAGCGATATCAACCTCGTATCCGGAGCTATTGAAGGAGGAGCTAGTCACTCGTGGGAGGAAGGGATAGAAACTTGGGACGCCTACGGACAAGAAACTTTCCGTATGAAAGCCACACTGTTGACGACTGTGTAGGACTATCTTGGATACGGATATATCGCGTGCCAGGTGTGCCACGGACACAAGGCATGTGTGAGATGCATGGAAAAGACGCCGTTTTTACAGCTGGGTAAGGATCCCGGGTCTTCAAAAACCGTCTACATGAGGCATCGAATGTGGCTTCCCAAGAATGACCCGTGGAGGAAGCGTGGAGACCTGTTCAATGGGAAGGATGAGGTCGAGGGACCACCACCTAGGCGAAGCGGCGAAGAGATAGATACTCTGTTGAAAAACTGGAAAGACTGCCCTCCGGCGGGTAAGATAAAGATTCAGAAGCGAAAGAAAGGAGACAAGAGAAAGAAAAAGGAACCCGGGCCGCTCTTGGGGGTATGGAAAAGGAGGTCCGTGTTTTGGGACTTGCCGTACTGGAAGATCCTCGGTACGCCTCATAGCCTTGATGTCATGCTATCACGAAGAACGTGTGCGAGAGCTTGCTTGGCACTGTGCTCAACATGCCGGAGAGGACCAAAGACGGATCGAAAGCAAGACACGACCTGATGGCCCTTCATATCAGAAAAGAGCTTCATTTTGCGCAGGTTGACCAGGAAACTGAGGAGGAGGAGACGGATGGTCTCAAACGCAAAAGGGTGGCCAGGCAGCGCAAAACTCCTCGCCCCTCCTGCTTCACTCTAAATCCCGATGAGCTCGAACAATTCTTCAAGTGCCTACTAGAAGTCAAATTTCCCCTAGGCTACGCGGGGCTGATACGCAGATGGCTGGACCCGATGAAAAAAATCTTCAGCGGGATGAAGTCTCATGACTGTCATGTCATGATGACGCAGATACTTCTGGTTGCTATCCGAGGGATAATGGAAACGCACGTTCGTGCGACGCTGACTGACCTGTGTAACGTCTTTGACGTCATCACTCGAAAGTCGATAACCGTCAAGAAACTCGGGAGGCTGCAGGAAGAGATCGTCACCATCCTATGCGAGTTGGAGATGTACTTCCCGCCCGCATTCTTTGACATCATGGTCCATCTCGCTGGTGCATATAGTGGACGATATCGAGGATCTCGGGCCCGCGTTCCTTCACAACATGATGGCGTTAGAAAGAATGAACGGCTTCATCAAAGGATATGTTCGTAACAGGGCACATCCGGATGGAAGCATCGTCCAGGGCTTTCTCACCGAGGAGTGCATCTCTTCTCGCAAGAATTATTTAAACGAGGACGACCCACGTCCGGTTGGATTGCCCGCCAACAAGCACCTCGGCAGATTCAAGGGAGTAGGCCACAATGCTGGCAGGAGGGAACTCGACGCCGATCAAGATGATAGGAGAACAGACTTTAACAGGGCCCACTTAGTAGCACTACAGCACATGAACGAGGTAGAGCCTTGGGTGGATCAGCACATAAACATGATCAAGAGCAGGGCTGACAAGCCGATGACGGAAGAAGAGGTATTTAGAGCGCACAACTCCTCTTTCGCGAGCTGGTTCAAAGACCAGATTGATGCCAATCCCCCACCAATGGCAAGCGACGTAGACAAAATGATATTGGCCTTGTCTTATGGGCCCGCCCCCAACCTCATGACTTATCAGAAGTACGACATCAATGGTTACACATTCTCCACAGAGGAGAGAGACAAAAAAAAGCGACTATCAGAACTCGGGTGTGACGATGGAATCGTACACGGGTGAAGAGAAGAAAAGGTACTACGGAAGGATCAAGGAAATCTGGGAGCTCGACTACGTCGGGGAGAAGCTACCGATGTTTCGTGTCAGATGGGCTACGGACGTCACAAAAGAAGATGCGTATGTCACCACCATGCGACTGCCCCCCAAATCCAAGACCAAGAACCCCACCGCGCAAAATGAGCCTTGGGTATTGGCTAAGCACGTCGAGCAATGCTTCTTCATAACTGACCCGTCAAGGCCCAGCCGTGTTGTCGTAAGGAGAGGAAAAAGGGCCCTCATCGGAATGGATGGAGTGGCCGACGAGCAAAACTTCGACGGCCTCGTCGGAGACCCAATGATGGAAGAACCCGATGAAGACGATAGAACCTACACACTAAGAAGAAGAAGGACAACGCTACCTAGGTCAAGTGTTCCTCCGTACACAAGGAGTCGCGACGATACCGGTGGGGTCACAAGGACCAAGCGGAAGGGACTTTGAAGTCATTTGTGTATTTCTAATAATTATCTCTCGAACAACCATTTGTCCGTCTCAAGACCATTTGTCCTTCTCAAGTGTATCCTAAATTTATGTCTTGGTTTTTTATCGGATGTCGCCGAAGGGACTTTGAAGTCATTCAAGAATTAAAATTCTAAATTTATGTCTCGCATTTTATCCTTCATTTAATTTTTATCGGATGTCGCCAAAAGGACTTTACAATTTATCCAAAAATAAACTAGAAACAACAAAAAAAGGTCTTAGAAAAGGGGAAAAAAGGTGGCTTTTTATGCACCCACGGGGATTCGAACCTTGGGTGCTATGGCTGTGCACAGGAGTGGCACCACTGGGCTAACGAATGGGTTTTGACTAATGTGCATGGTTTACGTAACTTAAGCTGTCTAAAACATACCCCCGGCGAAATGGACGTTTCCGCCGGTGGAAACCGCAGTTGGTCCCACCTGTTAGTGACAGGAAAGTTACCGCCGGCGTTTACGCCAAAACGCCGGGGGTAGGCGTTCCACGACTTAGTCGTGTGTGGCCGTCGTCGTTCCCCACACACGCACGAGCAAAATTCCCCCAGCGCCGCCGTCGTCGATCCGCCTCTCCCCTGCGCCGCCGTCGATCCGCCTCTCCCCTGCCGTTGTCGTCGATCCGCCTCTCCCCTGCGCCGCCGTCGATCCGCCTCTCCCCTGCCGCCGTCGATCCGCCTCTCCCCTGTCGCCCTCCACCGCAGGTGCGCCCCTCCCCTGCCTCCCTCTCTCCATTGCCTCGATCCGCCGCCGTTCCTCACCTCGCCTCGTCGCCCTCCATCGCAGCAGCTCCCACCGAAAGCTCTCATCTCACCGACCTCCCTCTCTCCTGGGCGCCGCCGCCATACCCGAGGCTCCGACATCCTCTTCCCTGCAAGGAGCTCTGCGACACATTCCAAGAACGAAGTTTCATCTGCTGCAGCTACAAGTGGAAGAATCCAAGATCATCTCCAAGGTACACGCTTGGTTCCTTAGTTTCTAGTGACAAATCATGATTATGTGTTGTGATGTGTCATTTTGGGTGCCGTCAATCTAGTGGAAGAACAGCATGTGTAGGTTCCTTCAGTCAGTCTGCCTGTTGTCTTGTTGGCCAAAAATATTAACATCTCCTCCCAACGTATCTAGAGATCATTAATTCGCGTTTGTTCTATTTTGGGTGCAATGCTTGAGGCGATCATGCACCTACTATTCTCACCTGGGATGCTTGTCCGTCATTGAACTCTGAATGTGCAATCCTAGTTAGGTCACGTTAAATTTGCGCTCGTCATGTATCATATCTGAATGTTGCGAGCATGTTGGCACTTTCGGTATGCATGTTTCTTCAGTGTTAACACCGAATTATGCGAGGCCGATCATACTTGTTTCGTGTATGCTTGGATGATACTCGTGAGCATTGCTGCAAGCTACTTTAGGTAGAATTGCTTAGTTATTTGCAGTGCCCAACTCCATACTGTATTTTGATATGCTAAAAGGGACATACAGGATGGACAGAGGTGGAGATGGGATTTCTTTTCACAGTTGCTTTGCCGCCGTTTTGAGCCTTTGGCCATTTGATCTGTTGATAGCTGGAACAAAGAAATGGACAGAGTAGAGCAAGTATTGTTGAAAAGTGGTAGGGCATGCATTCCATTGCCCTCCCATGGCGATTCTATTTTAGCTCAAGTGGCCACTCTCTGCATGCTCACTTCGATTTGGCTGTCCAATCCAATTATCCAAAACTGTAGAATCCAATTATCCCTCTCTCATTCTGTTTTTGTTGTTTAAAATGCATGTGATGTTGCTGCTTATCAGGGCCACTAGTTTAATTGTTGTGAGTATACCTGTGATGCCTGTGATGCTGCTTATCAGATGCCTGTAATGCCTGTGATTCTGTTGTAGTTTGTCTGAAATGCCTGTCTGTCTGAAATGAGTTGATTCTGTTGACAGTAGAGCCTGTATGTCTTATATTTGCTTAGAGAGTAGACTGCAGTATTTGTTTTGCAATTATGGACTGATGAATAACCTTCTTTGCTATGTGCAGCTCCTCCCATTGCAGCAGCTCACGCCTGCCTCTCCAGCCCGCCGACCAGGTGCCAACCACCGCAGGAACCGCCACAGGAACAAGCTGCCTCTGCCTCTCCGACCTCGTCTTCACCGCTCACTCCTCCAGAAGCTCAAGGTAATTAGAATGATCGAGGGTGAATGTGAAATGGCATAGATGTGAAATGTGAAATGGCTAGACCTGAGCATATGCTGGACCTGATGTGGTGGTGCTAGACCTGAGCATATTGCTATATTGATGTGTCTGGAAGGAAAAGTTGGGTGAAATGTGTATGCAGGTACATTGAGTGCCAATGTTTCGCCGGAATGTCGATTAACTTCCGTTCCGGCGAATTTCTGGCACTCCGGCATGACCATTTTTAGCAAAGGTCATGCCGAATTTTCGCAGTAGGCAGAGAGATTGCAATTAAATGAAAAGCATAAGCTTATAACAGAGCCACTTACAGTAGCTGTACAGTAGTTCTTTTTCATGCTATTGTTCTCTGGCTCAAACACTTACACTAGCTTGTGCATTAATTACTATACTTTTGATGCTATTGTTCTCTGGCTCAAACACTTAAACACTTACAGTAGCTTGTGCACTACTATAATTTTGATGCTATTGTTCTCTGGCTCAAATTAAACACTTACAGGTGAATCAGATGAATTTTATCCTTCCTACTCCTACCGACCTATAAAAGGAGAAGCAATAATGTGCTGGCATATTAATAGTTTTGCCATGAAAAATGCAATAAGTGTCTGATGATTGTAAGCTAATTAAGCAAGTTGCCATTATGCATACACTATACAGTATTTGTCCCTGCTGATAGATTTGGACAATCTTTCCCAGATCCTACAGTTAAGTTTTCAGTTATCTGCCAACAAAAGTTTTCACAAAGGCTCATAACATATGGTAGTTTCTATAAGTATAACCATATTGGGTATATTTGTGAAAATAGACAAAATAGACTAGAAATGATGCATTTACACCTTTTTGTGCTTCATCTATAATTTTGATGCTAGGTATAGCTAGCGATGTCGTTGATACTGCTAGGGTTGGATTTCATACTCTCCTTGATAGTTTCTCAAGTTTGGTGGACGAACTGTTGCATGCTACCTAATGCTGTCACATCTGCCTTTGTTAGCATGTCGTCTTCTGCAGACCCCAACGAAGACGCTGACGGGTCTTCTCAGCGGAATTTGGATGAGCACTACAGGCTCATGGTCTTGGATCAGCTGGAGGAACTTCCAAGGGGCAGCGATGACGAGTCCTCGGAGGAGGGGGATGATGAGATGGACAACGATGGTGAGGATGAGAGGGCCGCTGCCAACGAGACCACCGACAGTGGCGTTGCCGGGGCTAGCTCGGATACTACTACCGAGGCCAAGAGGAGACGGAAGCAGCGGCGCCCAAACAGGGTCGGCACCACTCGCGAGATAATCACCGCGGTGGACGCCAAGACCGGTCTTCCTACTGAGCCCAAGCACCTGGCAAAGGGGTACGGCCTCCAACTGGGAGCAATCCTTCGGGACGTCGTCGACGTCAATGAGACGAAACTCCGAACCAAGAAGAAGCAAAGATCTCGCAGGCCCAACTCCTTGCGCGGCCGCACGCACGGTATGAGTTCCCCGTGGAATACAGGAACGAGGATCCCAAGGATAACATCGTGAAAAGACGAGCCCTCTCTAAGTTCTCCAAGAACCTCAGCGGTTATAAAACCATGCTGAGGGGGATGCTTGGTGACAATGAGACTTGGGAAGAGATCCAGCGCCACTTCCCGCGGATGACGCTGGAGCAGTATAATAAATTCTTGGAAAACGAGGAGCTCGAGTACACCAAACAACAATCGACCTGGGGGAAGGAGCTGGCGGATAAGAACATTGGTCACCACAATCTCGGTTGCCGTGGCTTCGAAGGCAAGACGCCGGTATGGGACAAGGAGGACCAGGCCTACATAAATGCTGGCCTCGAGCCCCCTTTTGCCAAGTACAAAGACCCACTCTTCGTGGCATATCTCGTGTCCCGATACCGTAGAGAATTGGCTGGGAAACGTGTCACGAAACCCGATGTGGTGGTGGGAGTTGAGTTGGTCGCCGACGCGAAGGTGATGGCACTTGAGAAAGCAAGTGGTAAGCAATTTACCAGCCTTATTAATTTGATACCGCTCACCAAGTCCATTACATTCTAAAATTGTTCATGTTTCTTCTGGCAGTTGACGGAACAAGCAGCCGCCGAATCAGCTGGCTCCTCGTCCCAGACATCGACGGGGAAAGTCCCGTGGGACACGCCTTTTATCAGGGGTCTGAACACCGTGAAGGCGCGTCCACTTTTGGACAAGCCCCACCGTGTCCCCGGCGCCGGAGGAGGTCGCAAGCTTGCCGACTATGGCTTGGACGTGCCCGCAAGCACTAAGGAGTCGCGACGAGCGCGGAAGGACCGGGAGCACGAGGCTCTTCCGAAAAGGTGGCCGACTTGGAAACAACCATGGAGCAACGCGTCGGCTGCCGAGGTTCAGCAACGCGTCGCTGCCGAGGTTGCTAGCAAGGTCGATGATGCGCTGGCCAACAGTGGTCAATGAAATCATCCCCGATCTTGTGCCGTCGATGAAGAATTACTTCGCCGGCGGCCAAAAGGGACCGATGCCGGTTATCAGCCTAGGCGCCAAGCAACTCGGACAACCGGCCTCCAACTAGACACGCTCAATGCACACCCAACTTGGTGACTCCACCCGCCGGCAATGTCGGCGCTAGAGAGGATTCGCCGGACCCGGGGGCGCCGCGTACTAGCCCCTCGCTCACCTCGCATGCCTGGGCTCGGTCCTTCAACGCGAGCCGAGCTCAACGCCCTCACGGTAATTAATTTAGTCTCTCAAGCTCTACAAATTAGTTACTTTGTCGTCGCCCCTCTCTGACCTACACATGTTTTCACAGGAGAACGCGACTCCTTGCACCTTGCTACTGAATGTGGACAACAAGTTGAAGGCTGTAGCGACCGGTAGTGTCATCCTGCCAACACATCGGATTTTCCACTTCGTCAGGATGGATGATAGCGTCAGCCGGGTTCGCGTGAATCGGTCGTTACCGGGATGCCAACACCTCGATCCTCCTTACCAACCCCCGGAAATCTGCACCCCGCTGACTGTCGGGGACCTCAAAAATCACATCCTTCTATGGCCGAAAGCCCTAATTCGGCTGAACACCGCCTCAGGTTCAGAGGCAACCTATGGCATGGTCACTCCTGAGGCTGCAACAGATGCCCCGAGAAAAGCCAAGGTCCCAGCTCCAACGACTGCTTTGACGGCAGGCGAAGGCAGGGCCAGTCCTCCACCGGCTGATGATCCTTTTGAGCCCGATAGTCAGCCCGATAGTCAGCACGAGAGTCAGCACGACAAGGCGTTGGACATCGATCAAGCTCCCATTGATACGTTCATCGCCGAGCTCGACGCCGACGCGGTGTCTCCTTACAAGCCACCACCCGCCGGTCATATCCTAAAGAAGAAGTTGTTCCTTTCACAAGAAACGCCCGAGCAGGAGGACACTACCGCCTTCACCGCTCCGCCAAGAGTTGGGCTTACCCCGAGGACACTCCTTGGTGTGACCACGGAGGGTATGAAACAAAACGCCACTCCCAGTTGCAGTAAGAAGAAGGGCAGGAAGCGGAAGAAGTCGGGAGATGTTGCCAAAAGCAAGATAGTGGTTAATGACAAGTTGCCGACCCCGTGGAGGAAGTTGCATCACATAGGCCAGCCGATGCCGCCGGCACACGTTGTAGACAAGTTGACGCCGGATATGAGGAACGTGCATGAAACTATTCTAATGAAGGAGAAGCTACTTCTTAAAGAAAGAAATCCCTCGTACCCGATTGTGATAGCCAAGGTGCCCACTGGCTTTGGCTTTGTCAACACATACCCTGCGGACTTGATGTTCATTCGGTACGAAGACATCTTCGTGCTCTTGCACATGCAACAGCCTAGACCGAAATTTGGTCCGCCTCGTATCGCTCAGTATGGCGCACGATATCGCCATGGAGAACACAACGCACATCGCTATCATGGACCCCTTCTACATGACTCCAGCTACCACCCAGAACGATCAAGCGTTTCTCGCGAAGTATATCAAGGATTTCTTGGTGTTAAACAAGGATAAAAAATGCTTTGTCATACCATATTTCCGCGAGTAAGTATTTGGTTACTAAAGTACCCTATATTACATTCTTTCATGAATTTCCTTAATAGCTGAGTATGATGGTTTATTTCCATTTTGCGCAGTACTCAAGTACCGCACCCTCCTCCTCTTTCACCCGTATCATTCCCATGTCACTTATCTCGACTCCGGGCTTGATAAGGAGAAAGACTTCACCGACGTTAAGTCTACACTTGATAAAGCCCTCGGCGGCTTCATAGCTAAGATTGGCGTCGACAAACTCGGGCATGAGAAGAAAGTTAAAGGTTGCCATGTGTGCAACCACATAACCAAGTTCCCTCGCCTCAAGCAATCGGCGGATGACAATGGGATGGAGGCATGGTTTGCCATCCTACGGATGAGGGCGGTTGTAAGGTCTCGTAACGATCTCTTGTTGCCATCTCGGTCTTCAAGGGAATTTCGTCAACATGTCGGACACCACCGATGAAAACGTGAGAGCCGAGTTCCGTGCCATCCAAGCGGACCATTTGCACAATACTATGGAGGGATGTCGTCATGAATGGTGGCTTGTTCAACTATGGCCCCGCACTTTCTAATTTCGAGATAGAAGGCCGATTAGAAGATGGATGTGATGAGAGAACATTCAACACGCTCGAGGGCATCCTTCCCTTCCCGCCGAAGCCGACTTGACTAAAAAACTTTTGTCCTTTGCAAATGTTAGTCATAAAATTACTTAAGTAATTTCCATGCTTTTTCTTTGCACTACTCTATGTTATATCTCTCTCTACTAATGTACTAACAACTTACATTTCTTTTTTCTGTGTTTGTATAGATGACGTACTATGTCGTCTACCACGGCAGGGTTCCTGGAGTCTACGAGGACTCGGGAAGACCGTAGGAGGCAGGTCCACCGTTTCAGCGGCAACAGCCTACAAGGGGTACACCACTTTGGAGGAGGCGGAAACTCGATACGCCAACTTTCGAGCGGGACAGAGGAGGGAGATGTGGAGGACCCCTTTCATCGTGATGCTGCTTGCCGCCACCGCCTCTCTAGTTTATTATGTCATTGTTGTTTAGCTAGGTCGTCGAGTGGACTTATATGTATTTGTGTATCATGTGCTACTTCGAGCCGTGATGGTTGAACCATATGGTCAACACTTGTGTTATTGATGCATGCATGCATGTTGTGGACATTTCGGGACTTTCTAATGATGTGTATTGCCAATGATGTTTATCTTGCATCTGATGTATATCTTGCTGTCATTCTTGTACTTGCCTGTATATTCTGTGTATATGCTATGAATTCTGGTGTATATATTGTCTAATTCGAGTTTTATTTTTTTGCTCATGTTCATATTACTGCTGGCGAAATGGGAAGGCGCCGGCGGTAAGGACCTGATGGTCCTGTCAGTATTACCGCAGGCGAAATGGGAAGCGCCGGCGATAAGGACCCGATGCTCCTGTCAGTATTATCGCTGGCGAAATGGGAAGCGCCGGCGGTAACATCCAAGCCCCGGCGAGATGCGAAGGCGCCGGCGGAAACGCTTACCCCCGGCGAATTGTGTAAAACGCCGGCGGTAACGGCTACTTACCACCGGCGAATTGGAAGGCGCCGGCGTTGAGGCATTACCACCAGCGAGGTGATCGCCGGCGAATGCGAAGGCGCCGACGGTAAGCCATTTTAGGACGCCGGCGGTAAGCCTTTCCCTAGTAGTGTAAGGAGGTGGGTCGGCTAGGGTTTAGGGATAGACAAGTTTAGACTAAAGTTTAGGGTTTACCCCATTGCGTGTGTTCACGTGTATCATCCCTCCGGGGGTACGGCGCTGCCGTTTATCTATTATATCCACTGCAAAAGGTTCTTGTGTTCATCAAGGATTATCTAGCTCAAGGTTTGAGGCGTATCGTTCATCGATCCATTGCTTGCTGGATTCGTTCCCTCTTCTCCAGGCTGCGTTCATCGCATTGTTGGGAGGATTTACTACCCCGGGTTCTCGCTGTGAAAGATCGGGCAACACCTAGGAGGATCTAGTGGGACCCCCCTTATTATGCATGCCTTCCTATGCTCCATGTCCCGCGATCGCGACGGGACAAGTACAAAACTAACCTTTCCTTAGAAGATGCCCCTAGAATTGGTGCTCTTTAATCCCATCGGTGGTCAGCTATGAAGCGCGTGCGAATATTTTTGAGAATGCACTTCTCAACCCGATATGCAGAAACATTTGCGCACACACACCTGCGAACATTCAAATTTGCAGTTACCAAATTTTCGAATAGAATATACTATATTATACTCGGTGTAAAGAGGAAAGTCACTACTAAATTAAATTGGGTACAAAGTGGTCAAAATTATCAAACAGAGTACTTTCTACTCCCTCTGTGACTAACATGCAACAAGGATCCCCACTGCACCAACCGTTTGTCATCCCGTTTTTCACTCGTTACATCTACTATCAGCATGAATTATTCACATATCTCAGTAAGAAAAATCGCAGAGTCACGGAAATGCAACGAGGCCTAACCAATGCACCACCTACCTCCTCGAAACAGGCTTTCGCCCCGCTATTTTAATATAACATGGTACAACTGTTGGGGCCTTAGCACAAGCAGGACCAAACGAAATAGAAAAAAGAAATGAATGTTAACAACATCGGATCGACGAAAACAACGATGACCCGCCACCGCTGCATGCTTCGGAGAATTCCCACCACGATCTTCGCACTCCGGTGTGCCGAATACAAAGCAACACTTTCAGGAAGGGATGCGACGACGACAATGCCGCTACCCGGTCTAGTCCTAGGGTTTCCCCCGTTAGGCAGAGGGGCGGTGAGAAAGGGGTACATCCGGTGCCCTTCAAGAAGGAATGGTGGCACCGTTTGCAACACCATGTTGTTGTCATCCATTGGACAAGGTTTTCTCCCAACACCCCAAAAGCCACAACAACGCACGCTCAATCGTGCTCCACCAAACCCGCCGCCCACCAACTTGCGCCACCACGGTCTTGGAACCATCACCGTCGTCTCACCGTGAACAACGTAATGTGACATACGGGATCGAGAAGAGACAGCCATGACCGAGGGGCGGCTAAATAGCTGGCACATGAGAGGGTATAACCTCCACCGCCAATGGTGGTAACCGATCGGTCGTTGCATCATTAGGAGCATACCTGTCCCTCTAACGAGACTGGCGAGATCGAGAAGAGACCGCCTGAACCGGGGGACGAACAAACATCAGGAACATCGGAGGGCACAACCGCCGCCGCCAATGGATGTAACCGACCGGACGCAACATCAGGAGCAAACCAGGCCCTCCAGGCCAGGCTGAGCCTAAGCATAGCCAACACCTTCTTCCGATGGAGAAGGTAAGTAAACTGATGAACAAGGACGAAGTTGTCCTTGATACACTTCCCGCGAATGAACGCGCTCTTGTTGCAGTCTACGAGCTCAGCCATCCGTGGTACCAGCCACACCACCATGACCTTGGTAATGAGCTTAGCGAAGTTGTGGACGAGGCTAATGGGCCGAAAACCCTTGAGATCAGTGCGCTATAAACGGTGTGCTATAAACGGGACAAGAAAATAACAAAGAACGAAAAGGAAATCATAGCGGAGACACAAGATTTTAACGTGGAACACCACTCCTCCCCCTCCCCCCTCCCTCAACACAAAGGGGGAAAACCACGGGTACCAAGCGGAAAAAATCACTATATCGAAGATTGGTTACAAACGCCGTGGGTTATCTTATAATTGGAGAAAGCCTAGCCGGCGGCTCACAGGAGGTATATATAGACGGTATTGGATTTTTTCGATCAAGGGTGCTTTATTACTTAAAGTTTAAGCATTACACCCGGCCTCTGCATAGCTAGGACGCACACAGCCGCAGAACAGTAGGAAAACCGTGGCTAAAGAAAACTAAGTAAATGTGGATGGAAGTCTACCAGTATGAAGCCACCCATGTTGGGTAATAAACTCCTTCGCTGTATCCTCCAATCATGTACATGCCTCCGTAAATAGGTGTCGGTCCTCCAAGCGTTGAAGCGGTTACCATGAACGGAGAAAACCCGCACATTGGTAGATGACCTGCATAAGAGAAATATTTTTATCATTACATTGTCAATTATACGTAGCCAAAGCGACCAAATACATGAAATCGCTCCCACCCTGATAAGAGACTTATACCTAGCATCCACCCCATTCAGCCAATTGCCAAAAATATTTGCAATGCTTCCTGGAGGATATAAGGTAGAACCTATCTGAATGATTGACCATATAGACCTCGCAAATCGACAATGGAAGAAAAGACGATTTATTGTCTCTTGTTGCCATTATTGGAAAAAAAATACTTTTTTGTTGCCATTATACCAACCCAAAAGTGAGAATCTTCAGGTTTCCATATAACCTGAGAATCGCCTTTGAGCCAACGTACTTTGTCCTCAATAGATTTTGCCATATGCCATCCTCAGTTAACAACCTATCCAGCCACTTTCCTAGCAAGGCATAGTTTTTAGCCTCTAGATCGTGAACGCCAAGTCCACCCTGATATTTTGGACGACATACAGCACTCCATTTAGTCAAACGATATTTCTTTTTTCTCGCTATCCCCTTGCCAAAAGAATCTGGACTGGAAATAATACAATTTGTGCAGGATTCCTTTAGGCAGCTGGAAGAAAGAAATCATATACAGTACCATGTTTGTAAGTACTGAATTAATGAGAACTAGTCTCCCACCTATGGACAACAATTTTCCTTTCAAGCTACTAAGGCGCTTCTGTAATATTTGCTCCATAATTTTCCATTCAGCAATTGTAAGCCTCCTGTGATGAATCGGAATGCCCAAATAGTTGATTTGAAAAATGTCCAACCCACTGCCGAATAGTTTGGCGTCTTCTTGTGCCTCGCCAAAACAAAACAACTCACTCTTATGGAAGTTAATCTTAAGACCTGATAAATGGTCAAACGCTGATAAGATTAATTTCAGATTCGTAGCTTTTTCCAGATCATGATCCATAAAAATAATTGTATCGTCAGCGTACTGAATAATGGAGAATCCCCCATCAACAAGGTAGTGAACCACTGGTTCAATCTGGCCATCGACTTTAGCGCGGTAAATTAATATAGCAAGCATATCCGCTACAATGTTGAATAAAATTGGAGATACTGGATCCCCTTGCCTCAACCCTTTTTTTGTCTGAAAGTATCTACCAACGTTATCATTGACCTTGATGGCGACACTTCCGCCAAAAAAAAGTTATTAATCAACGCTCGCCACTCATCAGAGAACCCTTTCATCCTTAGAGGTTGTTGGAGAAAAGACCACTTGACTTTATCATAGACTTTTTCAAAGTCAATTTTGAGGATAACCCGATTCAACTTCTTCCGGTGAATATCATGAATCATTTCATGCAAGGTTACTACACCATCTAAGATATATCTTCCTTGCATGAAAGCCGACTGAGTAGGACACACAACATGATCAACCTCTGAATTAAGTCTAATAGTAGCAACTTTAGTAAAAATCTTGAAACAAGCATTAAGAAGACATATAGGCCTATATTGTTGAATCCTTTTAGTATCACTAACTTTTGGTAGTAAAATAATCTCCCCAAAGTTAATCCGGAATAATTCAAGTCGCCTAGCGTGAAGCTCAGCAAATAGGTCTAATAGGTCATTATTAATTATGTCGCAGAAGTATTGGTAGAACTCAGCTGGAAACCCATCAGGGCATGGAGCCTTATTGTAAGGGTATATTGCCCCTATGTGTGGATTTGGTAATTAATGACAACCCCTATGGACTAATGTTTTCAGTGAGTTTATATGAAGGAATATTCCATAGGTATGTAAGGGTATATTGCCCCTATGTGTTTTTTGGTAATTAATGATAATCCCTATATATGGACTAATGTTTTCATTGAGTTTATATGATGGAATATTCCATAGGTACTACTTGTAGTCCATGTGTTAGATTCAAGTATGGATGTCATGAAGATAAAGATATACCTTGAGTATTGGCATCAAGATCATCGATTTGAAGACATATATGTGATACGATCAAGAAGAAGAAATAAAGATGGAGTTCCTATGTGGAACTCAATATTTGTCATGCTCTAGCTTATGTGATAAGCAATGGATGATCAAGATCTCGAGTGCTTGATTCCAAGTGAAGAATTCAACATATGGTTCTAAGTCGGTGTCATGATAGTCTCATAAGTTGAGCTATGGTTGACTAAGATTTAGAGCATGCAAACAAATGAAGAATTCTTTATACACCTCAAGATAGTATGATAGAGCATGAGAAGATACAAGATTGACCAATACAAAGAGTGAAGAATAGATTCAAGTCAACACATGAAGCATGAAGAATGTGCCACGTGAAGTCATGTGGTATGGTAAGCCTTGTCAATTATGCTTTATGAACTAAACCATCATATATGTGCCCTTGTGTTGTCTATGTGGGTTAGGTATCTTTCCATGTGCATGCATCAAAAGGGAGATCTCATATAGCCCATGAGAGGATGACATCAAGTGGTGATCGTCATCAAGGTTGAGTTGGGAAAGTTCAAGTTGAGAATCTCAAGAGGATCATATGCTTGAAGCTTGCCGTCCATTTGGTGATAATTGACATGTGAAAATGTGCATCAATGGAGCTTTCCCATCATGGTGTATGGGGGAGCATTTGTGAGTCTTCACGAAGCAACGATGATCAAGTAAGGCATTGCGGCTTGAGTGGAGCTTGAAGAGTTATCATCAAGATCAAGAGGGATGCGCAAGACAAAGGTATGGCTTTGCTAGGGTTTCCTTTTACCGGTCTCAAGGTGGATGTCTGGAGATCGGATTATAGGATAGATAGCCGCACTTATACCTGGGCATGTGTCGGGCCGGGCCGGGCCTCCGGCCGGCCCGACGCAAAAAAAACCCGGCCCAAGCCCGGCCCGGCCCGACCAAAATCCCACCAAGCCCGTCGGGCCGTCGGGCCGCGGGCCGGGCCGCAGTGTTAATGTGCATTTTCGGGCTGCCCAGGCCCGGCCCGGCAGTCGGGCCAACATTTCTGGCCCAGGCCCGAGTTTTTCGGGCCGGGCTCGGGCCGGGCCGTCGGGCCGGGCTGCCCATGGCCAGATATAGCCGCACTATCAAGAGGAGCTTTTGGTTGGGTAACTTGATCGCGTCGTCTTAGGTAGCTCAATCCTTTGCATACTTTGCATATCCCTATAGCTTCTTAATATTTCTCTGTGTGAGGTTCTTGAGCTTGTTGCTAGCTTTACAACAAGCCCAAGTTCATCGAAAACGGAATCCGCATGCATCTTCTATTGCGTTTTCGAGTTTGGACGTCTTCACCATTTCTTGACGGTGGGAGACTCTCTCTCTCTAGAGTTTTGGTTGGGGTTCTATTTGTCATTATCTTTCCAACAAAATTGGTTTCATGTCAATCGGAGTCCGCACACAAAAGTTACCACAATTTTTGTATAACATGTTTTCCTGTTGGCCCGGTACCTCGCCCGGCGTGACCGGCCATCCCACCGGATGGCCCGGTTCCAACCGGCCCCTAGACCGGTGCACACTGGGCACCATCCAGGGGAGTTTTCCCCTTCGCCCGGCGCTGGCCCGGCGTACGGCCCGGTCTGGACCGGCCTGGTCCGGCCTCACGCCCGGTTAGGCCAGCCTGTGGACCGGCTGCCCGGCGCAGACCGGCCCCTGCTCCGGTGACAACCGGGGCAGATACTGCAAGTCCTGGACGCCCCCCGGTCATGGCCCGGCGCACGTTCCGATGCCAACTGGATGGTCCAGCCTGTGGCCCGGTCGGACCGGCCCCTGCGCCGGATGGTCCGGTCCCAGACCCAGTTGACTGGCTCCCTCGACCGATGCTGAGCTAATCACTTCCCCTACGGTTAGATTTCGGCTTGGGCTATAAATAGCCCTTCTTCCACCTTGGGCTGGATAAGTTCTCCCACTCTCTCTCCTCCATTGTTGACTTTGAAGAACTTGCCATATCTCTTGATTCCCCCCATGATTCTTGCTCATTCTTGAGGGATCTAAGAGAGGAGATCTAGATCTACGATCCCCACCAATCCTTTTCTCCTCTAAGTGAGGGGAACCCTTTGGATCTAGATCTTGGAGTCATTTGTTGATTTCCTCTTTGTTCTTCCTCTCTAATCTCATCCTAGCATTTGTTGCTTTGGTGGGATTTGAGTGTGAAGGATTTGAACACCTCTAGTGTTCTTGCTTTCCATCATTGCATAGTGTTGAGCTCTCCACCACGATTAGTTCGAGTGAGAGACCGTGAGCTTGTTACTCTTGGAGGGAGACCTCCTAGTTGGCTTGACGGTTGGTGCTCCGGTGATCTCTTCAAAGAAGATTGTGAAGGGACCCGGGCTTCTCCTTCGTGGAGCTTGTGAAGTGGTTTTGGAGCTTGCCATCTCCGGAGTGGAGGAAAAGCTAACCATAAGGAAATGGCCATTATCCTTCGTGGGTTTGGCTCGGTGAATAGGGTGAGCCTTTGTGGCGTTGGGGAATCCTTCATGGGACCTTCACCCCTCCAAACGTGACGTACCTTCTTGCAAAGGTAGGGAACACGGGAATACATCCTCGTCTCCGCGTGCCTCGGTTATTTCTATACCCGAGCTTTCTTTCCTTGTGATAGCCATCGTGCTTGAAGTACATATATCTTGCTATAACTTGTGCTACATATATCTTGTGCCTATCTTGCTTAGCTCTAGTGTTGTTGTTGCACTTAGTCAAGCCTAGCATATTTAGGATTTGTGCTTATAAAATAAACGTTAGTTTAATTTCACATTCTTACAAGCCAAATCCGTAAGAGTTTTTAAAATGCCTATTCACCCCCCGTCTAGGCGACGTCTCGTCCTTTCACTTATTTTGTTCCATAAGAAAGACCGCCTTTCGTACCTCCTCTTCTAGATAAGGAGTTGTAAGAATAGCATTTTCTTCCGAAGTAACTTGTGGAATATCCTCTATCCTGGACTCGTCCAAGGATATGTCGGAGCCCTCCGGCGGACCAAACAAACCTTTATCACCACTACTATTAAAAGACCCAGAGGGTCGGATCCAAGCAATCTCGGCCATAAAACGACGATATCTGACGTCCCAAATTTAGCCCATGTTTAACGCGAGCGGACAACACCCACGCACTGATCCGCGCTAATCACCCAAAGCCAAACTGCTCCCTTCTCCTTTCGCACTTCATCCCCAGGAAACTGCCGCCTCTGACTCTGCCCGGACGACCAGATCTCGCCTTTCAGCCCGTCATGTGTCCAGGACATCGAAGCTTTTTCGTGGTTCCGCCGCGCCTACCCAGCCGCCGAGCTTCCGCCCCGCCTACCTAGCCACACCGCAGCCCTTCAACCGACCTATCACCCACCACGCCGACGCCCTCCAGCTGACCTTTCGCTGCCATGGATCACACGAATACACGGCCGCCTTCCAAGCGACCTGCCGCCCGCCGCGCCCCGCCGCGAGGGAAAGCAGCCCCCGCCACTCGAGGCTGTTCGTCGCCGGAAATTTCGAGGTTTCTAGCAATACACCGATGCATTTTAGAAATAATCACTGCCCCTGCAAGTTATTCCAGTTTAAATCCAAGTCGTCATCTACCTCTGCTTTTCTCCATAGAATTATAAATTATGCAATATTGGGAACGTAGAATGTACACTTCTCATGTATAACTATCGAGTGTATAAAAGTGAGAAGATGACATTTTAGGACCGCAGAGATCATTGCCTTTGTGGAATTGTCAGGACTCTGAATCAAAAGTCTGCACTATTGTTTGCAGTTGTCCTTTCGATCTGTTTTCAGAAGTATAGCAAACTTAGAAAAAGAAAGTTTGGGAACAAGATAAATGATTTACTTCATTCTAAACAATGTATGCAAACAGCAAACCGAACAGTGAGTTTGGTGATAAATGATGAAATCATAGTTAAACCACTATTTTTACTTCTACACACCCATTACTCTATGATGATCTGAACTATGTGTTGCCCATAGGCTAACGTTGAACTGCACTATTTTTAGATGTTGAACTTCTTCATGGAGCTCTTTGTAACACCCATTTTGACTAGCTTTTCAATGAAACAAGCACCTTCAACAAAAGTTTCCCCACATGTAGGTTTGTTCTGCATCGTTATTCTCACTGTTGTTTTACAATCACAATCACCTCAGGAATCTCATCAAAAAATATTTTTTCTTACTTTCAGCTGCGAAGGTAAACAACTAGCAAGTACTGCATTCTCACCATCTTTATTTGATTACTACACATTGCCTTTTCCCTAGAAAATTAGTTTTTCTAGCCATTGTGTGGGCTACTTATATTTGTCGTGAAAAGATTATGAAAAAGTAGGCATCATGATGCCCAAAATGTATATTTTGGCTTGATGATTTAATATTTCAACCAGTCAAATCAGCAATATCATGCTTTTTGAATTTTTCACATATTGCAGCTCATAAATTGTTTTTCTTATGATCGACAGTCTAAGGTCACATACAAGCTATCTTCTATGTTCTGCATATCTCAGGAGAAGTTTGCTGCCTGTAAGAAGATTCTGCACCCATTGGAGAAGGTAAAAAGGATTTCAAACAAGTTATCTTATGTGCTATGTGAAACTCACCGAAGTGTGCTACATGTAAGAAAAGTGTGTAACAATTGGAGAACATATTCCCTTTAATAATCATACAAATTTGTACTTGTTTCCTTGGTCTGCAAAACTCATCCTGATTGGTGCATACTTCTGGAACAGGGAGAGATTAAGTCCAACGCCACACTCTCTATAACCATGTACAAGAATCAGCAGCGACAACAATGGTGAGAGCCATGCGTAGGAAACATCACCCTACTGTTGAGGTTTTTTAAAATCTTGTGACACATCTTTGGAATTTGTTTTTTTCCTTATTTTTGTAAATCATCATGAAGCAACATAGTACATATTTATTTACAATGTTTTTTTATAGTAAAAGAAAATGTTGTGGCCACGAGCTCCCTGCTCAGATGCAGCAATCAGGCGTGGCGGCACATGTCCATCCGCGCTCGCGCCGCTGCCCACGCCCCATCAGACCTTCACCGCTGATGTGCCCCACAGAGGTGCCGTGCACAAGGCGGGAGTTAGTGCCACCGAGAAGAGATGCACGACGACTGGGGGAAGTCCGAGTTCATCCGTCTCAAGTACCACGAGTACGTCATGTGGACTGGCTATGGGCTGGTCGAGGTACCACCCCTGCTCTCAAACACAAATAATGTGGCATCGGCAGTGTTCATTTTAGGTGTGACTTCTCCACATGCAAGGGCTAACAAGTGAACTACATTATTAGGGGCCTCCATCTATTGAGTAAGCAGATTAGTAACTTATTTTGGTGGTAAAGATGTGATATCTACGCAGATTAATAGTTTCTTTTTTAGGAAATGCTAATTTGTTCAGTTGCTAGATACACATACTTGATATGGATGCTTTTGTTTTCTGCTGCTCCTTCGATGTACCATTGTGAAACTGCACAATAGACTTAAGATTTAGCTTGTGTGACAGCTTGTGCAATTAAACCTGCAATCTATCATTCTGGAGAACAATAATATGTCCATGATATTCCTCATTGATGTGCATGCTTTTGTCTAAGCTGAAGTCTTGAACGAATCAATTTCAGAAGTGTCGAGTTCAGAAAGTAGCGACATCCAGTAATAATAAACCTGCTAATTGCTAGCTACTTCAGCTAAGAGGGCTTGATAGTTTAGTTTTTCATAGAGTAGTGTTTCTCCAGTTTTAGTGATTATATGGTCAATGATTTAAACATTTATGCTGATATTGATTAATATGTAGTTGTTTTTTTTTGCAAAAGATTAATATATGCTTGTTACACTACAAGTCCAGGTTTTAGTTTATTCAGATATTGTCGTTGAAGCCAATGACGGGATCTTTAGCAGATATTCATCTCTACCACTAAATAGATTATATGCTCAACTATGGTCTAATGCTACCATTTGGAACTGCAATACTAAAGCACAGTGTTTAGTTTTTGACATGTTCAATGGAGGACCTAATGCTGCCACAAAAACAATGGAGCACTCATGATTGCTTTCATCTCATGCTTAAATTGGTAATTTGGAGAGGCATCCTAGCATAGCTACTATTATTCACAGTAAAGTAAGCATCCATGGGTCTTGCTGAAAACATGATCATTTTTATCCTTACATCTTGACATATTTTTCTGCGGCTAGATTTTCTTTGGTGCCTCGGAGGCTGGGACACCACAATTAAGCTATGGACAGTCAAAGGTTATGACGAAGATGGTGATGTTTTCTCGCTGAAAAGACAAATAGAATAAATACTCAGCAAAGCAAAAAGTGGCATGGTTCTGTTCAAGTTTGCGATCTACTTTTGACTTCTCTATAGTGCTTTATCTTGGACTGGAGCACTTCGTTCATGTTATTAAGTTAAAAAAAATGGGCTTCGGTCAGGTATTGGTTCAAATCGTGGCACTATAATGGAGTAATTTATTACATAGACTTATGATATATGCTGCTGATCTCACAATTCTCATCATATTGTACTCCAGGGCTCAACATTGCTAGACATACACGATGTTTAACTTCGATTGCTTAGTCTGAGCAGTGACGAATATAATCGTTCTGTGTTAGGATTTTCTATGCATATTGTTTGGCATAAGTACATTTATGTGCCGATTTTCTATTTTTGTCCAACCCCCTACATATTATTGACCAATTTGTGCACTGTCCAACCAATATTTTGTCTAGCAGTGAGTCGTCTCCTCTTGGTGACACAACCCGTGCTACTGAGAATAGTGGATAATGCTGCCAAGTAGTTTTCCAGTCTTGCTTAGAACCATAGTCGAATTGTAATATTTAACATTACATATCAAACATTTTTTGAGCTTTAGGAATTTGAATGTATTGAATAATAGTATGGATTATCTGAGTAATGAGATTTTAAAAACACGTAAAGACGTGCGTTGCACGTGCCCATTTACTAGTAATAAGAAGTAATGCAAGACTTGAGCTCCTCATGACCTTCAATCAATCTCTCTTCCTGTATAAGAGAGTGAATGAGTTTCTTTCTATGTCTGTCATTGGCAATACTATGAAAGTACCTCGTGTTCGAATCTCCTTCCAACAAGAATTGGGCTTTAGATCTCTGGTACCATTTGAGTTACTACTCGCGTAGTAAACCAACTAACATATCATTATATTGATTTTTCAGATCAATTGCGTAGTCAGCGGTCTAACTTCAACGATTGCCTCTAAATCATCAATATATGATGTTAGGCTAAGTTTCTCTTGCTTAAGTTGCCCAGTCATATGCCTTGCCCATCCACCCAGGTATCTTCGCATGGATCAAAGTTTATTATTCCACCTTTGGATGTGTGATGACCCGGCGACAGGCTTCTCCCAAACATTCTTAACCATACCCAAGAAATCTTCCCTATGCAGCCATCCAAGTTCAAATTTGAACGGACGTCTGTGTTGAGGATTAGGTGTCCCAGTAGTTAATAATATAGGGGCGTGATTAGACATAGACTATGCGAGGCAAGACCCGTACGGACACTAATGGGAATTTTTGTTCCTATCTGAGTCCATCAGTACGCGATCTAACTTCTCATAAGTTGGCTTTGGAAGACTGTTTGCCCACGTAAACTATCTTCCAACCAGGGCAATCTCTCTTAGATCCAAGCTATCAATGACAACATTGAATAAGAAAGGTCAGTGGTTGTCAAACCTACCTTTGCTCTTCTCATGAGGGTATCTCAACAAATTAAAATTCCCTCCTATAAGAATAGGGTGCAGGTTATCTTTTGTCAAATTAACCATCTCGCGAAGGAAAGCAAGTTTAAATTCATCTTAGGCAGCCCCGTAGACAGAAGCCAAACTCCATCTAAAATTATCAGATTTATTCCGAATATGAAGTTTGATATGAAAATCATCTTCAGAATTATCTTAAAATTTCCATAGTTGAAGTTCGGACACCAACTATGAAACGGTATTGGCTGGTATCACCTTGACCGTGGCCCAGACATCATCCTCGGTGAATTGAGCCTCCAGCCCAATGAGGTCCACCGTAGTTACAGGAACATACCTCAATACCGCGTATTTCATCGGTGATGGAGGCACAGCAGCAAGAAGCACACAACAACTAATTAAACAAGAAGCACACCGCAAGTAATTAAGCAGCCTAGGAAATTTAAGGCATGGGTGGTCATATACTCATATCCAAGCAGGGCAGAGTTCGTATACTTAGTTTGCCAAGCTGAGACGATGACGACAATGCCATCAAAGGGAGCTCTATTTCATGATTTTGCAGCACTTAATAATTTCGCACCAAAAATGTACGTAGTTGTGTACCTATAAGAAAACAAGTACTCAAGCATCCTTTACAATCCATCTGTTCTCCTGAAATAGCTACTAATTCCGTTTCTCAATTTCTTTGTATAAGCAACATCACAACTACAACTCACGAACCGAGATTCAAATTAAAGGAAACGAAGTACATAGAGACTTGATTAATTAACGTTAATTGGAGGCATACGCAAGTCACACAGATTTAGACGAGATCATTATGCTCCAAAAGTCATATGATTCTTTTTACAACACCTGTCAAACAGTTCATATAAAATGACATTCTTTATACCACTATAAATTCCTGTATTTTATATAGTTATATCCTGAAACCCGACATGTTCCATGAATCTTATCAAGCGCGGTTCCTGCTCTTCATAATGCACCAGCTACCTCTCGTCCCTTTTTGGTGCTTCGCAACCAATTATATATGCAAAACTTGGGAAAGGGAAATGGAAGAAATGATACAAACGACCTAGCCAATGATAGGTGAGTGACAAGTCCTAGCACTCGAGCATCTGTACGCGTTGTTGAAAATTTTGCCTTCTCAGTTTCAGTATTATTGAGTATGCGAAGCATCAGGATAGAGCAATGCAGCACAGTTGACGAGAGCTGCAATGTCGGTGCTGGAGCTAACTAGCGTCCGGCGACTCTGGCCAGCAGCACGATTTTGCGAAGTTAGTGAGCAAGAACGGCTTCACGGACTGATTTAATTAGGGCGATGGTCAGCTTTCTTTGCCTCGGCAGACAAGTTTCGGGGCAAGCTTGCGTGCGCCTTTAAAGAAATTGTTTTGTGGTCAGGTGAGGTGTCACATGTTGAGGCCGAGGTGCAGGGGCGGGCCCAGGATCTCTAGTGTGTGTATTCAAAATTTTAAAGGGTAAAAAATTTGACAGTCAAAAGCCTAGTTTCATGCATGGATTATTGATTATAGGAGCATCATAGAGCTCTAACTATAAAATATGTAGAAAATATTACACATTTTTATCATAATATCATAAAAGAGATCATAATTTGAAATTATTGGTTATATATCAGTACCAATTGTTCAACATAACGGAACATTTTCTATTCATGTTGCACACCATATGAAACTTATGCAATCTAAAAAATGATAACGAAAATAACATTTAGTCTTCAGAACATCGGACAAGCAATATCTAATTTTTTCTAAATTTCACTAGCTACAGCACCTCAACTCCTCTCAAGTATTATCGATTGGAACGGTTCGAACGAGCTGGAGCAGGTAGCCCGCTGGTAGTACTTGCCCCCGGTAGAAACGAACACCGTTTGCCGTTAGTTGTCCAACGGCCAAGTAAAGGAGTGAGCCAGTATTGATAGTTGGGCCTCATAGAGGAGGGAGGGTGGACCCAGGGAGGAAAAACGTGGGCTTGCTTGTGCTAGATAGTCTGTCTCCTCTCGTATTTTCTTGTTTTTCGATTTATATACCTGGTACATGCAGTATATGACTAGTTTTTTGCCAAAAAAATTGGGTATTCACTTGAATACCCTTGAATTGAAGTGGGCCCGCCCCTGCCGAGGTGCGGCCAAAAAGGCCATCAGGCCTGTCAGGCGATTATGAAGATTGCATCAGCAGCTGCGGTAAGATGCAAATCCCCTCCCTGGCAATCGATCGCTGGAGCAATCACTTTCCTTGGCGAGGCAGCGCTCGCGCCATGCGCGAAATCAATTCCCTTTTTGTCTTGTAGTGTTTAATTACGTTCACATGTAGCTTTGTGTTCACACTAACAGCTCACATTCCCACTTGCAAGTTGCATACAACCAAGAGCTTTCACACTGCATGCATGCATAAAGTATCTCATAGGTTTGTATTTAATGAGCCAACTTTTCAGCACGAGGCTAGCTCTCACAAGTTGCTGCATGCATGCACAGAGCATCTCGCTTTTTTTTCAGAACGACGCATACTTTCAATTCTCTTTATTTGCAATTCCCTTTTGACAATTCTCTTTTTTTGCAATTCTCTTTATGTTGTTATTTCGTACGGTAATTCATGTTTTTTTGGATTAATTTTTTTAATTCCCTTTTTTGGGCCAGTGGTTTTTATGGGGAAAATAACGGGTGGGAAGATCCACTTGCAACTCAAATGAACTACCACTTGCTACTCAAATTAAGTACCGTTTTTAAGTTGTAAGCTAACAAAAGTTGCTAAAATTTCTAAATGAAATTTACTTTTTAGGGTTGCTAGGTATTCATATTTACCGTTGATAAATAACGGGCCACCGGGTTGATAACTTGTAAACAAAAAAAGAGTCGCTACATATTTAAATTAAATAAAAAATTTAGGGTTGATTTTTATTTATATTTACCATTGATAAATAGCGGGTCACCGGGTTGATTGCTTGTAAACTAAAAGAGAGTCGCTAAAATATTCTAAATGAAATACTTTTTAGGGTTATTATTTATTTATTTTTACGATTGATAAATAACGAGGCACCGGGTTGATAGCTTGTAAAATAAAAAAATGTTCGCTAAAATATTCTAAATGAAATACTTTTTAGGGTTGGTAGTTTTTTTATAATTACCATTGATAAATAACGGAGCACCGGGTTGATAACTTGTAAACTAAAAAGAGTCTCCAAAATATTCGAAATGAAATTAGATTTTTAGAGTTGGTAGTTATTATTTTTACTGTTGATAAATAACAGGACATCGGGTTGATACCTTCTAAACTAAAAAATATTCGCTACAATGTTTAAAATAAAATTAACTTTGGGGTTGATAATTTTATACATTTACCGTTGATCACTCATGTACGGAGGGGTTGATTATTCAAAACAGAGAGGCTTGATAACTTTTAGTCCGAAAAAAAGTTTCTCGAAACATATCAACATGGGTGCTAGTTTTGAAGATCTCGTCGAGACGGATTTATTGGTGAAAGCGAATCTTAATTTAAAGTTGTCATTTGAAAGTTAAAACATTTTGAATTTTCAAATTAGGAAATGATTCCGCTGACATCAGCAGATTCGTCTTTTTGTGCATGCATGCAGAACTTTCACTCAATACCCTGCACCAGGTTGATAATTTTATACATTTATCGTTGATCACTCAAGTACGGAGGGGTTGATTATTTAAATAGAGAGGCTTGATAACTTTTAGCTAGAAAAAAAGTTTCTCGAAACATATTAACATGGGTGCTAGTTTTGAAGATCTCGTCGAGACGGATTTATTGGTGAAAGCGGATCTTAATTTGGAGTTGTCGTTTGAAAGTTAAAACATTTTAAATTTTGAAATTTGGAAAATATTCCGTTGACATCAGCATATTCGTCTATTTGTGCTTGCATGCAGAACTTTCCCTCAATACTCTGCACCAGGTTGATAATTTTATACATTTACCGTTGATCACTCAAGTAGGGGGTTGATTATTTAAATAGAGAGGCTTGATAACTTTTAGCCAGAAAAAAAGTTTCTCGAAACATATTAACATGGGTGCTAGTTTTGAAGATCTCGTCGAGACGGATTTATTGGTGAAAGCAGATCTTAATTTGGAGTTGTCGTTTGAAAGTTAAAACGTTTTGAAGTTTGAAATTTTGAAAAGATTTTGCTGACATCAGCAAATTCGTCTATTTGTGCTTGCATACAGAACTTTCCCTCAATACCCTGCACCAGGTTGATAATTTTATACATTTACCGTTGATCACTCAAGTACGGAGGGGTTGATTATTCGAATAGAGAGGCTTGATAACTTTTAGCCAGAAAAAAAGTTTGTCGAAACATATTAAAATGAGTGCTAGTTTTGAAGATCTCGTCGAGACGGATTTATTGGTGAAAGTGAATCTTAATTTAAAGTTGTCGTTTGAAAGATAAATCATTTTAAACAATGGTTTCTGCTACATATATTCGATGGGTGACCCTGAATTTGCATGCGGTGATTAGCCACGCTAATTAGGAATGCACGTGACGTGAGGAGAGAGAAGAAAAGGTGGTTCATCCCTTGCATGCTATTTAAGCTGTCGGAAACCGATCGCTCAACAAAAACCTGGCGACCGAGCGCCAGCTAGGGCCGCCCGGTAAGATCTTCTCGTGTGAGAGATTGACACGACCTTTTAGTACCGATAATCCTACACCTACGAATGGTTTGGCCTCCGGAAACGTCTACGGACTGACAGTGCAGTAAATTGATTGCCTGAAGTTTTCTTCCCCTCCTTGAAAGCCTGGCCACGATCTGATTCTTTATCTCTATTGATGCGTTCGTTTTATACCGTCTAAGATCATAGTGGCAAGTAACATATGTGGGAAGTAACATATAGTACTCCCTTATATATATTTACTCTTGAAATGGAAGTAGTACATGTTTGGACAGGGGCTGTAGTGGAGCAAACGCCGATAACCTATGCCCTTGTACATATTTACCTGCACGAATTACAAAATTAACCTTGTATCTCTATTTTTGAATTATGTATTCTGTTTTTAGCATATAATACTTCCTCCATCCCATGAGCTGCATCGGGTGGCCGCGGCGACGGAGCTGCAGCGGGAGGCTGTGGCGGTGGAGCCTGCGGGAGGCCGCGGTGGCGGTGCTGCTTCGGGAGGCCACGGCGGTGGGCGGGTCCCGATCTGGGCCCGTCGGGCCATGCGGGCCGCGGCCACTGTTGGCGTTGGGCGGCGTCTCCGTCGTGGCGCAGGGGCAGCGCGGTGCTGGCCATGGTCCTGGATCGGGATGGCAGTGCGGTGGCGGCTGAGGGTGTGCGGGGAGCTCTTGTCTGCGAGCTTCGGCGTTCGTCCTCGAGCCCCGTGTTGGTGTTGGTCGGCGCCCCCTCTATGTGGCGTTCCGACGGCGCCCACGGTGCTCTTCGGCAGTGCTCCATTGGCTTCAGGTTGTGCTGCCCGCTGCGCGGCGGCGGCTAGAGGTTGGCCAGGAGGATGCTTGGCGGATGCAGGTGGTGGTTTGTGTCGGTCCTTGTTGGGCGGGCGCGAGGTCTTGGAACTCTTCGCTGGGCGAAAGCTCTATCTTGGCGGCCGGCCAGGACCGACGACGGTGATGCCCGTGGGCGCCGCATACTTCTTGAAGGCATCATCGAAGCGGGTGTTTCTTGATCTCCGCCTGGGCTCTCCGGGGGAAACCCTAGATCCCTCGCGGGATCGGGCGTGGGAGGCGCTCTTGTTTCGCTTTGCCTCTTGGGGCCTCGCTTTGGACATCCACCGGACAGAGGGACTTGTGGAGTGTTTGGGTGGTTCGGCGGAGGCGGGTTCGTCTTCGGCTAGGCGGGCCACGGCCTTGGGACCGGCGTGGTAGTTGGAGCGGTGGCTCCGGTCTTTCGCCTTCGCCTGTTGCGTTGAGGTGTGGTGTTGACCTGGTTGGTCATCAACCCGTGTGGAGCGCAGCCTCGGGGCTGGCGTGTGATGTCGTGTTGTAACGGTTTTTCAGCCAGTTTTTCTCTTTTCTCCTATAGGCAATACTAGAACACCATAGAACAAGCGGCAGCGAAATGAACAACCTGGCGGTGTTCAGCGATCACACTGTCGCATATTTTTATTCCATGGCAGCCTTGCATCCCGTGAACTCTCAACGGTGTGCGCCTTGTTTTCCTCACGCCTCTCATCCACATGCTGATATGCATGAAGCCATGAAATAGATGAAAAAATTGAGGAACGGGAGCGGCGATTTGGCTCCCGGGAGCATTTGCTCCCGGTTTTTTCAAAAAATTAAAACAAATCGAAAACTTGTCAAAAAATTCCGAAAAAAATCATGCATGTACCTGACCATGGCACGCACCACCGTGTAAAGTTTCGCTGCAAAATGTCATTGTATGCACCCTGGACAAAAATGACAAATTTCTGACATGAAATGAGATCCAAAAATATGAATCTCAGATCTGGAAATTTGTCATTTTTACCCAGGACGCATACGATGACATTTCGCAGCGAAATTTCACAAGGTGGTGCGTGCCATGGTCAGGTACGTGCATGATTTTTTTCAGAATTTTTTGAAAAGTTTTGAAAAACAAAATTTGCTCCCCAAAAATCCGGGAGCAAATGCTCCCGGGAGCCAAGACGAATTTCCGTTGAGGAACGTGCTTCTTAACTCTCTTCTAGATGTAGTTTTCACGGTTAACCACCTCAATGTTTCCACACCCCTCTTTTCCTCCACTATTAGTTCCTATTTTTCACATACTGACGTTTATATAAGGAGTACTTGTTGGGAACGCGAAGAAATAAAAGGTACATCTAGCAATGAATATAATTACAAGCTCTGTGACAAGAATAGTTAGCACATGCCGGAAAATGATTTTTGTTCCCTGAAATCGGTGTGTTGTTGGTGTGGTGCATTACTCGCATTGTTGTCAACAGCAAGCGACGGTGTAACTTACAATCTGTCGTGTACGTTGGTGAATATAATTAGTCTCACCTACTGATCTTTACCCTCTAGGGGTATAAAGTTTCTTCCATCTTCTTATAGGAATGTCCAGAATTGCAACAGAGCAGAGCACAAGACCGATGAACACGATGAATCAATATTGTTTTAGAAGTCACGGAGAGCGCACTTCACCTTTTCTTTTCGACTAGATATTTAAATTCTAGGTGCATGAGGATAGGAGGCGCCGGGAGTAAGATATTAAGACGCTGGAGAGACTTCTGTGCAGAGGTAGGCAGTACACAGTGTGATGCATCTTGTTGTGCCAGCCTGCGTGTCGACGCTGGCCGTGCAACACTATACTCACGGGGCAACCAGGACGTACTGCGGGAGCCCGCGTTTGCGCCGAGTTGACTCCAAATACTGTTGCGGCGCCACGCACGGCGCCGCGTACGTATGGTTGGGCGCGCCTCTCGTTGAGTTAGCTCGCGACTCGCGTGCGTCGCTCGCATCCTGTGCATATGTCCAGCTAGCCTAGGTCGATCGCGTGCGTCGCTAGTTGAGATCGACAACAAGCATTCAAGCAGATATTTCACGAGAGCAAAATCAGCTAGTATTCTACTGTTCGGACCAACCTTCTCACATTTTTTTGAACAATCACAGTAAGTATAATAACTCAACTATAAGAGTAAATTACATTAACCTATCACAATTAGGGCTAGGGTAACCCAGGCCTACACGCCCTGCGTTCGATGACTGTTGCGGCCCATACACTCCCTCCGTCCGCAACAGGCGCGGTCCATGCACACCCTCGGTCTGACTAGGCTCATGTCGCCTCTCCGGCTCTCCCGTGCGTGCCATATAGCAGGCGCGGCAGGCTCGATGACCGGCGACTGTGGGGTCCCAAGTCGCCCAGGGTTGGCGAGGGAGGGTGCTGCAAGAGCTTGGCCGGTGCCACTCGCGAGGAAGAAGGTCATTTAGACGGGTCGGAGGAAGCAAAGCGGTGGCAGGGGCAGGCATCTCAATCAGCGCTAGAACAGCGCAAGGGGCAGCGGGTGACCAGTGCTCCATGGGGGAAGTGGGAGGTCAGCCTTTGGGACGCGGGCGACGGGGAGGAAGACCATGTTCCAGTTGTCTCCGTGGTGCTCCCCTCCGACCCGAAGTCCGCCGGTGCACCCAGCGACCTCCTTCCGACGGTGTGGTTTCACCCTGGACGACGACGGACGGTCATGCCGTTCTAGGCTTGCTACCCTAGCCCGAGTTGTGATAGTTTTATGTAATTTAGTACAATTATAAATCTGAACAATCAGGTATAAATCTGATAGATTAATTAGGAACAACCAAGAGAACTAATTAATATCATCAATCAATCCTTGAGAAAAAAAATTCCACTCAAATATCCACCAAGGTTTCTTTGGTGAGTGATAAAGCTCAGGTTTCTCTGGTATGTCGTCTCCCGCGACGTCGAGCAGGGGCCCATGCCTCCACCTGTCATCCATGGTACCCATATGGCACTACGAGAAAAATGGCATTGCCATGCACCGCGTCTTTGCCATGCGTCTGCGCTTGCGATGGCACCAAACTGCACGACAAAGAATGGCCGCATGGCAAAGAATGAAGAAAAACGCACGGCAAAAACCTCTGGACGGCAAAGACCTCTCAGGGCTCACGGTAAAGAAAATGTCGACAGCAAAGCCGTATCAAGGCGCACGTCAAAGCCACCGAACACGGCAAAGCATAAAAGGCATCACCGTGCACGCCTTTGCCTAGTTTTTTTAAACAACGCACGGCAAAGCAAGCCTGTGTTTTTAACAAACGCACGGCAAAGATGCGAAAACTGGATTTTTTTCTCAACTCAAAAGGTGTGGCGTGGTATAGTTATAAAAAACGAACACTTAGCCTAGTGGTAAGGTTGCACTCTTTCCCTACTATGCGTACTAGGTTCGAATTCCAAACCGACCAGTTTGTGTCTTTTTTTAGGTAAAAGATGTTTGGCACACAGCAAAGAAGCGACCTTTGCCGTGCGCCGTCGTACGGCAAAGATTTGCCGTCAATAGCATTACCGTGCGACGTCACACGACAAAGCCTTTACCATGCATATAGGGCTCTCCTGTAGTGTGGGCTGCCTGTTGTACCCGGCCCCACCGCCGTTGAGGACGCTCTGCCCTTCGCGCGGAAGCTCACACCATCTAGGAGGCGCACTACGATCAGTGTGAGATGCTCTACGCTTTTGCTAAACCGACATAATTGTACGACATGTAGAGCACACCGGATTCACGTCTGAGGCCGCCATCAAGTTTGTTGATGAAATTATGGCGGCCATCCTTGAATCCAAATAATATCACGAATGTGAGAAGCTCCGTTCAATGGTCATCATTGAATTGATATAACGACTTAATATGTGATGACTCTGGCATTGTGGGGTGTTGAACTATGTTGTAACGGGTTAATAACAAGTCATCATTGAATTCGCTTAAGTCGGAACTATGTTCGTTGCTACTATTTTTTTCGTTTAGAGTTTTTCTTAAGTTATGTGTTAAACTATGTTGAATATACCATTAATTTATTTTGATTGTGTTGTAGTTACTTCATCCTTTTTGATGAATTTACAATTTAAATTAAACATTTAGAAGAGGAGGGCGAACAATATGGCTATGTTGATTTGCGTCGCTGTAACTATATATAGTAAAACAAATAAAAGAAGTTACATTTTACTTAGGTCTTCATTACAGAAAATACAAATCGATCACAAACTAATAGAAAACTACAAACTGGACATCACATTCTATTGTTTGTGATGGATGATCTCAAACTAATTCAAATTAATTGTTCTTCAGAAAATAACATCACAAATTCATAAAAAACTACATCAAACTAATTCACTCTAGAACGCTTGATCAAAATGGTTGCTACATTAGTGCATGATCTCAACAAATTTAAAACCAATGTAATCTTTAGTTGGCTCTACCTTGATCAGAATATCTTCTTGTTGACCAATGTTAGCTGTAATAGTAAATTATGTCCAATCTTTCTGGAGGCAGACATGTTCAAGGTTCCACGGAATAAAATACATAAATTTCATAAAATATTTATCTTCTCCTTCTATGAGTTGTCCATTCTTGTAAAAAAGTGTTGTGCCAAAATCTGGGAACATGCAGCTATCCACAACCTCACTAGGCATGTACTGCATGACACTAACATATACTAGCTCCATCCCTAAGCTTAAGGCTTATATTATTTTAAAAAAATCAAATTATATCAAATTTGAGTTAGCTTTTACCAAAAATCATTAAGAGGAAAATACAAAATTAATATCATGAAATAGATAATAAAAAATATTTTCGTATGGTATTTACAAAATATTATATTTGTTGATAGATTGTTCTAAACGTTTGGTCAAACTTTACTTAGTTTGAATTTTCAAAAAAAAACCTTAAGCTTTAGGATGAAGGTAGTAAAAATTAGTTAGTTTTTTTATTCAGAAAAGATAACAACATAAACATAAGGACTGCATTAGTTGAATGGACTGATCTGCAATTAAGAGCAAGTGGAAACTAACTGGTGCATTGAAATGTTGATTATTTGCATCCATCTTGTGCACCTATAATTGTTCCTCATTCTTTAGCATTGAGAGACGGAACAAGATATTCATGCATGTGATATAATGTGTAATATTTAATCCATCCTGACTTGGTCGGTATCGACCCGTTTTGACTAAATTGAATAGTTCAAATTAGTGTAGTGGTTCCAACAAAAACAACAAAAAAAATTTCTTTTCGTTTATTCAACAACATGAAGAAATTCACCTCCATATATATATAGCTTCTGAGTGTAGTGGAGGCGTTTATAAATTCAATACTTTCATCCATACCATTTGTGTAGCCAAGAACTGCATGTTGCGGACGGACAAAATCGAACTATTGGGGTTCATTCTCTGGAGGATAACAATATATATCAAGAATAATAACAAGAATGTACATTTCAGGAAAAAGCAGATGCCTCTTCTACCTGATAAGTGGGTTGTATGGCTCCTTTATTGGAGCTCTCGGGAGTCATGTAGCATGGCAATATCAGTTTTGGTGCACTTACAACCATGGTTGATATCTTGGACTCGCTGGACCAAAATACAACCAATATCTCAAGACGATGTGCAGCCAGAATGATCACCAGCTCCTCAAGCACATAAGGAAAATAAGATAATGGTTCATCATCCTCGTCGAGAGCATGTAAGACACACTATGAACATTAGGCGAGACGATGTGCAAGGCTTTCGAAACCATAGATCCCCTAATGCCGAAGGTCCTCGAGCGTAGTCAGGGACGGAGCCAGAATTTCACCTTGAGCGGGGCAAATTGAACAGGCTTAGTGTTGAGGGGGGCAGATTTAACTAAATCACTAAGAGATGAGAGTTCTAGCTACCAATGTTCTTCACAAAATCCTAACCATGGGGGTGGCTAAGCCCCCCCCCCCCTCGTCCCCCTTGTCTCCGTCCCTGAGCGTAGTACATCCAGCAAGCATGCGTTGGATGATCGGCTTCGGGATGTAGATGTCGTAGAGTTTGAGAAGCTTGAGTCAAGGAAAAAAGCTTGGAGACGAACGTTATACTAGGACAAAACCCGTGCTTCGCTACGGAGCAAATGTCCGCTCTAGAACAAGTTGTTGAGGTATTCCATGCCAAAGCAGCTCTCAACTTTGTTGTTTTTCTATTTTTCTTTTGTGTAGCTTTTTGATGTGGTTAGTGTGTATCGATAGAGACCGTAATCTTGTTGAAGTACTCAACCAACTACCCCACCCTTGTCCTTGCATATAATTAATCATTATAAGCATCAGGGCGCACATGTGGAATTTAATTCCTTATTTCACTATCGTCAGATCAAATGCTTTGCCATGGCAGAACAAATTCTGATACACACCTAAAAAATTGTCTCTTTAATTTACACAAAAAAAATCAAAACAAATCAAAACGTAAGTTGAATAGAAGAATTGGTACTTTTGTTTGTTTATATGTTAGGGATATGAACAGAAATCACAGGTCCATGATAACTGCTTCTCTATCACAACATCAAATAAATTCTTAGCCAATTTAACGTGACCACATCTACCGTATACATTTAGGGAATAATTAATTGCATATAAAGAGAGCATGGAGATACCCAGATTTCAGAATTACGAAGTCTACCTGCATTGCGTTACACCAGCAAACCGCTCAGCAAAACCATTTAGGATAGTGGTGATGGTGGACTCGTTAGACCGAACCTCGTTAGACTTCACACACACTTAGCTCCAAGGCTTTCGCAAGGAGAAAGTTAGTATCTTCCATAAGATGGTGGGCTTTATTGGAAATTCCTCAATGAGCTTGGAGGCCTCTTCAAGCTGACCATCGAGTCGTGGAAGTCATGCCAGACGGATGCCACCGCTGCTCCCTAGTTGAAAACTAATAAACTGTAGACTCTAGATTAGACAGGGAGGAGATGAGCAATCGGAACTGACATGGCCGATGGCATCGCACCTCGCCGACCGAGAGGCTAACGAACTGGCTGCCGTACGTATGGCTCCAACCAGCTCAGGGACACGGCTCCTTCGATGGCTGCACTGGCAGGCTTCTTGCCGAAACCTGGTTTCTCCATGTTCGAAAGTTTTCTGATGAGCCGACTCGTCGCCGAGATTGTGGGGCCCAAGGTTGGCTCGTGAGGACGTCATGCGGGCAGTGAGCTAGCTCCCTCCAGATCAATCATGGTGGCAGGGAAATCCTTGCCAATACTCCAGTAGTAGAACACCATGCACATGAAACCACACGTCCACTCCACCGACCTTAATATCTCACCCCCCTAGACCTCAACGCAGAATCGAAATCGACTCCACGTATGTCATCCATGGTTGTAGCTCCCGGATCCTGATCCTGGCAATTGTGCGAGTGAGGAGACCACTTAATTGAGGCAGCGCTGGACCACGACAAGTCGACGACGAAGGCAACATCAAGAGGTGCACTGTCGCCTCTACGGGCGAGATCTCTAATACCGCGCTCATGGCGGCCGTAGACGCGACCTCCTGGTTTTTCGCCATCATCGATCTGGTATCTTCGCTTTTTATTTCGTGGTGGTCGTAACTTCAAGGACCTCGATGGCTTGGCCTAAAGTGAATATGAATACTCCCTCCGTTCCTTTTTATAATGGCTATATATTTTTGGCATTTATTTCAGAATATAAGGTTGTAGCTTGGCTTTTTTTTCAATTACCCCCTCTACCGATCAGCTCCCACACGACATGCATGAAAAAAAATCCATACAAAAAGGAAACAATTAACTGAGATTCCTTAGATTTAGGAAGCATTATTTTTCTTTCCTTAATAGTAGAACCTGGCTGCACATATATGGAGAGTCAACCAGAGAGATTTGTGGGATTTGTTATGTTAATAGAAAGTTATCGATTTCCCTCATTTTACTCTGATCTCAAATCGTTAAATCGGGGGGTCTTATGTAAAGAATACTCTTGCGCTAATTTCCGTGCCAAAAAACTATAGGCACTATAGAATGGAACGGAGGGAGTACTATATAGGGAACCAGGCGTGCGAGCTAGCCTAGACCGGATCGATATAGAATTGCTTGCTTGCACGGGAGCCTAAACAGACCTGGTGACGTGAAAAAATTCTCACGAGATGATGCGACGTCCGATAAGGACCACGGATGAAGGAAACTTATTATTGGTGGCATTGGAGGTAATATATACTTTTGTGGGAGGGTAAATCGGTTCAAAAAAGTGTTGGACCGCAAGAAAACCTTATTTTCTTTATTATTAGGTATAGATATAGATATATATATAGATTGAGCAAATTGCAATGCCAAAGATAGAGGATGCAAAACGCAGACACAAAACAGATCAAGGACCGCCGCAACGAGCACTGCCCCGATATTCTACCATGGATGGTTAGAGTGTTGTCTAAGTACTTAATGAAATTTATCGACATCGCTTAGTCAGAAAATAACAACAGCGTTTGGTCAGCAAAAATTTTCAATAAAGGGCATATAAAAAATATCAATTACACCCAGCCCCTGCAACGACGCAATACCCTAATGGCAGTATGGATGCATACAACCAAAAAAGGAAAAGAAAACTAAGAAAAGAAAAGTCCCGCTATGGTATTTCAGTCCTAGCAGCAACAATATATCTACCACCAAGACAACGTTTAACTCCAGACTCTCCATAAGCGACGCCTCCAAGAAGGAAACAGTGCACAAGCGCCGTCGTCGCCCGATCAAAGATCTTAGGTTTTCACCCTGAAGATAGTCCTCACTCTCAAAACAATGCCTCCAACAAGGTCATTGCCAAAGCACAACCAATTAAGGCCAAACCTTGGATTTTCACCCTGCGAGGTAGGACTCTGAACTTCACCTATATTGCCGCCCCCACTTGCATATCGCTGCTGCGAAACCCAGAGTACCAAGCAAATCCCTCATCAGCACAAAGATTTGAACCTCCATTGCTAGCACTTCCATCCTGCCATCATGGTATTCCCCGCTTCTAACTTCACCATGGAACAGAATGTCACCATATAGCAAGAAAGAACAGAGCTTCGCGCCACTCTTTACAGAACCAAACGGCCGGAATAAAAGTATGGGTGCGCACAACCGAATACATCCCGATCCAGCAAACTCTAGGCAGAATATGTGTTGTTAGATTCGCCGGCGGAGCCTTCCGAAACCCCCCACTCCGGTCAGATCAATAAGTGCTGACATCAGGAAGGTCTTCATCTTCGCACAAGAGGGATCCTAGGACCGAAACCTTTATTCATCTGAACCAGCAGCCCCCTCACCACAGGCCAGTTACTGGAGAGCAGAAGGAGAAGGCCGACCTTTAAGCGCAGAGAGCCCAGAGATTAGCCCGAACGACACACACAACACCAAAACTAGGCTAGAAAACGGAAGATTCTGCCTGACTGCTGCCCAGTTGCCTAGCACCCAACCGCCGCCGGCCTCAACGCCCCCTCCCTGCCGCCGCTGCCGCCGGCCCTTGCCGCGGTGGCGGCGGGTCGCGTCCCCGAAGGGTGGCGGGGGTCCTCTGGTCGCTGCGGGCGATGGAGATCGGAAGCCGGGGCGGCGGTCCCGGGCTGGTGGTGGTGGCGCTCACCGGTGCGGCTGCTTGGGCGACGCAGCGCAAGGGCGGCTGGGAGCGTCGACTGCGGCGGCGCGGGTCTGGCGCGGCTGCACTTGGCGGCGGGCGGGACGGCCCATCCAGGGCCGAGATGGGCGGCGCGGCGGGGCGCGTGTGTGTGGCGTTGGGGTGCTGTTCCCGGCCACGATGGTGGCCTCACGTTGGATGATGCTTACCGTGTCGGGCCGATCTCCAGAGCCGTACTGCCTGGCCGCCTGCTTCGCCTTCTATGGCCTGCTAGAGGACGGCCTTGGCCGATTCGTTCGGGCGACAATGGGCAGCGCCGCCGGTTCTTCTCTAAGGTCGCCATGGGCTTGGCCGCGTCGGCTTAGCAAGGCGATGATTTTCTAGACCTCCTTCGTCGTCATCGGGCGGCGGATGGCGGCGTGGGGGCCGTTTCTTTCGTGTCGAGGAATATATGCGGCAGTTCTAGGATTCTTCTCGCACCAAGTTTGAATATCTGTCGGATGTCGTTCTCACCAGTCTGGGTGGATTGACGTGTTCCGGAAGGCCCTGTTGGCAAAATTATTATGCGAGTAATGCCTAAAGATTGCTGGATTGGGTGGTTTCGATCGTGAGAACCCATGTTTTTATCTGGCCGTTTGGTTTCAGAGGGAGCGCTTCGAAGCTCGGCTAGCTGTTAATATCGTGGAGTTCGTTTTCTTTCCATATGGTGCTAGCGGAGAAGGTCATCAAGCCGAGATCGGTGGAATAACTATGATGTTCGGATCTTGGTGGTGAGGTGGAGTTGGCTTGGTGCTTCGTGACTTGAAACAACGACTGGTATGTGGGGGCGGCTACACAAGAGAAGTTCAGAGTCTAATCTTTCAGGGTGAAAATTCAAGGTCTGGCCTTAATTGGTTGTGTCTGGCAATGTTCTTGTTGAAGACATTGTTTTGAGAGAGATGACTTTCTTTAGGATGAAAACCTAAGATCTATGATCGGGCGACGACATCATTTGTGCACTGTTTCTTTCTTGGAGGCGTCGTTTGATCTTCTGGTGTTGTCTTGGTGGTGTCAGTGTTGTTGTTTCAAGTTATGGATCTCTGTAGCGGGACCTTTCTTTTTTGTAATTCTTTTCTCTTGTTTGGCTATGTGCATTCTTTATGCCATTAGGGTATGATGTTGTTACAGAGACTAGATGTAATTAGTATCTTCGTGTTATTAATATATGCTCTTTATCGAAAAAGCTATAGTCCATGTGATGTCTTTTACATTCCGTAACTACCTGCTCCCGGTCCTCTTCTGCTCTTCTGGTACAATAGCATCCTCCTCCTATAAATCATTTGAAGGATGGCCTAATGGACGAATCACGTAATGTGAAATGCCATCTCCACTGAAAAATATAATGGAATGCTTGCCAACAGGAACGCAATATCACAGTCTCTCAGCGAGCCGTATGAGAATAGGAGGCATTGGGATAAACAATTCCACTGCGACGACTCATACCACGGCTGTTCGCCTACCTGCTTTAGTCACGGCGCAATATAATCTTACAGTAGTAGTCATCCCAGCGACAGATTTTTAGTGACTTCGAACAGCATGTATCGGAGACCCTGCCACTCCTGGTCTTGGACAATCCACGTAAATCATAGTAGTTTCATCCAGTTTGATTTCAGCTGGTAGCCTTGTCCATTTTTCAGCTTCAGCAGTTCGTGAGGCTTGGCTGCTGCCGATCACTGTGCCCCCTCGATGCCGCGTACGTAGTTGCTCTCTGTTGCGTCTCCTTCCACGAAAAGGTTATCAAATTAGTTTGAATGCTGACTATGCAAGCTCGATCGTGTCCCCGATTATACCTAGCTAGGCAGACATGC
This sequence comes from Lolium rigidum, assembly GCF_022539505.1. Taxonomy (NCBI): domain Eukaryota; kingdom Viridiplantae; phylum Streptophyta; class Magnoliopsida; order Poales; family Poaceae; genus Lolium; species Lolium rigidum. The sequence goes on from NC_061510.1 coordinate 338,257,075, forward strand.
CGACCACGTCTTGCAGATATCTGACGTGGAGCAGCTCGCTGATCATATACACTGAATACATCCAAATTGTAATCTCGATAGATTCTCCTTTCTTTTCTTCTTGCACTAGTATACAGGTTGTGATGAACTATTCGACCCGCAGCAACAATGTCGGTCCGGTGACTGATCCATCTGCAGTCTTGATCTACGTGTGCGTATATGAACAACACTAGTTATTTACTTGCTTCTCGGACAAAGAAGCTAACATGTACAACTATGCCTATCAAAAGAACCCTGCAGGGCGCCGCTCACCTCCTGTGTCGCCCCCGCTCAGGCGGCACCGGAGGCCCAAACCCTAGCCGCCACCGGGGTCGGCCCCGGCCCCCTCTCTCCCCTCCGCCTCCGTCGCAGGACATGGCCGAGCAAAGCTCGCGCCGCCGCCGACGGGGGTCTTCTGTCCTACGATCGTGAGGGCTATCGGCCTAGGCGGCGGCGGTGGTTCCCGATGGCGCGGCGGCGTGTAGCAGGGAGGGCGCGTGGCGGCCGTGCGTACGGCATGTGGACGAAGCTGTAGCGTGTGGCGTGTTCCCGGTGGCTGTGGTCGTCCATGGCAGCCGGGTCCGATCTGGGCCTTTGCGGGCCTGTGCGGGCCGCGGCGTCGCGGCACGTTGGCAGCTCGTGGAGCTCCGGCTCCGGCGTGCTTCGTGGATGCGCCAGCTGTGGTGGTCGGTCGGCTTGGGGGGCTCCTCCCTTGATCCCATGATGGTTGTGCCGCTGGACTGCATCTCTACATCGGCAACATCGTGGTGATGTGGCGGCGGCTGCGCAATCCAGCGAGGGCGATATGCTGCTTCAAGGCCTTGGTGGGGAGGGACGACGGGTGGGCGGCACTTCGGATGAAAATCTTGCTCTGTCTTCGGTTGGAGCCAGTGATGGCGGCGCTCGCGGGCGTCGTTTCCCTTTTTGGAGTTGTCACCGAGATTTGTTAACACCTCCCTCTCCCACACGGGTTGGTGTGGGCGACTTCAAGGCGGTGCCTTTCTCAGGGCTGGCCAAATCCTGCCACCACTCTTAGGCGCTCAAGGGTGGTTGTTACGTCGACGAACAGAGTTCCGAGGAGGTTGTTCTTCGGAGGTGCTTGGCGGTTCAGTTTTGAGCAAGGCCCTTGTATCGTTGTTGGTGTAGTGTGTGCATGGTGACTGTTTCGGCTTACTGTGTGTTGTAGCCTTTTCATGGTGGTGTGTATCAGCCGTCAGCCTCTTCTTCTATATGATTGATATGTCTTCTAGAAAATATTCTCGAAAAAAAAAAGAAACCTGCAGAACTAGGAATAACAAAAACATGTCCAGTGGATCTTGCCTAATTTTCATAATCTGTGTGTTTTCTCGAAACAAGGCAGGGGATAGTTTATGTGCCTTTTCGTCAAGAGAGGAAAATACAGAAATACGCAAAGCACTCCTATCAGAAAGTGTAACAACGCACACAAAGCACAACACCACACTAACACTGTCTGTTACAAGGTCAGCTAATTGTACGTGTTAGAATATTTTTCGATTTTACCTCCTAGATGATCTACATGCTCTACCTAGAGTGAGGGATTATATGAGGATGAAATGTCGTTATTTTGGCACCACAACAAAAGTCCCTTGTTTTATTCTTTTACGCATGCAAGTTGATGCTTTGGCATTTCAATTGCAAAGGCTGCATTTTTTTTATCAGGCAGAACACACGTCCTAGTTGTACAAATATTTATCATATGTTCAGGAAATATGGAGAACTTACTATCCTTCATCAACCAAACCATAATCATTACCATTGAACCAGCTTAATGAAAGTAAAAAGGGAAAGATTACACACAGTTGTGACTGTGGTTCGGCATCAAAACAAAAATGTCACGAGGCACCACACAACAGAATAGGTGCTGCTGATTCATATAGAGTTGTTTTGTGGTACCCCTAGATAAATGAGAGACCTCCATTTTTGTCCATCTAAAGCTACTTTCCTCGAAATAGGCTTTCGCCCCGCTTTATAAATAAAGCCACAACGGCCGAACCGATACAAGGTGGAGAGGAACCTCATACAAAGCAGATCTGTTGGCGTCAGAAACCCACCGACGGGCAGCGACTGGCCAACACGGTAGAGCCGGGAACGACTAGGGCTGCGGCTGGCCCCAGTCCCTCAGAGCGACGGCCCGCAAAGCCTCCTGGTCGCGCGCCGATGCCGGGTCGCAAGGGCGTGCCACCCGACCTATACCCGGTCGGGAAGGTGTGGATGATGCCTCGCTTAGTTTCTGCAGGGCACACACGTACACGTTAAATACGAGCCTCGATCGGCTCTCAAGGTTGTCCTGTGAATCGGCTCAGGGAGCCGATTCACCCATGATTCGTCCAAGGTGGCCGAATATATGGTGGTCCTGCTTGATCAATGTAAAGCGTATGAGATCCACGACGCTCTAGGGTTTTCACCGCATAATCGGATCATCCTACTCACGATTGGGCCTCGCGCTCACGCACGGTAAACGTAAGCCAGCCCTAGACAAGGCCTAAAAACCAACACTAGGTTGATCCTCGGAACGTCCCGTCTAGGGGCAGCAAACTACACCCCGCATGCCGCTGGATCCTCCAACCCTTTGTAAGGCCTAACTATTGCAGATATTAAACTAATCCTTGATGAATCAAGGATCGACCATAACGGATCAGATCTACTAAATAAAGACCAAGCGGGGTGCCGCCCCGCACCCATGATGAGGCACAAGGACGGCTAGACGCGCAAGGGTTGCACTACGCAAGCATATGATGCTAAGAACGATGCTAACCCTAACGCGTCTACGATAACTACGTTGCTCGCCATCAAAAAGGCTTCGCACGAGCAACGCATGAACAACGGGGATAGGCATTACGCTGCCTAGATCGCAAGATGCGATCTAGGCAGCATGGTGCTTACCGGTAGAAACCCTCGAGACGAAGGAGTTGGCGATGCGCCGAGATTTGTTTGTGGTTGAACGTTGGTTGTTGTTTATTCCATAAACCCTAGATACATATTTATAGTCCAGGGACTTTCTAATTGAGGCGTGCACCTAACCGTGCACGGGTAAAACTCTAACTTCTAAATTAAGATGCGATCTACTATAATACGGATACGAGGGCAATTTAGCCCAAACTTGGTACACAAGGCCGATTCACGTATTTCTTCCATGTATATTCTTCAAACCCATCTTGACCGCGGCCCACCTCTCGATCCGGTCAAATTCCGGTGATAACACATGCCCCCTCGGTTTTGGAAATGACATTTCCAAAATCATTATGCTTTTCCTTCGTCGGGTCATGTCGTGGCAGAGCGAACCGCCGATTGTTAGCCGGATCGACGCCCAATGAGCCGATAGCAACGCATTGGTCTCTCATAATCTGTCCTTCATCTTCTTCGACCGATGACTCCGAGACCCGGTGACACTCCTCCGCAAAATTCACCATCCTCGAAGAAGGTTGCTACACAGGACTCAGCCGATGATACTCCAATTGGCTTCTAGAAACGGAACATTTACCAGTGTCGGTTGCCCCTCGAGTCTCGATCAAGGCGAAACAGAGACGAGGATACACAAATTAGCCGAATGGACTCGGGCTTGATCATGTCCGAGGGCACTATCATGCAGAGCCAGCCGATTTGAACGAAATCGGCTCTCCGCAGGAGAGGACCTTCGGGGTGAGCTGCCCCCCGAGTTTCTTCAGTCCAAATGTCATGACTACATATTCAAACAAGCCCATTGAACCCGGTACTCTGAATGCAGTCTTGTGTATATCTTCTGGATATTGTCAACATAAAGTAATATAACAAGTGCAATATGCAAGTATGTAGGAATCAATGCACAGTTAACACAAGTGTTTGCTTTTTAGATAGAAGGAAATGGGTAAACGGACTCAACAATAAAAGTAGAAGAAAGGCCCTTCGCGAGAGGAAGCATGGATTGCTATATTTGTGCTAGAGCTTTTATTTGGAAAACATGAAACAATTTTGTCAACGGTAGTAATAAAGCATATGAGTTATGAAAGTTATATCTTACCAGTTGCAAGCCTCATGCATAGTATACTAATAGTGCCCGCACCTTGCCCTAATTAGCTTGGACTACCGGATCTTTGCAATGCACATGTTTTAACCAAGTGTCACAATGGGGTACCTCCATGCCGCATGTACAAAGGTCTAAGGAGAAAGCTCGCATTTTAGATTTCTCGCTTTTGATTATTCTCAACTTAGACATCCATACCGGGACAACATGGACAACGAGATAATGGACTCCTCTTTAATGCATAAGCATGTGGCAACAATTATTATTCTCATATGAGATTGAGGATATATGTCCAAAACTGAAACTTTCACCATGATTCATGGCTTTAGTTAGCGGCCCAATGTTCTTCTCTAACAAATGCATGCTCCAACCATTAAGGTGGTAGATCTCTCTTACTTCAGACAAGACGGACATGCATAGCAACTCACATGATATTCAACAAGGAATAGTTGATGGCGTCCCCGTAAACATGGTTATCGCACAACAAGCAACTTAATAAGAGATAAAGTGCATAAGTACATATTCAATACCACAATAGTTTTTAAGCTATTTGTCCCATGAGCTATATATTGCAAAGGTGAATGATGGAATTTTAAAGGTAGCACTCAAGCAATTTACTTTGGAATGGCGGATAAATACCATGTAGTAGGTAGGTATGGTGGACACGAATGACATAGTGGTTGGCTCAAGGATTTTGGATGCATGAGAATTATTCCCTCTCGATACAAGGTTTAGGCTAGCAAGGTATTTAAAGCAAACACAAGTATGAACCGGTACAAAGAAAACTCACATAAAAGACATATTGAAAGCATTATAAGACTCTATACCGTCTTCATTGTTGTACCTTTATCATCATATCGAAGCCGATCGCTTGAAACGGCCTCCTCTTTGTCCTTGCCCATGGCGGTAAACAGTAATGAGTTACCATGTAGTTAACTTCTCGGCGCGAGCTCGGGTCCGTTCTTCCGAAGGGGTGGACAGATCTACTTGGTCGAGGGCACCCTCGGCCGTAAAGCCGCCCCACCCGATGCCATGAGAACGGGTCTTCGAGAAAGAGCCGATTAGATCGGCTTCAAAGAGAGCCTTGAGCTCGTCGTACTTCTTCTTGTGCTCATCGAGGCAGCTCGCGTACGTGATCGAGTCGCCAGCCATCTCAGCTGTGGATGTCAACATGGTTGCTGAAGAGTGTCTTCCGCCATCTCAGATGTAAATGGCGATGCGGTGGATGTCGAAGATTGTCCCACCGAGCGTGCCAGAATGTGTTGGCGTCAGAAACCCACCGACGGGCAGCGACTGGCCAACACGGTAGAGCCGGGAACGACTAGGGCTGCGGCTGGCCCCGATCCCTCGGAGCGACGGCCCGCAAAGCCTCCTCGGTCGCGCGCCGATGCCGGGTCGCAAGGGCGTGCCACCCGACCTATACCCGGTCGGGAAGGTGTGGATGATGCCTCGCTTAGTTTCCTGCAGGGCACACACGTACACGTTAAATACGAGCCTCGATCGGCTCTCAAGTTGTCTCGTGAATCGGCTCGGGGAGCCGATTCACCCATGATTCGTCCAAGGTGGCCGAATATATGGTGGTCCCGCTTGATCAATGTAAAGCGTATGAGATCCACGACGCTCTAGGGTTTTCACCGCATAATCGGATCATCCTACTCACGATTGGGCCTCGCGCTCACGCACGGTAAACGTAAGCCAGCCCTAGACAAGGCCTAAAAACCAACACTAGGTTGATCCTCGTAACGTCCCGTCTAGGGGCAGCAAACTACACCCCGCATGCCGCCGGATCCTCCAACCCTTTGTAAGGCCTAACTATTGCGGATATTAAACTAATCCTTGATGAATCAAGGATCGACCATAACGGATCGGATCTACTAAATAAAGACCAAGCGGGGTGCCGCCCCTGCACCCATGATGAGGCACAAGGACGGCTAGACGCGCAAGGGTTGCACTACGCAAGCATATGATGCTAAGAACGATGCTAACCCTAACGCGTCTACGATAACTACGTTGCTCGCCATCAAAAAGGCTTCGAGTACGAGCAACGCATGAACAACGGGGATAGGCATTACGCCGCCTAGATCGCAAGATGCGATCTAGGCGACATGGTGCTTACCGGTAGAAACCCTCGAGACGAAGGAGTTGGCGATGCGCCGAGATTTGTTTGTGGTTGAACGTTGGTTGTTGTTTATTCCATAAACCCTAGATACATATTTATAGTCCAGGGGACTTTCTAATTGAGGCGTGCACCTAACCGTGCACGGGTAAAACTCTAACTTCTAAATTAAGATGCGATCTACTATAATACGGATACTGAGGGCAATTTAGCCCAAACTTGGTACACAAGGCCGATTCACGTATTTCTTCCATGTATATTCTTCAAACCCATCTTGACCGCGGCCCACCTCTGATCCGGTCAAATTCTGGTGATAACAAGATCAAAGAAAAGAAAGAAAAAACACAGAAAACCCCACACTTGCCACCGAAGACATTGAGGTGAGACCAAGTCGACTCGGGACTCCACAACGACGCTCCCAAGAGGGTAACGACGCATTCCGCCGCCGTCGTCGAGACCGTGAGGTCTAGGGTTTTCACCCGGATCCGTAGCGCGGGACGGATACCCACAACGACGCCCACTACAAGAAATGTGTTGACTTGCGACACTCCATTTTCGTCACTGAATCGTCACTACATTTAATATATGACGTTCTTATGACAAAAATTGGATCGTCGTCATGGTCGTCAATGACGATATTGCACTGTTATGACGAAATCAAATCGTCGTAATACAAAATCAGCCCAGTCCATTTCATTGCTCAACATGGGCCGGGCCCATTAATACCGGCCATTTCTCTAGTCCATTAGCCTTATTGGTTTTGCCTTTTTTAGGTCCGTTTGTTGTTTGGGCCTCAGCCTCTTAACAGCCTTTTTCAAGTCTATTTGGCTTTTCTCTTTCCATTTCCAATTCTCAGGTTTATTTTCCTACGATTTAACAGTAAATAAAAACAAGTAATTTAATCAGAACTGAAGAATACAAGAAATCCAAATCCTTTACACTATTTCCACGGCTTTAGTCAGATAAATACAATAATAACATAGCTATCAAACGCTGTCAACTGCATTAGCATGACCTCTCCCAACCTACAGGTTCGCCTTGTAGCTGCTGCATCATCAGGACTTGTAGGCAACAAGCTAGATAATCGCTGATGTGATCACGGCAACCTGCCAACTGCTTCCAGTGTGCACCGCTCGCTCCAACATTATTTTCCAGCAGATGGCTACCTACAACCACCTGGCCGTGTAGTTCAGTAGCAATAGCACTGAATCTTCCTGTTCTTCTTGTACTGCTCCTGCAATTCGAAAGTTTTTAAAAATTGTGAGATAAGCAAACATGTCAGAAAGATATCATCATAGTTCTTCTACAACTGCAGCGTCAAAATAATAGTATGTTCATTATAAGAAACAAACATTACAGAACAAACTGGACTATAGTTCGAAAATATCAAATTTCAGAATTGCCTTTTATAGAAACAATATAGAAACTTGACCAAACAAAATAAGCAGCCATGCGGAGCAGAATAACCTCATTTGCTAAAGAAATATTTGCCTTTGACTACTGCATAAAACTTCCAAGTAAACCAATACACCAACAGCAGAATCAAAGATTGGACCCACGATAAGAACTCACCTGTGGACAAGTATGTTGCCAATGGCATCTTCTAGAATAACAAGGCCAAGGTGTTTCATTAACCCTTTTTATATAGCTATACATTAAGAGAAGAAAACAATGATAAGCATAGGCACACACTAGATATGCACACATTATAACACACTAATAGAATGCATACTGCAAGCAACTGTGAAATCTGAATTAACATGTATTCAAATCATAATAACACTTATCAACTTTATGTCAACAAAACAAAGTTCCCTGAAGTGCAAATTGAATTAACATGCAAAATTTGGTTTAAAGCAAACTCAAAATAAGTTATAAAAGCTCATGATGTATACAAATTAAGTACTAGAGAACCTGGGCTACCAAATTGATGATACAAATGAATTTTTTTTATACATATGGTATACTTAAATGGCTATATAAAAACCATTAGTAATACTGCTACTGGAGGAAAATATCATGTATACATGTGGTATACTATATTACTATACATAAACTAGCAGTAATACTACTGCTACTGGAGGAAAATATGATGTATAGTATATCAACAATGTATACAACCAAGAACATGAGAATAAGCATAATTCATTAAACAATACTGCTAGTCTACTGCATCGCTTAAAAAAAAAAATCGCTCAAATATAAGCATGTACTTCTTCAGAGAATGCATGACTTGGGACATTACTAATTTTACAGAGATCATTATGGCTTATATCAGACTCCAAACAGAAAGGAACATGTACAACGGTGACCATTAAGGAACATAACATAGACTGAACCATATGCTCATACAATGCTATGCAGACCATAGATTCAATGTCACAGAATAACGTCACGGCAACATTGCCTATCAACTTGATAACAAAGAAAACCAAACACTTATCTACTTCATGGAAGGAAGCGCCGCTGCGGAGAACTCACACTGCAAACGCGGTGCCGTGGCCGTGTTTGATGCGCTCCATCACACAGGTAAGCATCAGGTTTACTCCTTCACATCTGAAAAATAAACAAAAGAACAATAAGCATCATTGCTCAGTTATTGTGTTTCTTTATTTGCTCAAACAGAAAGTTCGCAATAAAATGAGACTATTCAAAGCAGAAGCATAACTACGTATGACCCACTACTAGTTCGTGGTTGGCTCAGGTCTACCACAATTAGATGGAAAACATGGAGTACGGAAACCAATAATGATTACTCCTGGTTTCTTCACAAAGATTATGTATGATCATAGAGAGGCAACCACTGACAACATATATGTTACTAGAACAATACTAATTCTATTATTTAAGCAAATAAGAGCAAATTTAACTAGCAGTGAATCTCTTAGCAGCCAGCATGAACAGTAGAACAACAAAAAAGGGGCATAACTACCAGGGAATACTCTATTAGAGAGAGACAAATAGTACGAGCAATTGACAGAAACAAAACACTATTAGTGAAAAACAAACAGGTAATTGACAACAAGATATAGAAGGGAGAAATACTTATTTGGTTGGATAATACCTATCAAGCTAAAGTCAACTACTGCACATGACTGCAGTAATGCTAGTGACCCATGCTATGTTAGGAAAGTATCACCATTCAGTGATCGAACCATGTTAAATATGTTAATAAAGTTGATGTAGCAACAAGATTATAAAGATAAATGAGCTCGACCCATGTCAACAAATTGTACTGACAGAAGTGCACTTGAAATGCTAATCACTTACAAGGGGCATATATGGATGGCTTATAATGTATACTAATGAGATAAAGAATAATTTGAGGGAGTAGTTATTAGGAGAATATACAGTAGTAAAAGAGCAAAGATCATAGATTGCATATCACAGATCATTGAGACATCAATCATGGGTGTTTTAATCGGCAGACCGTACAGATATATGAATGTCTGAAATGCACAATCCTTCACAGTATGTACAATCGGTTACAGTCTTTGATTTTGAACGAGACATTCAGATAAGTGGTGCAAGAAATTGTAGATAGAATGCAGAGCCCATCAAACCTCATTCTTCCACAGGACACCCTAGACTGATAACATCACGAGAATTCACAAAACCATACCCTCGTCGCTAGCAACCTTCTCCCTTGCCCTCCAGCTCATCAGCAACATCACGCCCTCCTCCAGATCAGGAGGTGACTGATTGTACCCCTTCCTCTTCTTCACAGATGCGGATACCTGTTAAAAGGCACGGGCTACCACACGGGGAGGTTGGTGATGGCGAGCTGGCCTGGTGAAGTCCTGGTACGGCGACCCCGTGACCAGATCCGCCGTGAACTATGTCACATCGTGTGTTCCTGCACAGATGCGGACCGCGTAAATGAAGGGTTGAGTTGTATGAGCCGATGGGAGGGGATATAGAGGAACCGAATCAGGAGAGGAGGGAACAGGGAACCTCAGATCTGGCGCACGCGATGTCGGCGAAGCAGGCGCCACCTCAGGCCACCATGACCATGAACTCCTCGGAGGAGATAAGTGCGTCACCACTCTTGCGAGCGCCGCTGATAGACTCGTGCGCGCACTCAACATCGGAGATGGCGCTGCTGCAGTCGACGTAGACCTCGGCCGCTAGCTAGAAATCATCGACGACAAAGGCCTCCGTCGCCTTGATCTCCACATCCGACGCAGGCTGCTCTGGCCTATGACAAGATCCGACGACCAGGAGGGCAGATCTTCCAGTGACGTGAACTGGTCCATCCCAGGTCGCGCGCCGCCGCCGAGGCCGGCCATGTCGGCATATTGGGCACACAGGCGCTACCGCTGCGGCCGAGTACATTGTTCACGGTATAATGGGTCACGGAGAAGGTGGGGATCTGGCTCTGGGAGGGCCGGATCTATGCGGAATCGGAGAGAGATGGGAGGATCGGGAAATCGGGATCTGACGAGATGGAAGGAAAGAGAGGAGAAAGTTTTTGGTGGGCAGTGATGATGGCGGCGGTTGGGGGAAACGGAGGAGAAGAAGAGGGGTGGGTGGCGGCGGTGGAAAGATGGCTAGGGTTAGAGAAGACGAGGGCGGGTGCCGGTGAGCCATAGTCTTGTGCGGGAGTCAGATATTTTCTTTCGCATGGCGGGGAAATGGGGCGATTGGCGCGCGTCCAATTTCTATTTCCCGCGGCGTGTTTTAGTCGTCCAATATTCAGTACACACCGAGTGTTAGTGTGACTGCCACTGGACCCATGTTTTAAGGTCCCACACAGCAGTGGCTTTGTTGGACGTGGGTGTTATATTGTTGGCTATATCTTGCCTTATTTCTTAATCTAAAATTTTGGTACATGTATATGTTAAATTGTACCTCTTTAGGAAGTTTTAGAATTTCTTATGCCCGTACATCCAGGCTACATAGACATGACATGTAGGTGAATTGATTAGGTGTTAGTCCGGTCATCATTTTGTATCAAAAAATAAAATCCTATAACAATTACGACGATCTTAATTCGTCGCAATCGCCTAGAAATAACATCATAGATCTCGTGGCTCGGGTTATGACGATTTCATGCTAGAAAATAATGGCGTTCATATATACATCGTCATAATTTTCTAGGGTTTTGGTTCCCTTAAAATAGCTAGAGAACATTGAGTGTGAAATCGTCATAGAATCATGACGATTTTATCCAGGGTCACCGAGAAAATGTCACAAGTCAACACATTTCTTGTAGTGGCCCCCAAGAGGGTTACGACACCCACAGGCATCGCCGTCGTTGGCGCCGAGGCGCTGAACTTTCGCTCGAAAGCATCCGCACACCGCGCCCGAGAACTTAGTCGCCCGCAGTCTCCAAGATGGGATCTCCAAACACGATCTGGGGGTTGCCAAAGCCGAAGCGCCGCCAACTCCAGGAACTCCCACCGTCCGCTCCACGCCATCCTCATGACCGAAGAGTGAGACCACCACCGCTGCCACGTTGCCCGCCGTAGAGCCATCCGCGCAGTCCGCCTTCCAGGGCCGCCGCCCCGGCATCCCCACGAACTCGAGCCCGTGACTCGGCCATCACATCGCAACGCGAATTGGACAAAGTAGGAGGCATCGGTGCCAGCAGCCATCAGAGCACACGACAACCTAGGGGAGGGGATCCGCCCTCCGCCACCAGGAGGTGCCCGCCGACCGGACACAGTACCATAGCCGATTCAGGCAAGATCAGGCCCGGCCGCCTGCCAGGCCTCGATCAAGCCTCCTTAGCCGTGCCACTATGCAGCTGCGCCCAGGCCACCGTCGCCATCCACCTGCAACACCGTGCCAACCTAACCGTGCCACCACCGAATCGCAATGCGGTAGACAGAGACCATGAACGGCGTCGCCGCGACCTCGCTTCTTGCAAGACGGCCTCGGCCGAAACCGCATACCGCCGCAGAGAAGCACCCCCACCGCGACGCCCATGGACAAAACAGCACCGTTCCCGACGCCGCCATGTCGCTGGTCAAGCCCGACACTTTGTCGGCGACCTCGTGCTCGCCATTGCACTCCAGCAAGAACACCGCTTTGACCCCCCAAACGGAGGAGGAACGGCTCGGACCGTGCCGCCGAGGACACGCCGGAGCTGAGCCCACCTGGCCCAGCCCTGGCACCAACAGAGGAGAAGGCAGGGCGGAGCTCCGCCGGAGCTGGCCCCGACCGAGGACCGCCTGTCCCAGACCGAGGCCCTTCTGGCCCAGATCGGGGCCCGCCTGGCCCCAAACTGGGCCGCAGCGCCGGCAGCCGCCCCGCCACCGCCCTCCGCTGCCTCCCAAGGCCACCAGCCGCACCAGCCCATCACCCCGCCGGGACCGTCGCCGCCATGCCCTGCCATCGCCGTCGGACCGAGCATGAGGCACCCCGAGCCGCACCGCCGCCGACCGCTCCTGCCCCGCGCAGGACCACGCGCGAGCGGGTAAGGGAGATCCAGCCGCCGCCGGCGCCACGCGGGCTTTGCCCGGCGGCCCACGCCGGCGGCGGCGGGGGAGGAGGGGAGGAGGAGGGGAGGAGGCGCGGGTTAGGGTTTTCGCCCCTGCCGTCGCCCGCGGGAGCGACGCGCAGGAGCCACACCTCCCAGTTTCCCTAAAGCTACTTTGAGTGTGCATACTGCATACACCCGGTAGTTTTCGGTCTGTTTTGAATCTATGTCAAGTTTCTGATCTATCTGACGCTCATATGTTACCCAGTTGATATTGTTCAATGCTTTAATATTTTTGGTGGTTTTCTTTTAGTCTTGAATCGTTCAATCTTTGGTTGTTCAGATCAACGTACGTGCAACCTTATAGCACCTAGCTACTCTTCTAAATGCACATCCAACCTAGCTCTCTTATTTTTCCCATATATCCCCTATTATATAAACCTAAAATTGTGAAGAGAAATGAAACGACAAGAACAGGAGAAAGAAGACCACTAGCAATCTGGCGTGGCTGCATTACAGTGTATTGTTTGATTTGTTTCTCCCCGTTTTCACTTCCCCAGTTTCCATGTCCATGGGTATGGGAGGCACCAGGAGTAATCGATGCAGCACAACTATTCGTGCCTGTATGTAATCATCCATGTTATTCCGTTTTAGTAGAAAGTGAACCTGCTCGATTTTCTTTAAACTAAGTAAATATGGAAGTAATAAATGTGGAGAGTACTCAGACACACTTTATGCATACATAACTTCTTGACCACTTTCCGTGCAGTACGGAAGCCGGCGGCCGCGCGTCCAATCTTGCAATGCTCCTCTACACGGCGGTGGCGGCAGAGGAGAGCAACAGCAGCGTGTAGATGCGGAAAAATGGCAAAAAGCCCACGTGCCCCTGAACCTTCTCCAGCTCGTGGCATTCCTACGCGTCGAGCTCTAACATGTCGATGGTGAAGTTGGAGGGGTGGTACACTTCCGCGATGGTGGGAAACAAGAACGTCCTGACTCTGAACGGATCTACACACGCTGCACAAACCAAGAATCCATCGATCACTACGCACGTACATTGAGTTGTTCCATCCAATATCGAAATGAACATGACGTGAAATTTCGAACTCGCTGGTAGAAAAATGGCCTTTGGTCGCGGTTGGCAACTGCCATTAGTCGCGGTTGCGCAACCGCGACCAATTAGGCGCGACTAAAGACCCCCCCCCCCCTTTAGTCGCGGTTCCTTATGAACCGCGACTAAAGGCCCGTCCACGTGGGCGGCAGGCGAGCGCCAGGGCGGAGGACCTTTAGTCGCGGTTCTTCTGGCCAACCGCGACTAAAGGCCTCCGCAGGGTTTAGGGTTTAGCCCCCTCCCCTAAATCTGGTTTCTTTTTAATTTGTATTGTTTTATTTCTTTTGGGTTTTAATTTTGAAGGAGTTTCACATATTCTACCGTACTACATACATGCATATGAATGTACAATTTCAAACAAATTTGAAATTAGAACCAAAAAGAATTCAAGAGGAATATACAATATATATTCAATATCGGATGACCATATACAATTTTGAACAAGTTTCCATACATATTTAGTGCATATAAAGTTCTACGTCCTCTACATAGTGTTCTCCTCTAGGATCGATGACTTCTCCGGCGAACCATCCAGCCTAGTTCCTCTTGAAGTGGTCGGAAGCGAGCTTCGGAGTAAGCGTCGTCCGGAGGTTATTCCTCCCGGTGTTGTTCTCGGACGGCTGCCGCTCGGTGGTGTATCTCCGGATCCTCTCACAAACATAGTATCCACATAGATTGGTCCCCGGTGGCTGAATATCCCCGGTCGCAGCCTTTGCCCTTTTAAAATGTAGCTCTTTTTTGAATTCACCGACCTTTTGATCTACGAACCGTCTCCAAACCCTACGAGGCAAGGAAAATTAAATGAACAAGAGAGTTATTAATTAGTTACTTGATATTAGGAAATGATGAATGAAATAGGCCGATCGATATAGAGCGCAAACGAATGAAAGTAGTTACTTTTGCATCATTTTTCTCATGTCGGCCCAAAGCTTCGTATCCATATTCGAGAGAGTCGTGGACGAGAACCGTGGAGTTCTGAATTTGAATTACTAGCGGAATCCAGTGGAACCTGCGGACACGATACATGCACAATCATGCATAACTCATCGATTAGCCACATACCATGCATGGAGTAAACAAAAGAGAATGTGCTCAAGACGAAACACTCACCCAAAATGGTAAGGAAATAGAATATCACTTTTGAGTTCCTGTTTTGTAAGAAACCGCCACAGGTCATCCTCCACGTCTTTGGGGTGGTGTTCTAACACATATGAATTAACGATTTGTGGGTCAATGAACCCAACATCATGGGTGTGCCTTATTCGCATTTCCCGCTTCTTCATTCTGCATAATAGCGTACACAACAAGATAGTTAGGATAATATATATATTTATAGTGCAGGCAATGAACGAGATGGGGTAGAAATTAATAAATCACTTACAGAACATAGCAAGTCGATGATAGATTTGTCGAGCTCGCGCAGATTGAACAGTCTGGAACAATTCACTCCGATGAATTGTTATATAGTAATGTTTGAAGTGATGCTCGGGTCTAACTTCCGCATAAATATATTCTCTCGGCGTTTTTAAGTTTTATGTAACCCTTGTACCAATTTAGCGGACCTTTCATTTGTCGAGGTAGATCCTCTTCCTGCGCAGGCTCGACGAGAGGACCATCCTTCACATATGCAAATACTACGTCCTTCATTGCCACCTCATCAAGGCCTAACGCTGCACGAAGAGTCAGACCTAAGTCCGCCGCTTGTTCTTTGGCTCTCGCTACAGTCAATCCATGTGCTGCCGCAGCTGCTATGACATCAGGGGCATCGTCCTCCGGACCTGCGGCTTTCACTATGAGCGGGGCGATCGACTGTTTACTTTGTTCCCCAAGCTGGGCAACTTGTTTCCCCCCGACCGCGAGTGCTTGACTACAAAGTTCACGTTCATAGTCGTCGAGCGCATTCTTCGCGGCCCGGGACGGTGTGTTCAAAAATGACTTAGCCCAGCTCTTTTCCTTCTCGTAAAATACTTGTTTGGGCTCGGGCTCTCTTTTCTTCTTGCAGTCCGCCTGCCATTTCTCATGCCGAGCATCCACGACCGCCGCATTTTGCTCCACACTAAGTTCCCAAGGCCTCGGGGTGAGAGGCTTTAGTGATGGCTCCGGTATCTTTGTGGTTGCAGGTACATAAGGCTCCGGGTTAATAACCCAAGACCGCCTCTCGCTTCTTCGCCGGAGGTGGATTGGGGGCGGCGTCCGATCACCCGCCGGACGAGGACCGGGGGCGGCGTCTCGCTACCCGCCGGAGGTGAATTGGGGACGGCGTCGGCCGACGTGAAGGAGGTGTAGGTGAACCACCACCACCACCGCTGCCGCCACCACCACCGGAGGGGGTGGACTTGTTTGCCTTGGCGCCTCGCCCGGAAACTTGATAAACTTCTTCCGCCATAGAATGAACTCGGCGCTTGACATCTCCAAGTCTTGTCGCCCCTTCAGTGTGTAGCAATGTCAATGTCCAGGTCCTCAAACCCTTGGACTATGTCCTCCACCGTGACACGAGCATAGCCATCCGGAATGGGGTTGTTGTTGTGGAGTGCTCCAGGTGGTAAAGCACTCGCCGATGGCTACCTTCATGGACATGTTCCCGATAGGATAATACGGATGACATGCTTTCATCTCCTTTATATCGTCCACGGGGTAGCGAGGAGGCTCCGGTGCAGTAATTTCGACCACCGGAGGCTCCGGTGCAGTAATTTCGATCGTCGGTGCACCGGCCGGTGGGGCCTCCGTGGAAGCCACGCTGCTTCTTCTCTCGCTCCCGGCTTCCGAGATCCATTGGATGATCTTCATGCTGCGCCCGAGCTGCATCTCTTTCGGCTACTAGTACACTCACGGTTTTCTTCATCACATCCATTTCCGTTACCAACTTCGCCACAACATCCGCATCCCGATCCATCTTTCTCTTACGGCTTCGTAACCGTACGGGTCATCGTTCCGGGGAACCCTACTTTCCACGGAATGTCCCCGGGCATGCCTCGTACACGTCCTCCGTGTTCGGGATTCCCGAGGGCTTTTGTCGTGGCGTCGTTCTCTCGTTGAACTTGATCCTCCCCTCTTGAGCATCCCTCATTGCCTCAATAAGCTTTTGGGTGGGTTTAATTATTTTGCCCCGATAAACACACTCCCCGTCTCCGGGTTCAGCGATCCCCCATGCCCGTACCACCAGCCTTTTGGCCCTTGGGTCCCATCTCTCCGTACTCGGACGGATTCCTCGCGCCCTCGCCTTGTTCTCCATCTTCTCCCACCTAGGCTGCCAAAAGCGATACCCTCCTGGCCCCATAATATGATTGTACTCCTTCTTGGCCGCATTCTTCTTATTTTTTTCGACATTTCAAGGAACTGCTCCGATTTCTTTTGCTTCACAAATTCTGGCCAATCATGTTGCGTTTCTCATATTGTCCTTCGAAAACCGGAGTCTTGCCCCGCTTGACAAAGTCATGGCCTAGTTTTTGCTTGTATTTCCGGAATGCGTCGGCCATCTTAGAAAGAGCGAACGGTTTGACTAGCTTGCACCTCTCCTTGTTTTCCTGAATCTTGTTACCCGCCTCATCGTATCTGCGGTATTCCGGAGGTAGAACGAAATGTTCTATAAGCTTCTTGAAGCAATCTTTTTTTGTTCTCTTATCGACAAAAGTGAAACCAAGACGTGCCTTCTTTGGCTCATTCCACTCCCGGACGGTGATCGAGACGTTGTCTCTAACAACGGCTCCGCATTGGCCGATAAACTTGGTGGCGTTCTTGCTGGGCTCCGGCGGCCTGCCGGCTGCTTCCTCGACAACCTCGATGGTGCATGTTTCGTTTGGTTTCATCGTCTTGGTTGCGCCACGCTTTGACGACGTACTCGATTTTTTCGACGATCCGGCCGAGGGCTAAAATAAGAAAGAGAGTCGCGCGCGTTAGTACACACATATGAGCAAGATAGCTTTCATCGATGAAATCATCCCCTTCTTCATATTCTTCCATTATAACCCCTCTTTCTCCATGCATGGTCCAACAATTATAGCTTGGCATGAAACCGTGCCGAAGCAGGTGCATGTGAACATCTCTTGAGGAAGAGTAACCATTCTGATTCTTACATTTAACACATGGACGGATAACAAAACCCCCGCTTGTTCGCATTAGCCACTACGAGGAAATCTTTCAAACCCGTATCGAACTCGCCGGAGAGTCGGTTACCGTACATCCATTGTCGATTCATCTGCATTATTATAATATAAAATATATAATTAACCATCATGCATTTGTTAAACTAACTAGCTACAAACAATATAAATTAAACAATGAACTACACACACATGCACATTTTATCAACGAGACATCAAAGGTTCAAGTTGCTAACCGCGATCGAGGAGGAAAAAATAAATGAGAAAGCTCAAGTGTGGCTCCAACACTTCATATCATGTTTGTTTCATGCTCTTGGGGCATTTCATCAAACACCTTATGTGCATAAGAGGAACCAAAAGCAAACCTAACACCCACTTGTGAAGTTTGTGAAGAAAATGGCACCAAATGGCTAAGTGTTGGCTGCTGGATGGGTATACATAGGGGGGGGCTTTATTCCCGGTTGGCCTGGCCAACCGCGACTAAAGGCCTTCGGGCACCTTTAGTCGCGTTTGGCCTGGCCAACCGCGACTAAAGCCCCCCACGTGCACCGGCTGGCCACCGAGCGCCCTGGGCCCAGGCCTTTGGTCGCGGTTCGCCTCCCGAACCGCGACTAAAGGTACCATTAGTCGCGGTTCCTACAGCTTCGCGACTTATGGGGCTCACCGGAAGCCTGTTTTTCTACCAGTGACTATATTTCAAGTGCCTTGTACTGGGGCGAATTTCGCACGAATTTCGTAAAACCAGTGTTTCTTTGGTCAGGGGCGAGAAAATATATTCCCTGCCGAACTTTTGGTCAAGTTTGAACGCTTCTATCATGGTTATCGGCTTTTCTGTATTATTATTCCGCCGGAAACGACGGATCTGTTGAGTCCTGAGCAGGGATTTTTTTCACAGCCGAAATCTCGCTAAAAACCGAACATTCTGTTACCCCACGAGAAAGAGTGATACCGGCTAAAAAATTTCGGTTTGATTTTAATTTAGACTGCAATCTGCGATAAAACAAGCTTGTATACGAAAGTGCTTGTTCGGCGTGGTGGTTAGCTACGGGATGGCCTTTTGTCATAACTTTTTTGTGGGCCGGGAGCGAAACACCGGCGCCGGCTAATTTTCGAGCCCAATAGAATCGCCGGCAACCCCGTGCCGGCCCCTTCGCCAAGGGCGTGAATCGGGCGTGCCCACACCACGTGAGGCTGAAAATTTTGGGCGTGGGAGCCGCCTGTCAGCCACACATCCCAAAAGTGGACGCCAGCGGAGAGTGGCGGGGCCAACGCGTCAGCGGCTCATTCAATTTTAACCTAACCGTTGCCTACCTCGCGACGGAAGTTATTGGGGCGCAGCGGCGGTGCAGTTTCCGCAGACGCGCAGCGAACCGTCCCGTCACGCGGCCTTGCTTTTCGTGCCGCCATTAATGAGCGCCACCGCTCCACGGCCTCCCTCCGGCCTATAAAAAGGTCTGCCTCTCATCGTCTCTCTCACACACAAACCCTAGGGCCTCTCTCCCCAACCCTAGCCGCCACCATCTGAAAAGACGACGCCATGTCTGGTCGAGGCCGTGGTCGTGGCAGAGGTGCAACGCACACCGTCGCCTGCGATGCCGTCGTCTTCATCGTCGGACATGGACGAGGAGGGGCCCGTGTTGTTCGAGTTCGTCCTCGTCCTCAAGGGCGACCCACGTGGCATCCAGAGGCTGCCGGACACCTTCTCCGACTTCGTCGCCAT
The DNA here is from genome assembly GCF_022539505.1 of Lolium rigidum. Taxonomy (NCBI): domain Eukaryota; kingdom Viridiplantae; phylum Streptophyta; class Magnoliopsida; order Poales; family Poaceae; genus Lolium; species Lolium rigidum. The sequence goes on from NC_061510.1 coordinate 338,276,585, forward strand.
CGACGAGCGCCCGGGCACGCTGCATCTGCGGGAGGCTGTGTGCGGCTACTACTGGTGGATCGTGGATGTGATCTACGACGCGCGTGGCAAGATGTACCTCCACATCGGCTGGGAGAAGTTCGCGCGCCACCACCGCCTCCAAGCCGGCTTCGTGCTCGTGTTCTCCTACTTTGGCGACAGGGCCGTGACCGTCAAGGTGTTCGACGAGACGCGTAGCCGCTGCCACTACCACGGCGACAACGCCGAGGAGGACGACGACTGAGTGTTGTTTCTTCGCAGCGAATACCGGCACGCATGTTTTCGGATGTTCTTCCTCGAAAGAACCAAGTGACAAGGTATCAACTTGTCAATGCCTACAAGTTGTAGACTAGGGTTTCGCGGAAAGTAGAGGGCAAGTAGATCTCGAAGGTTTCAGCCGCAAAGGTGCTCGACTGCTAAAAGCTAGGGTTGTGTTGATAATGAGATCGATCCTTTCTTTATCCCTCGACTCCCCCTTATATAGGAGGCAGAGCCGAGGGTTTCGTGTCGTACAAGTTACAAATATCGGGAGACTCTTTGAGTTCGTCCCGTACAGTTACAAATCTCTATATTCCTAATCTATCTTTATTTTCCATATCGACGGTTCAATGGGCTTCCGGGCTTTGTAATCTTCCGGTCATGGGCCTTCAGTAAACCCTGGGTACCTTTTTCGGCAGACCCATTCGGAATGCCTATGTCACCAAGAGAGGCACCCTCACCAGCTGGATTTTCCAGTTTGGGTGACTGGGTGTGCCCTCGAGTGTTTTTTCTTGGCAGCGAACACACGAAACCTGCGATGACCGGCCTATTTAGGTTTAGTTTATTTTGCAATATTTTATATTTGTGTCAACTATGGTTCAAACTATGTATTAGTTTGTGGAAAACCATGTTCCAAACTATATCTTCATGTAAACCACGTTTCCAATTATGTATTAGTTTGTGGAATAAAATGTTTCTTATTTAATTTTCTATGCATTTATTTATAATTTTAATTCAAAATATCTATTGGGGCCGCCGGTGTAGGAACAGCTCCCCAAATAGATGATGCAGTGCTGGCGTTCCCAAACGGAGGTGCCTGCGCCTATTTAGAGGCTGCCGGTGGAGATGCTCTTAATTCTCTTTTTGCTTAAAAAGAAAAATTGTGACAAAACTTTGATTCAAACACTAAACCTACCGCTGTTTGGCAGAGAGGTTTTGCCACTGCGTTGCGGTAGAGTTATGCAGAAATGCGTTAGAAATTTCTTTGTTCCACGCTTGAATTTTATTAAATTCAAAATTTGTTTGAATAAACTCGTTTAAAATATTCCAGAGATTTCCGAGATTCCGCGGTAACCGGAGTTTCCGGTGTCCCCCGGTAAAAAAATGTGAAGGCAGGCAGCAGCCGAAAGAGAGGAGGACCGAGGACGATGCACCTCAGACCGCCCTCGCCGGTGATTCCTAGCTAACTTTAGTACCATACCTCGCGGCACGGTTCTTCGTCTTCTGTGGTTTTAAAATCTGTTACATATACCACTCATCCGGCTTGCTTGTTGTAGTCAAGTTACCGGCATGTGTGTCACATCCTGAGTTTCTTTGCACCGATGTATACTTGTTTGGTCACCCGTTCTCACAAATAATTTAAACGTGGATGTAAAAGTGCATTTAATTTGGTCGTGTTTCCGGCCCCATATGTCTCTGACTAATCGCCGTTCAACTTGGCTGTGTCACCATGTTCAATGTCCTGGGATATACACGTTGTTCAATCGCTGTCTAACGGATTTTTTGTTTTTGTTTTTTGTTTTTGCGGGGACTGCCTAACGGATTTGTCTGGCGAGTAGAAGCCATCTGCTGACCCAGCTGATGCTTCCTACGGGAGGCGTTTTACGGTAGGGATTACTAGTCGTTTGGGCTAGTAGTATTGCGTCAATATCCACATTAATTGCAAGGGTACATTTGGCAATTTAATTGTCTATTTCCATATTATTTCTATTCTGCTAAGTGCAATTTGGTCCATGATTAGAGGATAATCTATCTGCTGTGCCCATGCTACTATCACCGCTGTATCCATGACCAAGCCGAGCACAATCTGCACGCCGCTGGCTGGAAAAAACAACAAACACGTCAAGCAAATCGATGAGCAAGCTAGCTTGTACCGGTGCAGCAAGTTGGTCGCCGGCGCCAGTGCTGCAAGTCTACAACCATGGCGTCCTCCGCTGCTGCTGCTTGGTCGTCAGCATCTCTGAAGAAAACACGACGGTCTTCGCTGCTGCCACTTGGTCGCCGGCGCCCCTACTACAACGTCCAACCATGGCGTCGTCCTCTACCGCTGCCCTTAGTCGCCGGCGCCGCTGCTGCAACGTGCAACGATGGCCGTTGCTGGGCTTGCATGACGGTAGTACAATTTTGGACCGGAAAGTCATACGTGAAGCAATTTCGCTACCAAAATTGTCCTTCCTTGTGATTTTTGGTTTAATGTAGTGCCGGATTTGTTTCTACGCCTACCATATTTGGCTTTCCATGAAAATATACTACTCCTTTGAGTCACAAGTATTAGTTAATCCAGTCCATCAATTAGTACTGGCTGGACGGCCCATATTTCTCTGTCCCTACCGTAAAAGATCCCTACTACGGACAGTCACAGCTCAAAGAGTATGACACAGAAACGTAATTTTACCCATTCGTTTTTTATTTCTCCATCCAGTTGAAATCCTATGATATTTATTTCTATCTTCTAACATAACATACGATCGTTCTTCTACTTCAGGGTTACGAAGCTTTCTTGGGACATCAACCATGTACGGGCCTGGAGGGATGCCGATTTGCCTACACCCAGTTCACGTCAGAATGGATCGTTCAGGAGCTTTTCACGCATATCCTAATTTGGGCGAGCCGTTCTAGAGCATTGATGAAATTCAAAGCGCTGTTGATGCTCATCCCGTCATCCGCGTCGCAGTATCATTGTCACCTACTCTCTCAAAAAAGAAAAGAAAATCTTGTACCTTCACTGAAGAACGTACGTAACATCTAATCATGTATGCTCTGACCTAAAATTAGGTCCAACAAAGGAACTTTCATACAAGGAGCGTCTTATAGGTGAATCTCTGTTCTGGCCAGATGGTACAAGGAAAGGTCTCCACAATGTTGCACATTGCTGAGAGGGAAGCTGAGGATGTGCAAAGACTGGTTAAAGCTTTACTGGGCTAGCAGAACCAAGATAAGGTTCATTCTCTCAAAGCCCCACTCGCCCTCACTCTGTCCCACTTGGCTTGCGTTGTGTTTTACTGTTACTGCTTTAGCGGGATTGTAGAGAACATGAACATCTGCCACATGAATATTATTCCGCTCAGTTATTATATCTAAGGATGGATACCGCTTACTTAGAGGCGTCCTCTCAAAAAACTCGCCACTCGATATGTATCCAATTTAGAAGATCTTTTGAAAGATTGCAAATGCCAGATCAGATCGTTTTAAAATCTGGACATGCGAAACAAAAATTCAAAACCTCTGGCTGACACTTGTAACAAATTGATATTCGTCTATGCTTTAGTGTTTTTGGTAGTTTTCTTTTTGTCGCTAATCCTGACATTAGTGTGTGCAAAATTATAGCACATACTACTCCACTCAATGCGACACCTACCTCTCAACCCTTCCTTATTTTCCCCATATCCTCCCTATAATATAAACTTGAAAATTTTGAAGCAAATGGAAACAAAGGAAGAATAGGTGAAAGAGGAGCCACTAGCATATATGGCTGTATCGGAGTTGCATTGTTTCTCAGTTTCCATGCCCATGAGTATGCATGGGAGGCGTCAGGAGAAGTCCATGCAGCACAACGAGCTTCACCTGTAAGTAATCATCCATGTTACCCTTTTCTCTTAGAAATTTATCTTGCAAGATTTTCTTTACACTAAAATTAGACTAACCTGAGTATTTAAACACACTTTTATACGAACTTCTTCTCGACTTCATGTCATACAGTATCCAACTCAGCAGCCGCCCATACTACCACTCTGAGATACTCCACGCGCCGGGGGCGGCAGAGATGGACAACAGGAGCAGGCTGACTTCGACCACAAGCACAGCCCCCATGATCCTCTGATGCTTCTCCACCAAATGCTTCTTCAACGCAGCGAACTTCGACGTGTCGAGGATGGGCCTAGAGGACTCGTCCACGTCTGATATTTTGCGCGACAGCATCATTCGTGTCACGCCCCAGACATCGTGGTTGCCCAACTACATCGGATCGTCTGCCTAGCACGGACATATCATGTAGCTCGCTCCCACACGTCTCGAGCTCCAGTGATGAGCTGAAGAGTGATGTAGGAACCAGGAAATAGATCGTCGTAACTTCGGACGAATTTCGCTAAATTCAATGATTTTCGTTGGTGGGGTGAGAAAAAACAACCCCGTCCTACATTATTTGCCGAGTCTAGAAAAAATGCAGAAACCACGTTTTTTGAAACATATCAAATAATTGGCGTTGGTGTATTGCAAGAGTGTCTCTCCGGCTTGCATTTTACGTCCCGAGTTTGACTTTACGGCTCTCCATTTATATTTGCAAACACCTTTTGGCTGGCTTTCATGTGTCAAATACAATTCATTCGGTTAGACTCTAAATCATATTCCAATATTATTTCAATTTTTGTTTACCCACAAGAATCAAAAATCAAATAAGATTCATATCGAAATTGTCGGATCCACAAATCAATATTCCAATCCAAGAACTAAAACACAATCCATGAACAAGTACATACATATCGTGTTAGAGCATCTCAAATGTTGCCACCATTCGGTGCCCAGGTATCACCAAACACTAATAGAAAAAAGGCCTTCCATTTCAACCCATTAGTTTCCAAACACTTTGACCCTGAACTAATGGGGTCTTTAGTCCCGGTTCTGCTGGTGAATCGAGACTAATGCTCACCAACCGAGACTAAAGGGCTATGGTGGGCTGCCGGCCAGCACAGGCCTCTTCAGTCCCGGTTGGTGTCACCAACCGGGACTAAAGGTTCTTCCTGTTTTTTGACTCCCCACGCACCCTCCACACACCCCCCCTCCGGTGGATCGCCTTTTTTGCTCTGTAAAATACAAAAGAAAATGATAGAAAATTCAAAAAATAAAATGTTTTGAGATTCCTACATGTTATGCAACCTACTATTCGGTGAAATTAAGAAATTCGAATTTTCACTTTTTTTGCAAAAAAAGGTTTGAAAAATGGTAAAACCGCATTAACTTTTGCATATGACGTCGAAAAAAAACGTATAATATATCAAAATCATCGTGGGAAAAAGTTCTTCAGAATTCACCGGGATTTACCCGGTTAGCCAAATTTTAGATTCTTAAAATTCCAAATGAAAATACGAAAGCAGGAAGATTTTAGTTTTTGCTATAAATTACAGATTATATATATTTTTTATTATTTTTCAAAAACCTAAAATTAATAATTGCATCCTGCATAAAGATTACTATCATTTTTACCCAATTTTTAGATTTTCAAATTTTTAGGTTTTAGGTTTGGCAAAAAAATATATTTAAATAATTAATTTTTTTAAAAAATAATACAAATTAAAAAGTTAATGTTTATTTATTTATTCAAGATTATTATTACATGATTACTTTTGTTTATTAAAAGAATTATTTGAATTTTAAACAATAAAGAAATGTGACATCGAGCAACATGTTAATAGGATTGATATGATACTACTATCACATACATGCGCGCGAAGCACTTGGATGCGGAACGGGATGGAACTCGGAAGTTAAGCGTGCTAGTGCTAGAGTAGTGGGAGGATTGGTGACCGAGCGGGAAGTTTGACCACGAGTATGTAATTTGACTAGAGATAAGTGTAGTTAGAGATAGAGACTAAACTATGCAAATAACTAAAATAATAGAAATTCTGAAAAAATAGAAAAAAAGTGGAGCGAAAAAAATTAGAAAAAAATAAAATTAGAAAAAATTCACCTGGGGAGATTTTTCGTCCCGACAGATGGAACCCACGTGGATGGACCTTTAGTCCCGGTTCTTAAGCAACCGAGACTAAAGAGAGGGGCCTTTAGTCGCGCTTGTTTAGTCCCGGTTGCACAACCGGGAGTAAAGCCCGTTGTGAATCGGGACTAAAGGCCCTTTTTCTACTAGTGAAATCATGTTCGCCTAAGGTCGTCTTCGGCAGATCTGTCAAAGGGCAGCCCGAGTTCCCATTTTCTCTCTATTTGACTGTTTTCGGATCTCAATTATTCATAAATATTTTATGAGATAAAAACGTTAACAAACAATCGCACAAATATGCCAGAGTCATGAAAGAAACTTCAGAGTTAAAACATTAATCGTTCCTAGCATCCATCAAAGTACTAGAAGAAATAACAAATAGTTCATACAAGCAAACAACATAGACATAGAATGACCTATCGCCGCGAGATAAGATTTTAGCTCAAGCTTGATCCGGGACTCCTAGGGAACATTCTAAGGAATATTTCGTTCACCTCTACTTCAGCCCTCATATTTCGGTATAGCGCTCTTCAGGTTTTTTTAGAAATATCTCCCACGGCACACTTTGTTTTCCACTTGAAACTTCCTTTATGTTCACAATGTGAGCAGATTAAATAATTCTTCCTATATTTAACCTGATGTGGCCGTACACGGGCTGCCCTAGCTAGCGCTCGAGCGCTAGGGAAGGAATGAGCGCTCAGTTTCCAACTATTTTTTTCCATTTTTGGCAACTTTGGACTGTAGTGGAGGCTATTGAGGGAAAGTTTTGCATGCATGTAGAAACAGACGAATTTGATGATGTAAGCGAGAATCTTTCCGAATTTAAAAATTTAAAACGTTTTATCTCACAAACGACAACTCCGATTTAAGATCTGTTTTCACCTATGAGTCGGTCTCGTCGAGATCTTCAAAACTAGCACCCATGTTAATATGTTTCGACGAATTTTTTTTCGGGCCAAAAGTTATGAACCCTCTCTATTTGAATAATCAACCCCTCCGTATTTGAGTGATCAACGACAAATGTATAAAATTATCAACCTAGTGCAGACTATTGAGGGAAAGTTCTGCATTCAAGTACAAATAGACGAATCTGCTGATGTAAGCGGAATCTTTTCCAAATTTCAAAATTCAAAATGTTTTATCTTTCAAACGACAACTTCAAATTAAGATCCGCTTTCACCAATAAATCCGTCTCGACGAGATCTTCAAAACTAGCACCCATGTTAATATATTTCGACAAACTTTTTTTCGGGCTAAAAGTTATCAAGCCTCTCTATTTGAGTAATCAACCCGTCCGTACTTGAGTGATCAACAGTAAATGTATAAAATTATCAACCTAGTGCAGGTTATTGAGTAAAAGTTCTGCATGCATGCACAAATAGACGAATCTGCTGATGTCAGCGGAATCTTTTCCAAATTTGAAAATTCAAAAGGTTTTAACTTTCAAACGACAACTCCAAATTAAGATCCGCTTTCACCAATAAATCCGCCTCGACGAGATCTTCAAAACTAGCACCCATGTTGATATGTTTCGGGAAACTTTTTTTCTGGCTAAAAGTTATCAAGCCTCTCTATTTGAACAATCAACCCCTCCGTACTTTAGTGATCAACGGTAAATGTATAAAATTATCAACCTGGTGCAGGATATTGAGGAAAAGTTCTGCATGCATGCACAAATAGACAAATCTGCTGATGTCAGCGGAATCTTTTTCCAAATTTGAAAATTCAAAAAGTTTTAACTTTCAAACGACAACTCCAAATTAAGATTCACTTTCACCAATAAATCCGTCTCGACGAGATCTTCAAAACTAGCACCCATGTTGATATGTTTCGAGAAACTTTTTTTCGGGCTAAAAGTTATCAAGCCTCTCTGTTTTGAATAATTAACCCCTCCGTACATGAGTGATCAACGCTAAATGTATAAAATTATCAACCCCAAAGTTACTTTTATTTTAAACATTTTAGCGAATATTTTTTTAGTTTAGAAGCTATCAACCCGGTGTCCTGTTATTTATCAACAGTAAAAATAAATAACTACCAACCCTAAAAATCTAACTTCATTTCGAATATTTTGGCGACTCTTTTTAGTTTACAAGTTATCAACCCGGTGCTCCGTTATTTATCAATGGTAATTATAAAAAAATACCAACCCTAAAAGGTATTTCATTTAGAATATTTTAGCGAACATTTTTTTATTTTACAAGCTATCAACATGGTGCCTCGTTATTTATCAACTGTAAATATAAATAAATAATAACTCTAAAAAATATTTCATTTAGAATATTTTTGCGACTCTCTTTTCCTTTACAAGCTATCAACCCGGTGACCCGCTATTTATCAATGGTAAATATAAATAAATATCAAACCCTAACAATTTAATTTAATTTAAAATATGTAGCGACTTTTTTTTTGTTTACAAGTTATCAACCCGGTGCCCCGTTATTTATCAACGGTGAATATAAATACCTAGCAATCCTAAAAAGTAAATTTGATTTAGAATATTTTAGCAACTTTTGTTAGCTTACAACTTAAAAACAATACTTAATTTGAGTAGCAAGTGGTAGTTTATTTGAGTTGCAAGTGGATCTTCCCACCCGTTATTTTCCCCCTTAAAAACCACTGACCCGAAAAAGGGAATTATTAAAATTAATCCAAAAAAACATGAATTACCGTACGAAATAATAACATAAAGGAAATTGCAAAAAAAAGAGAATTGTTAAAAGAGAATTGCAAATAAAGAGAATTGAAAGTACGCGTCGTGCTGAAAAAAAGAGCGAGATTCTCTGTGCATGCATGCAAAAGAGCTAGCCTCGTGCTGAAAAGTTGGCTCATTAAATGCAAACCCATGAGATACTTTATACATGCATGCAGTGTGAACACTCTTGGCTGTATGCAACTTGCGAGTGGGAACGTGAGCTGTTAGTGTGAACACAAAGCTACATGTGAACGTAATTAAACACTACAAGACAAAAAAGGGAATTGATTTCGTCGCATGGGGCTGTGAACGTAATTAAACACTACAAGACAAAAAAGGGAATTGATTTCGTCGCATGGGGCGAGCGCTGCCGCGCAAGGAAACAGATCGCTCGAGCGATCGATTGTCAGGCAGTGATTTCGGCCGTACACTTCGCTACCTCTTTCGAGTTTCGACAACTTACTTCATTAGAACCGACTGCTTGCGGATCCCCTGCACTTCTTGGAGAAGCACAATGGCGGTGCGAGCACAGTCGACACGGTGACTTGCCGTGCAGTACCAAAGTCGGCGGCCGCGCGTGCAACCTCGTAATGCTCCTCTACACGGCCTAGGAGGGAGAGGAGAACAACACAGGAGCTACTGGATGCCCAAAAATGCCAGAAAGATGAGGTGCCCCTGAAGCTTCTCCAGCTCGTGGCATTCCAATGCGTCGAGCTCTAACATGTCGAGGATGAAGTTGGAGGACGAGTACACTTCCGCGATGGTGCGGAACAACAACATTAAGAGTCTAAACGTCCTGACTCTGAACGAGTCTACACGCTGCACAAAAAAAGAATCAATAGATCACAGACGTACATTGAGTTGTTCCATTCAGTATCGAAAAGAACATGATGCGAAATTTGAAGCTATATTTCAGGTGCCTTGACCTAGGGTGAATTTCATAGTAATTTCGCAGAACCAATGTAGGGGCGAGAAAAGATATTCCCGACCGAAACTTTTGGTCTGGTTTTGCTGTAATAACGCTTCTATCATTATTATCGGCTTTGCTGTTGTTATTCTGCGGGAAACCTCTCAGATCGGTTGAGGGCAGGCACCAGCCAAAAGAGAGGAGGACGGAGCACCTCACACCAGTAAATCACCCCCGCCGGTAAAGATCAGATCTGTTTTCTTCAGACTAAAATTAGACTAATATGAGTATTTAAACATACTTTAGTGCTTGTTCGGTTAATCCTCTACCCAAGGGTTTTGGAGTATATTGGAGTGGATTGAGGCGTATTTTGACTTACAGGGGGATTAAATCTTACTCAATACCATCCAACCCATTTGGATTCCGTGTGAACCTAACAACGCCTTATACATATGAAATTTCTCTCAACTTCATGGTGTACAGTACTGAACCTAGCGGCTGCCTATAGAGCCACTCCACGATACTCCACGGGGCGATGGACAACTTGAGGAGGCAGATCGAGCATGAGCACGGCGCCCAGGTTTCTCAAATTATTTTCACGCGGCGAGGCCTGCAGACATGCATAACTTTAGGGCAGATGTTTCAAGGCTACTTCTATCTTTGCAACATTATTTACAGTTCGTCCTCCCAAATTATTTTTGTAATTCGCCACTGTCATGAATCCTGACGTCAGTGACTCAGTGTGTGCAAAATTATAGCACCTACTACTTTACTCAATGCGACACTTACCTCTCGTCCCTTTCTTATTTTTCCCATATCCTCCCTATGATATAAACTTGAAAATTTTGAAGCAAACGGAAACGATTGAAGGAAAGAATAGGTAGAAGAGGAGCCACTAGCATATGGCTGCATCGGAGTTGCATTGTTTCCCTGTTTGGCTGTTTGCAAGCCCATGAGTATGCATGGGAGGTGTCAGGAGAAGTGGATGAAGCACAACGACCTGCATCTGTAAGTAATCCTCCATGTTACCCTTTTCTCTTAGAAATTAACTAGCTAAAAATAGAAATTTAACCTGCAATATTTTCTTTAGACTAAAATTATACTAATAAGGGTATTTAAGCACACTAATGTACGATATTCATGTCGACTTCATGCCGCACAGTATCAACCCCAGCAGCTACCCGTACAACTACTTTAAGATACTCCACGCGGCAGGGGCGGAAGCGATGGGCAAGAGGAACAGGCTGACGTCGAGCACGAGCACGGCGCCCAGGTTCCTCTGATGATCCTGCAGCAAATCGCAAGAGCACAGAACGAACTTCAACCTGTCAAGGATGGGGCTAGAGGACGTGTCCACGTATGCGATTTGCACTACGGGAGAGCCGGCATGTGCCGACGGCCACGTGATGTGCCGACGGCCAAATGTCGGGGCCGTCGGCACAGAAGCCCTCGTCGACCGGCGACGGAGTTGACCGTCGGCATAGGCCGGCCGTCGGCACACTGCATGCTACACCGACGGTCACCGTCGGCGCAATCATGGCCGTCGCCACAAAAATAGAGCGCCCGAAGGTCACCGTCGGCACAGATTAACCCGTCGGCACAGGCGCTGGTAGGTGGGCCCAGCCGTTACGCTGTCACGGCGCCGTCTATGCTATGCCGACGGTGGCCCACGGCGCAACCTCGGCCGTCGGCACAGAGACTGACAACTGGGTCCCTTCTCCCATCGTGCCGACGGTGGCCCACGGCACAACCTCGGCCGTCGGCACAGCCCGATCATTTTTATTTAACATTTTTTATTTAACATTTTTTACTACATATAATTGATAATCCCAATCATTTTTATTTGTTTATTTCTTTCTTACTTGCTAGTTTGGCGAACCCCTTTGCGGGAAACCTATATATGTATAAGGGCGGTATAAGGACACAAAAGTGATATACTTAAGAACTTAAGACCCAGACACGATACAAAACACTTAAATAAATAGACTCACACACATACCAGAGCGCTTACAGAACTAGACCCACACACGAACCGAAACAGTTAAAAAACTGCACCCACACACAGGAACCAAAACACTTAAAGAAACTACACCCACACACAGGAACCAAAACACTTAAAGAACTAGACCCACACACAAACCAAAGCATTTAAAGAACTACACCCACACACGAACAAAGCACTTAACACCGGGTCGACACATGACCCGCTAGACACACGGACTCGACACACACACATATTAATCGGAGAAGTCGAAATCTTCATCCTCGGCTGGGGTGTCCTCCGAAGCGGTGGTTGTGAGGTTCCACGACCACCGTTCATCATTCTCCCCCCATGTCGACGCCTCTCCTTTGGCGTACTGCGCTTCAACCTCGGCCTTCCTCGCCGCTTTCCCGCCCTCCTCTCTCTCCGTACGTCCGCTTCTCCTTCCGAATGCGCGCGTTGCCTCGACGTCTCCGGGATGGTCTCGCGCCACCTTGTGCCATGAACTTCTCGTCCGCCTCGGTGGTATCAATCCGCCGCCGGCCAGCCCCGTACCGCCGCGCTTCACCCCGTGAGCGAAGTAGCGGCTCGAGTGAGAGACTACGAGCTTCCGTCGGAGACCCGACCTCCGGGAAATTCATTTCGTGGTGCGGCCGGCCAAACCTCCAAGCCGCAACGTCGTATGCGCGGCGGCAGACCTCCTTCGTGTAGAAGGTGCCGAGCCACACACGCGTACCACCGGCGGTGATTTCAGCCGCGAAATGTCCCGCAAGCCGCGGGCGAACGCCGATGAAGCCCGTGTTGCTACGGCGACGAGGAGCCATCTCGGCGGCGGCTTAGAGGATTTTGTGGTTCTATTGGATGAGAGAAGCGATGAAGGGAGAAATGTTGCTTGGTGCCTGTTAGTGGAGAAGACATGGCTATATATAGGCCGGCAAGGGGCCGAAACGGCGGGAGAACTTGGCGGGAGGGAATGGGCGGGGAAAGGGTGGGCGGGAAAACTTGGCGGGAAATCATGGAGGGAAAAAAAGGGGGGAGAGAAGGAGGGGGAAAGGGGGGGGGGGGAAAAAAGGGCGGGAGAGAAGCAGCGTGAAAGGGTGGGCAGGGAAAAAAGGCGGGAGAGAAGGAGCGGGAAAGGGTGGGCGGGAAAAAAGAGCGGGAAAGGGTTTCCACATGTAC
>NC_061510.1:338289429-338369969 GCF_022539505.1 Lolium rigidum
AAAGTGATTTGTGATGGTTCTACATCCAATGCTACCCCCCGGGTGTGTCCAGGCTTCTCGGACAGGGGGTTCCTACACTTAGGCGGTTCGCATGTATAGGGGGAACTCCCTCGGAGGTGAACCGGAGAGAACCTTGTGATCATATGGGATGATCCTTGTTTCCACATGTACCTATGACCTAACCAAGCTCAAATGGAGGCACACGCCCACCGGGGACCCCGATGGGATGCGATCAAAGGGGTAGATGGCGCGGTCAACAGAACTAGGGTTTCGTCAGAAATCGAGCATCGGATCTAGGGAATGGCCCCAAAACTTGTGTGTGTCCACATGGCATGCACATAAGTGATTTGTGATGGTTCTACATCCAATGCTACCCCCCGGGTGTGTCCGGCTTCTCGGACGGGGGTTCCTACACTTAGGCGGATTCCGCATGTATAGGGGGAACTCCCTCGGAGGTGAACCGGAGAGAACCTTGTGATCATATGGGATGATCCTTGTTTCCACATGTACCTATGACCTAACCAAGCTCAAATGGAGGCACACGCCCACCGGGGACCCCGATGGGATGCGATCAAAGGGTAGACGGCGCGGTCAACGGAACTAGGGTTTCTTCGGAAATCGAGCATCGGATCTAGGGAATGGCCCCAAAACTTGTGTGTGTCCACATGGCATGCACATAAGTGATTTGTGATGGTTCTACATCCAATGCTACCCCCCGGGTGTGTCCGGCTTCTCGGACGGGGGGTTCCTACACTTAGGCGGATTCGCATGTATAGGGGGAACTCCCTCGGAGGTGAACCGGAGAGAACCTTGTGATCATATGGGATGATCCTTGTTTCCACATGTACCTATGACCTAACCAAGCTCAAATGGAGGCACACGCCCACCGGGGACCCCGATGGGATGCGATCAAAGGGGTAGACGGCGCGGTCAACGGAACCAGGGTTTCTTCGGAAATCGAGCATCGGATCTAGGGAATGGCCCCAAAACTTGTGTGTGTCCACATGGCATGCACATAAGTGATTTGTGATGGTTCTACATCCAATGCTACCCCCGGGTGTGTCCGGCTTCTCGGACAGGGGGTTCCTACACTTAGGCGGTTCCGCATGTATAGGGGGAACTCCCTCGGAGGTGAACCGGAGAGAACCTTGTGATCATATGGGATGATCCTTGTTTCCACATGTACCTATGACCTAACCAAGCTCAAATGGAGGCACACGCCCACCGGGGACCCCGATGGGATGCGATCAAAGGGGTAGACGGCGCGGTCAACGAGAACTAGGGTTTCTTCAGAAATCGAGCATCGGATCTAGGGAATGGCCCCAAAACTTGTGTGTGTCCACATGGCATGCACATAAGTGATTTGTGATGGTTCTACATCCAATGCTACCCCCCGGGTGTGTCCGGCTTCTCGGACGGGGGTTCCTACACTTAGGCGAGATTCCGCATGTATAGGGGGAACTCCCTCGGAGGTGAACCGGAGAGAACCTTGTGATCATATGGGATGATCCTTGTTTCCACATGTACCTATGACCTAACCAAGCTCAAATGGAGGCACACGCCCACCGGGGACCCCGATGGGATGCGATCAAAGGGGTAGACGGCGCGGTCAACGGAACTAGGGTTTCTTCGGAAATCGAGCATCGGATCTAGGGAATGGCCCCAAAACTTGTGTGTGTCCACATGGCATGCACATAAGTGATTTGTGATGGTTCTACATCCAATGCTACCCTCCGGGTGTGTCCGGCTTCTCGGACGGGGGTTCCTACACTTAGGCGGATTATGCATGTATAGGGGGAACTCCCTCGGAGGTGAACCGGAGAGAACCTTGTGATCATATGGGATGATCCTTGTTTCCACATGTACCTATGACCTAACCAAGCTCAAATGGAGGCACACGCCCACCGGGGACCCCGATGGGATGCAGATCAAAGGGGTAGACGGCGCGGTCAACGGAACTAGGGTTTCTTCGGAAATCGAGCATCGGATCTAGGGAATGGCCCCAAAACTTGTGTGTGTCCACATGGCATGCACATAAGTGATTTGTGATGGTTCTACATCCAATGCTACCCCCCGGGTGTGTCCGGCTTCTCGGACGGGGGTTCCTACACTTAGGCGGATTACTGCATGTATAGGGGGAACTCCCTCGGAGGTGAACCGGAGAGAACCTTGTGATCATATGGGATGATCCTTGTTTCCACATGTACCTATGACCTAACCAAGCTCAAATGGAGGCACACGCCCACCGGGGACCCCGATGGGATGCGATCAAAGGGGTAGACGGCGCGGTCAACGGAACTAGGGTTTCTTCGGAAATCGAGCATCGGATCTAGGGAATGGCCCCAAAACTTGTGTGTGTCCACATGGCATGCACATAAGTGATTTGTGATGGTTCTACATCCAATGCTACCCCCCGGGTGTGTCCGGCTTCTCGGACGGGGGTTCCTACACTTAGGCGGATTCGCATGTATAGGGGGAACTCCCTCGGAGGTGAACCGGAGAGAACCTTGTGATCATATGGGATGATCCTTGTTTCCACATGTACCTATGACCTAACCAAGCTCAAATGGAGGCACACGCCCACCGGGGACCCCGATGGGATGCGATCAAAGGGGTAGACGACGCGGTCAACAGAACTAGGGTTTCGTCAGAAATCGAGCATCGGATCTAGGGAATGGCCCCAAAACTTGTGTGTGTCCACATGGCATGCACATAAGTGATTTGTGATGGTTCTACATCCAATGCTACCCCCCGGGTGTGTCCGGCTTCTCGGACGGGGAGTTCCTACACTTAGGCGGATCCGCATGTATAGGGGGGAACTCCCTCGGAGGTGAACCGGAGAGAACCTTGTGATCATATGGGATGATCCTTGTTTCCACATGTACCTATGACCTAACCAAGCTCAAATGGAGGCACACGCCCACCGGGGGACCCCCGATGGGATGCGATCAAAGGGGTAGACGGCGCGGTCAACGGAACTAGGGTTTCTTCGGAAATCGAGCATCGGATCTAGGGAATGGCCCCAAAACTTGTGTGTGTCCACATGGCATGCACATAAGTGATTTGTGATGGTTCTACATCCAATGCTACCCCCCGGGTGTGTCCGGCTTCTCGGACAGGGGGTTCCTACACTTAGGCAGATTCTGCATGTATAGGGGGGAACTCCCTCGGAGGTGAACCGGAGAGAACCTTGTGATCATATGGGATGATCCTTGTTTCCACATGTACCTATGACCTAACCAAGCTCAAATGGAGGCACACGCCCACGGGGACCCCCGATGGGATGCGATCAAAGGGGTAGACGGCGCGGTCAACGGAACTAGGGTTTCTTCGGAAATCGAGCATCGGATCTAGGGAATGGCCCCAAAACTTGTGTGTGTCCACATGGCATGCACATAAGTGATTTGTGATGGTTCTACATCCAATGCTACCCCCGGGTGTGTCCGGCTTCTCGGACGGGGGTTCCTACACTTAGGCGGATTCTGCATGTATAGGGGGAACTCCCTCGGAGGTGAACCGGAGAGAACCTTGTGATCATATGGGATGATCCTTGTTTCCACATGTACCTATGACCTAACCAAGCTCAAATGGAGGCACACGCCCACCGGGGACCCCGATGGGATGCGATCAAAGGGGTAGACGGCGCGGTCAACGGAACTAGGGTTTCTTCGGAAATCGAGCATCGGATCTAGGGAATGGCCCCAAAACTTGTGTGTGTCCACATGGCATGCACATAAGTGATTTGTGATGGTTCTACATCCAATGCTACCCCCGGGTGTGTCCGGCTTCTCGGACGGGGGTTCCTACACTTAGGCGGATTACCGCATGTATGGGGGAACTCCCTCGGAGGTGAACCGGAGAGAACCTTGTGATCATATGGGATGATCCTTGTTTCCACATGTACCTATGACCTAACCAAGCTCAAATGGAGGCACACGCCCACCGGGGACCCCGATGGGATGCGATCAAAGGGGTAGACGGCGCGGTCAACGGAACTAGGGTTTCTTCGGAAATCGAGCATCGGATCTAGGGAATGGCCCCAAAACTTGTGTGTGTCCACATGGCATGCACATAAGTGATTTGTGATGGTTCTACATCCAATGCTACCCCCGGGTGTGTCCGGCTTCTCGGACAGGGGGTTCCTACACTTAGGCAGATTCTGCATGTATAGGGGGGAACTCCCTCGGAGGTGAACCGGAGAGAACCTTGTGATCATATGGGATGATCCTTGTTTCCACATGTACCTATGACCTAACCAAGCTCAAATGGAGGCACACGCCCACCGGGGGACCCCCGATGGGATGCGATCAAAGGGGTAGACGGCGCGGTCAACGGAACTAGGGTTTCTTCAGAAATCGAGCATCGGATCTAGGGAATGGCCCCAAAACTTGTGTGTGTCCACATGGCATGCACATAAGTGATTTGTGATGGTTCTACATCCAATGCTACCCCCCGGGTGTGTCCGGCTTCTCGGACAGGGGGTTCCTACACTTAGGCAGATTATGCATGTATAGGGGGGAACTCCCTCGGAGGTGAACCGGAGAGAACCTTGTGATCATATGGGATGATCCTTGTTTCCACATGTACCTATGACCTAACCAAGCTCAAATGGAGGCACACGCCCACCGGGGACCCCCGATGGGATGCGATCAAAGGGGTAGACGGCGCGGTCAACGGAACTAGGGTTTCTTCGGAAATCGAGCATCGGATCTAGGGAATGGCCCCAAAACTTGTGTGTGTCCACATGGCATGCACATAAGTGATTTGTGATGGTTCTACATCCAATGCTACCCCCCGGGTGTGTCCGGCTTCTCGGACGGGGGTTCCTACACTTAGGCGGATTCGCATGTATAGGGGGAACTCCCTCGGAGGTGAACCGGAGAGAACCTTGTGATCATATGGGATGATCCTTGTTTCCACATGTACCTATGACCTAACCAAGCTCAAATGGAGGCACACGCCCACCGGGGGACCCCGATGGGATGCGATCAAAGGGGTAGACGGCGCGGTCAACGGAACTAGGGTTTCGTCGGAAATCGAGCATCGGATCTAGGGAATGGCCCCAAAACTTGTGTGTGTCCACATGGCATGCACATAAGTGATTTGTGATGGTTCTACATCCAATGCTACCCCCGGGTGTGTCCGGCTTCTCGGACAGGGGTTCCTACACTTAGGCGGATTCTGCATGTATAGGGGGAACTCCCTCGGAGGTGAACCGGAGAGAACCTTGTGATCATATGGGATGATCCTTGTTTCCACATGTACCTATGACCTAACCAAGCTCAAATGGAGGCACACGCCCACCGGGGACCCCGATGGGATGCGATCAAAGGGGTAGACGGCGCGGTCAACAGAACTAGGGTTTCGTCAGAAATCGAGCATCGGATCTAGGGAATGGCCCCAAAACTTGTGTGTGTCCACATGGCATGCACATAAGTGATTTGTGATGGTTCTACATCCAATGCTACCCCCCGGGTGTGTCCGGCTTCTCGGACGGGGGTTCCTACACTTAGGCGGATTATGCATGTATAGGGGGAACTCCCTCGGAGGTGAACCGGAGAGAACCTTGTGATCATATGGGATGATCCTTGTTTCCACATGTACCTATGACCTAACCAAGCTCAAATGGAGGCACACGCCCACCGGGGACCCCGATGGGATGCGATCAAAGGGGTAGACGGCGCGGTCAACGGAACTAGGGTTTCTTCGGAAATCGAGCATCGGATCTAGGGAATGGCCCCAAAACTTGTGTGTGTCCACATGGCATGCACATAAGTGATTTGTGATGGTTCTACATCCAATGCTACCCCCGCGGTGTGTCCGGCTTCTCGGACGGGGGTTCCTACACTTAGGCGGATTCTGCATGTATAGGGGGAACTCCCTCGGAGGTGAACCGGAGAGAACCTTGTGATCATATGGGATGATCCTTGTTTCCACATGTACCTATGACCTAACCAAGCTCAAATGGAGGCACACGCCCACCGGGGACCCCGATGGGATGCGATCAAAGGGGTAGACGGCGCGGTCAACGGAACTAGGGTTTCTTCGGAAATCGAGCATCGGATCTAGGGAATGGCCCCAAAACTTGTGTGTGTCCACATGGCATGCACATAAGTGATTTGTGATGGTTCTACATCCAATGCTACCCCCCGGGTGTGTCCGGCTTCTCGGACGGGGGTTCCTACACTTAGGCGGATTCGCATGTATAGGGGGAACTCCCTCGGAGGTGAACCGGAGAGAACCTTGTGATCATATGGGATGATCCTTGTTTCCACATGTACCTATGACCTAACCAAGCTCAAATGGAGGCACACGCCCACCGGGGACCCCCGATGGGATGCGATCAAAGGGGTAGACGGCGCGGTCAACGGAACTAGGGTTTCTTCGGAAATCGAGCATCGGATCTAGGGAATGGCCCCAAAACTTGTGTGTGTCCACATGGCATGCACATAAGTGATTTGTGATGGTTCTACATCCAATGCTACCCCCCGGGTGTGTCCGGCTTCTCGGACGGGGGTTCCTACACTTAGGCGGATTATGCATGTATAGGGGGAACTCCCTCGGAGGTGAACCGGAGAGAACCTTGTGATCATATGGGATGATCCTTGTTTCCACATGTACCTATGACCTAACCAAGCTCAAATGGAGGCACACGCCCACCGGGGACCCCGATGGGATGCGATCAAAGGGGTAGACGGCGCGGTCAACGGAACTAGGGTTTCTTCGGAAATCGAGCATCGGATCTAGGGAATGGCCCCAAAACTTGTGTGTGTCCACATGGCATGCACATAAGTGATTTGTGATGGTTCTACATCCAATGCTACCCCCGGGTGTGTCCGGCTTCTCGGACAGGGGGTTCCTACACTTAGGCAGATTATGCATGTATAGGGGGGATCTCCCTCGGAGGTGAACCGGAGAGAACCTTGTGATCATATGGGATGATCCTTGTTTCCACATGTACCTATGACCTAACCAAGCTCAAATGGAGGCACACGCCCACCGGGGACCCCCGATGGGATGCGATCAAAGGGGTAGACGGCGCGGTCAACGGAACTAGGGTTTCTTCGGAAATCGAGCATCGGATCTAGGGAATGGCCCCAAAACTTGTGTGTGTCCACATGGCATGCACATAAGTGATTTGTGATGGTTCTACATCCAATGCTACCCCTCGGGTGTGTCCGGCTTCTCGGACGGGGGTTCCTACACTTAGGCAGATTCTGCATGTATAGGGGGGAACTCCCTCGGAGGTGAACCGGAGAGAACCTTGTGATCATATGGGATGATCCTTGTTTCCACATGTACCTATGACCTAACCAAGCTCAAATGGAGGCACACGCCCACCGGGGGACCCCCGATGGGATGCAGTCAAAGGGGTAGACGGCGCGGTCAACAGAACTAGGGTTTCTTCAAAAATCGAGCATCGGATCTAGGGAATGGCCCCAAAACTTGTGTGTGTCCACATGGCATGCACAAAAGTGATTTGTGATGGTTCTACATCCAATGCTACCCCCCGGGTGTGTCCGGCTTCTCGGACAGGGGGTTCCTACACTTAGGCAGATTCTGGATGTATAGGGGGGAACTCCCTCGGAGGTGAACCGGAGAGAACCTTGTGATCATATGGGATGATCCTTGTTTCCACATGTACCTATGACCTAACCAAGCTCAAATGGAGGCACACGCCCACCCGGGGACCCCCGATGGGATGCAGTCAAAGGGGTAGACGGCGCGGTCAACAGAACTAGGGTTTCGTCAGAAATCGAGCATCGGATCTAGGGAATGGCCCCAAAACTTGTGTGTGTCCACATGGCATGCACATGTACCTATGACCTAACCGTCGACACACTTTGAGGATGGACAAAGGAGGTCTAACTAGAAGACAACAAACATGCATAGATAGGAGTCCGCAACCATTTTTACATTACAAAGTGCGTTAGTCGGGGTTGAACTTGAGACCTCCCGACTCTTATATTATATTGAATTAATGCACTAGCTAATAATTCGAACGGTTAGAAAGGACTAGGCTATATATTTTAGCGGGCGATAAATGAGCATGGATGAGCACGGAGGAGAAGAACATGTGCGGTGTAGCCGTAAATCCTAAACCTTGGTATTCTTGGCTTGAAGTTTTGATAAAAAAAACATGTATATACATATATGGATGCATACACACATCTATAATACAAATAGAAAAAGAGTCTAAAAATAAAAAAAAGGTGTGCCGACGGTCACCGTCGGCACAAGCTGGCCGTCGGCACAGAACCCCACTTAAGTGGGGTCGACGCGGGCCGCCCTGCCTCATCCCCAAACGCCCACGCCCTTCCCCGCGCGCGCGCCGCCGCCCGCCCGCCGCGCCGCCACCGTCCTCCCGACCGCCGCCGCCCTGCCCGCCGCGCGCGCCGCGCCTCCCCGGCCTGCCGCCCGCGCCGCCGCCGCCGCCGCCGCTGCCGCACCCTCCCCGGCCCGCGCCCACGCCCTGCCCCGCGCCGCCCCCTTCTCCCGGCCCGCCGCCTGCCCCGCGCCGCCGCCGTCCTCCCGGCCGCCGCCGCCCTGCCCCCGCGCCGTCCCCGCCGCAGCCATCCGCCGCGCCGTCCCCGCAGCCCTGCCCCCGGTAAGTTTCTTTTTTCCGCTTTTTAGTTTTTGCAATTAGGTAGGTAATTGTAATTGTAATGTAATGTAAATTTGCAAATTGAAATTGAAATGAAGTAAACAATTTGCAAATTGAAATTGAAATTGAATTGAAATTGAAATTGAAATTGAAATTGAAATTGAAAATAGAATTCTAATTGTAAATTTGCAAATTGAAATAGAATTTGCAAATTGAAATTGAAATTGAAATGAAGTAAAGAATTTGGAAATTGAAATTGAAATTGTAATGTAAATTGAAATGAAAATGAAGGAATAGAAATGGAAATTGAAATTTTCATTGACAAATTTTTATTATTTTAACTAGGTCCTGTAGTGAGCACCCCGCGTGACGACCCCGGATCTTGCGGCGCATCTCTACGGCCGTCGACATCGCCGGTTGTTCGACTACTTCCTCTACAGCCGAGGGTGAGCTGAATTGCCGACTCCCCCTCCGCATTTTTTATGTCATTAGATTTAATTTCTCCGTCAAGTCGCGTAACCTAGGTGTCAATTCCCGTCCGCAAGCGTTACGCGGATAAATATGCATTAGTGGTCAGCATATTTTGAACCGTAACGCTTGTGGCATTTACGGGACAGTCGCCGGACCCGTAGTTGGGTACGTTTTCCACGTTCTGCTCGGGTGCGAGACAGGATTTCGTCAGCGCCTCCCTCGTTGTTCTCCGGATGCACATCCTCTCGGCTTTTTGCCGAGACGTGTATCGGGAGAGCAGCGGGGAGGTGCTGCCGAATTCTGTCTCGCACCCGGCGTAACGTGGAGAACGTACCCAACTACGGGTCCGGGCTGCTAGGAGCCCACCTAGTAGAGATGTAGGTTGATGCACGCGTTTTCGCCGGTAGAAAAATAAAAATATGATGCATTCAATTTCATGCTACTATTTGTTGTTTGTCACGCAATAAAGCGAGGATGGCTGATAATGAGTGGATGTACGAGTGGCCGTGTTAGTTCGACTCAAGTGACGGATGAATGGAAATGGAAGACCGATTTGTTAGTGAAGGAGTTAGCTCGTGGTTCGAAGGGGGTCGTTCGTCCCCGTTGCCCTTGCAGTGTCTGCAGGAGGCGTCATCCTAAGGATATTCTAGAGATGACTAAACACCTTTGGTGGAATGGGTATATGCGTGACTACGACCCGCCGGTCGACTTTTCTCGGCACGAACGTGATAGAGGTGAGGTGATGCGGCAGCGGATCGATGGCAATGAGAACGATGGCATCTTAAACTTGCTAGATGATCTTCGGGATGCTGACATGCCAGAGTTACCATGGGACGAACGGTCTGAACCGGAGGAACCGCCTGAACCGGAGGGACCGCCACAACCGGAGGAACTTCCAGAGGAGGAACCTGAGCCAACCGCGAGGGCCTTCATTGATATGATGGCCTCAGCTAGGAGGCCTCTATACCCGGGTGCAAAAATGTCTCAACTTGATGGCATCACGCAGTTGCTAGCCGACAAGTGCATGTTTGAGAGTACTCGAGCATCCTTTGAAAAGACTCCGAACACGGTAGGTAACATGTTGCCCGAAGGTCATTGCTTGCCCAAGACCATGTACGAAACGAAGAAAATCTTGAAAGCATTGAAAATGGATTATGTAACATATGATGTCTCGTCCAAAACTTTGCCTTTTGTTTTGGAAAGACTATGCGGATGACAAGTACTCGTGCCAAGTGTGGTCACTCTAGGTATCATGAGGTAGATGTAGGCAATGGTCGAAGAGGCGGACAAAAGTAGCCATAAAGATTCTTCGTTATCTCCCATTCATCAAAAGAATCCAGCGGCTTTACATGTTCGAGGAGACTGCCAAGCAGATGACATGGCATAAGACCGGGATAAGATTGCAGGACGAGAAGAAACAGGTACCCATGGTACATCCATCTGATGGTCAATCATGGAAGCACTAAGATGAAAAGCACCCAAATGAGGCAAGTGAGGCTCGGAATGTTAGAATTGCGATAGCAACCGATGGATTCAACCCATATGGTATGTCGACTGCCGCGTACAGCTGCTGGCCCGTGTTTGTTATTCCGCTCAATCTCCCTCCTGGAGTCGTAATGCAAAGGAAGAACATATTCTTGTCGATGATCCTTCCAGGGCCTGAATATCCAGGGAAGAAATTGAGTGTCTTAATGCAACCACTTGTGGATGATTTGCACCACTCGTGGCATCACGGTACATTGACATACGACCGAGCCTCAAAGAGAAACTTCATCATGAAAGTTTGGTTCCACTATTCGATGCATGACCTACCCGGGTACGCCCTATTCTGTGGGCATAGTACAGCTGGTAAGTTTCCATGCCCAGTGTGCAGGCACGAACTAGAATTCAGGCACCTAAAAGCTGGACACAAATATGTTGCCTTTGACAAACACCGCAAGTTCCTCGATCCGGGCCATCGGTTCAGATCTGACAAGAAGAACTTCACGAAAGGCGTAGTTGTGCTTGAACATAAAGAAATACCAAAGTTCGATGGTGCAACTGTTGATGCTGAGCTACGTGCTCTCCAGCCTAGTAAGGAACCCGGCCACCAATTTGAGGGATATGGTAAAACGCACAGCTGGACTCACATAGCAGGCATAACAGAGCTCGAGTATTACAAGGACCTTGAACTTCCCCATAATATCGATATGATGCACACCGAAAAGAATTGCGGGGAGGCATTCCTTAACACCTGCTGCAACATACCGGTGATGCTTCGAGGGTATCTCCCCGATCATGTCTGGCGAGTGCTTGCGGAGGTGAGCCATTTTTTCCGCACGATCTGTGCTAAGCAGATATGTACCGAGGTGATTGAGAAGCTGCAGAAGCAAGTGCCGGACATGCTATGCAAGTTAGAGATGATATTCCCCCCAGGCTTCTTCACTCCGATGTTACATCTCATCGTGCATCTCGCCAACGAGGCACTCTTGGGGGGACCGGTGCAGTATCGTTGGCAGTTTTGTATTGAGAGGGAGTTCTAGTATATTCGGTACAAATGTGGAAACAAAAATAAGATTGAAGCATGCATAGCTGAGGCAACTCTCCTCCATGAGATGGCAGACGCCACGATAATGTACTATGCCAATGATGTTCCCACTAAGCATAACCCGGTCGCTCGGTACAATTCCGACGAGCCCAAGCGTGACCCAAAGCTCTTGCTCTTCCAATATCCCGGTGGCAAGGCCGGTGCCTCAAAAGTGGAGAACATTTCGCCAGAAGAGAAGGATTGCATAATGCTTTACGTGCTTATGAACATGGATGAAGTGGTCGATTTCATGAGGTAAAATGATGAACCAATTACTTTGCAACCAGTAACTTGGTTTTGGTCTAATATGTATTTTCTCCTTTTAGCCAATTCCATGATGAAATGTGGTCAGGAAGAAATGGTCCCACTCCCACGCAGTGGTACACTCTTCTGAAAGAGGGTGCCCCGCCCTTAAATAAAAGCTTCGTGAACTGGTTCTATGAAAAAGTAATTTCTCAAATGTTCCTCTTACTTTGCAATCCGTGACTTGTCTTATTACACGTAACTAATGCACGTAATAATCCGAACCGAACTTGTAGGGAGCTGATCCCAACGTTGAGATGACGGACGAGTTGAGATGCGTTTCCCGGGGTTTTAACCGTAGAGTCCATACGCATGAGAAGTATGATGTAAATGGGTATCGCTTCCATACGGAGTTTCACCGAAGAACCGGCCTAATGCAAAAACAATAAATACTGGGGTCTACACCCGCGGAGCCGATGATCTTGATTACTATGGAAGGTTACAAAAGGTATACGAGTTGACGTTCAACAACGCAAACATAGAACTCAAGCTCTTTGTGTTCAAATGCCACCGGTTTGACCCACACGGTGGAATGAGAAGCACCCCCTCCATTGGTTTAGTTGAAGTTAGGCCTACAACCACCTACGACGGATCCGACGTCTATGTTGTGGCTCACCAAACCAAGCAAGTTTATTATTTGTCCTACCCATGTCGGAATGAGGAACTCATGGGCCGGGAAGTCGTGTTCCGGTATCGCCACATGGTAAGCTACCCATCCCCTCCGAGGACGATTACAACAACATTGACCCGGTAACATATGAGGGAATTTTCTATCAAGAGGAAGAGCAGTTCGGGGACCTTCAAATAGACATAGGTCTTCAGGAGCTCCACAACGATGTACAAATGCGTGGTGAGACCGTGGTGGACCTGAAGGACATAGCTATGCTCACCAAGCGCAATGCGAACAAAGACAACATTGTCGAGACTCAACCGGAACCCAATGCCGACCATGAATACTCATATGATACCGATTTTGATAGTGAGGCTGAGAACCCAATGCCTAGAGATGAGAGTGGTGATGAATGGTGAGGGTCTTTTATGCTCAGTACCTACATTATCATTATGCTTAATACATACATTTGTCATTATGCTTAGTACCTACATTGTCATTATGCTTAGTACCTACTTTTTTCATTATGCTTAGTACCTACATTTGTCATTATGCTTAGTGTTTACTCATTTTCAACATGCTTATTAATTATTTTCTCTTTTCTTATGCAGGTAATTGCCCAATATGAGCGGACGGAAGGCATCATCGAGCTCCTTGCTTGATCAGATGCATCGGCAGAGCCGGGGCCGGGTGCTTCCGGACGGAGTGGAAGACCCATTGTTCCCACCCGGCGTTACGAAGACACGGACGGAGGACGGGGAGGACGAGGGGGTGGACGAGGGGTGGACGAGCCGGGAGGACGAGGGGGAGGACGAGCGGGAGGACGAGGGGGAGGACGAGCGGGAGGACGAGGGGGGATGCACAGCTCCTTCTAGCTGACATTCCCTCTGCTTCTGGCTCAGTGGCTTCACAGTCTATGGACGAGGAGGAGGACACTAGGGAGGAGGAGGACACTAGGGAGGAGGAGGAGGAGTCTAGGGACGAGGAGGCTTCGACGGAGATGGCTCCGAAGAAGTTACGGATTCGTGGGGAAGCGCAGGTTCCCGATGAGAGTAAGGAACCTGCTACGGAGGATGACAAGTGGCTCCTTGTCCCAGGAACTATAGAGTAAGTAGTAAGGTGATTTCATTTTTGTTATGACACTTAGCATTTTTCTAATGTTTGATAATTGTGCAGAAATTTCACATATACGGGGAAGAATGTCCGCGTGCCAGGGAGTCTGATTGGAGCTGCTATTAGGAAGTACTGGCCGGGGATGTACACTCCGGTCCTTGGAGGCGAGTCCAAGCTAGCCTACACTTGGGAAGACTTTGAGATAGCGCCTTACCCTGGCTTTACTTCCGCCGCCGACGCCGTGATCAAGAAGTTTTGGGTACGTAATGCATACTCTTTGGGTTTCGTTCATATGTAGTTGATTACCCCACCGTGATAACTCATGCCTCTCACACTTTCTGTTATGCTTGATTGCAGCGCAATTATAGGGTGGCGACTGAGCATAAGGAGAGGGCGGACGTGATCCTCCGTAACATGTGTCGGAAGTTGACACGACAGCAGTGGTACAACCAGAGGATCACGTGCATCGGCCACTTCTATGCTGAGCAGGGCGTAAGGTACACAAAGCCTGAGATTGTGAAGGGACTCGCCCCGGCTATGACGATAGAGGACTTCATGTTGGTAAGTAATTGTCAATGCGATTCTATGTACTTCGGCTAACTTGCAACTATATTGTTTGTTCTTCAAATGAGTTTTGATTTTGCAGGTTGTACCACATTGGGCTGATAATAAGAGGGCCGCCTTCATGGAGTTGGTCAAGAATTGGGTCGGCGAAAACCCCGATTTCAAGGCCGTGAGCGACCGGAACAAGGCCAACCGTGGGAATCAGGGAACACACAGTGCGGGGAGCAGCAGCACCGATCGCTATCGGGACCGTCTGGTACATACAAAAATGGAACAAGCTGCATTTTTTTTTGATTTTCGATGATATGCATAACATTTGTTTTGTGATGCAGGGGAAGAAGCTCGGGAGGGAAGTTGGTCAGATGGAAGCGTGGACACACATGAAGGTGGTGACGCCGGGTCCGAACGAGCCTCGGCCCGCGCCCGAGATGTACTACGGCAAGGCCAAAGAGAGCAAGGAAAAATACTCGCGAGGAGTACGCCAAGCTCCATCCGAGAGGTGGAGGACCCTATGACCGAGCCGGTCGACGAGGTGGTGATGATGCTCGGCGGGGTGCGGCCAGCCGCATGGACGTCCCGCCCGCCTTGTCGGGGGTTTCAAGCCTCGGAGGAACTTCACGCAGATCAAGGCTACCCTCCTCCGGCAGCTACGCTACCTCCTCGCGGACTACATGCCGTTCTCGGGTAGAGGTAGATGTAAGTCATCCACACTTTCATCCTCTCGTTTTGACTCTTGTTCCTGAATGGCTATGTTGATGAGACACATTATTTCTGAAATTGTAGACTCAGCTCGAGGAGGCCTATGAACTAGCTTACGAGGAGTATCTCGAGAAGATTAAGGAGCATGACCTTGTGAGAGATGCCTATGCCCAGTGGACGAGCAACCAGATGGCGGTAAGTTTCAATCTCTATGGTTGCAAAACATCTTAAGTCCCCATGTTTGAATCTGAGCTATCTCTTCCGTTTCTTACAGAGTTTCACTCGGTTCATGATGACTGGAGTGCGAGAGGAACCACTCCCAGAGCCGCCTCATCCGGGGCCGACGCCAGTGTTCCCGTCCAAGGAGGAGTTCTATTGCATGTACAAGCGTCAGCGTCAGTTGACCCCGGTAAGTTGCTAACTTGGCTAAGTTGCTAACTTGGTGTTACATGGCTAAGTTGCTAACTCCCTCCAACATGTAGGGATTGGGAGAATCCGGGAACGACACTCCTTGTGGTACGCCGATGCACCCCGGTCGCCATTCTCCTGGTGCTTCTGCCGAACCTCGGCATGGTTCTGCTTCCGGTGGCTCTCGTCGTGGTTCTACCTCCCCGAGCACCGTCGAAGTATTCCAGCCTTGCTTCACCCAAGCGGAGCTAGATGAGTACTCGGGTCCGCCGGGTGGTGCACCACCATAGTTTCTACATTGTACTAGCACATGATGACACACTCCATCTTTGTAGTGGATCCCGTGTATGTACCATGGTCTTGTATGCTATATTTGTGCTATTTGTGAGATTTGATGCTATATTTGTGAGATTTGGTGCTATACGGTGATATCTTTGTGCTCTATGATGCTATATATGTTACTGGATATTCAATGTTATAATATGTGCATTTTGTGCGATTTTCTGAGCAAATTGAGCCAAAATGGCAAAAATCTGAAAAAAACTGGGCCGGCTGTGCCGACGGTGTCACCGTCGGCACAGGCCCATAGCTGCGCCAAATGGCAGGGTCTGTGCCGACGGTGACACCGTCGGCACAGCCGGCCCAGTTCGCGCGTTTTTTTCCAGCTCGAATGGCCACGTGTTTGGCGCCAAATCTGGAGAAAAAAAAAAGAAACGGCGCCGACGGTTACACCGTCGGCACAGAGTGGCAGATAACGGCCGGCGCGTCACGGCGAGATGGCCTGTGCCGACGGTGGTAACGGCCGACGGCCACCGTCCAGCCGTCGGTACACGTGTGTGCCGACGGTGCCGTCCTGTGCCGACAGTGGGTGCGCCGTCCCCGACGCGAACTGTGCCGACGCTCAGACGCCGACGGTCACCGTCGGCAGAGACGGTGCCGACGGTGGAAGAACCTGTGCCGACGGTGCGGGGCCGTCGGCCTACGGCGTCTCTCCCGTAGTGTTGGCGGGACAACGTCGTTCTGGTCACGCCCCAGTCCTCGTGGTTGCCCAACTAAATTGGATCAGCTGCCTAGTACCGACTTATGACGTAGGTCGCTTACACACGTCTCGAGCTCCATCGACGAGCTGAAGAGTGCCGTAGCAAAAAGATCGTCGTAACTTCGGACGAATTTTACAAAATTCAATGATTTTTAGCGGTGGGGTGAGAAATAATAAGCCTCAACAGATCATATTTCATCCAAAATTAATGATGGTAACATAAATTTCACTCACATGAGATTTGTAAAGATGTAGAGCAGCATATTTCGTGCCTCAAAGGATATACGAATCTCCAAAAAAAATATGTAAATTTATTCAAGAAACACTTTCCCACGTTAAAAACATACAAGATATATTCAGATGTCGTGCACATTTGATTCTAGCTAGATTATTATTTGTTTCATTTTTGTGTAATTTATGCAAAAGGATAGTCAAAGAATAATTAATTCAAGTAAATGCAAACACCCATGCAAGTCTCGGACTTGAACCTAGGTGGGCTGGTTCCACCACAAGGAACCTAACCACCAGAGTCAAACTCAGTTTGCACAATGGCAACGCTTTCTATCACCATTCCACCTACATTTACCAAGTCTATCATTTGTTAAGATCACCATTTCACATAGATATAAAATAAAGATATTGATCCTAAATTGCCTTAAATTTCTGAATATATATTTTGCGAAAGGTGTGATTAGTATTCATCATGTCCAAATTCATTGATTTAACGAAGAAGGTTACGAATGCAAGGAGTTTCTATTGGACACGTTCTGGTCCTACAGTGGCTGAGCGTGACTGAAATATTAGTCCGGGCCAAATTATCAACTCACGGTGGTAGTATGGGCCAATGAAGTTAAATATCCTCAATGGGCCATTATTTAAGTGAGATAAGCTGAGAAAGAAAACGATTTTCACTTTGAGAAAGACCATGCCACCAACCATGTTGGCCTCCATTACGCGCCGCCAGTGGTCCTACATAGACATGATAGACCTGAAATGCTGAAAGAGATGGGTCCATCAAGTTCATTTGTTTGTGCCAATAAGCGCACACCAAAATCTAATATTTAGCGTGATTGTGGAGAACATCTGCCACATAAATATTATTTCGCCCAATTATTATATATAATAAGGATGGATATTGCTCACTCGGAGGCCTCCTCTCAAAAGAGTCGCCACTCGATATGTATCCAGTTTAAAAGATCTTCTGAAAGTTTGCAGATGCCAGATCGGATCGTTTTAGACTCTGGACATGTGAAAGAAAATTTGAAACATTCTCTATTGTTTCAAAAGAAGAAGAAACACTAGCTGCCTGCATGAGGAGGTGTCTCTAGGGGTCTTTACGCAACCCGGTCAGAGTTAGGAAGAAGATTTGAAGGATACCACCAAAGGTTCATGCGAATGCCACTCTTAACAAAAATATGTTCGTCTATGCTTTAATATTTTTCGTAGTTTTCTTTCTGTCTTGATTCCTGACATGAGCGTGCAACATTATAGCACCTACTACTCTACTGAATACAACACCTACCTCTCGTCCCCTTTTTTATTTTCCCCATATCCCCTCTGATATAAACTTGAAAAATGTGAAGCAAATGGAAACCATTAAGCGAAAGAATAGGTAAAAGTGGAGCCACTTGCATATGGCTGCAGCGGAGTTGCATTGTTTCTCACTTGCCACGCCCATGAGTATGCATGGGAAGCGTCAGGAGAAGCCGATGCAGCACAACGACCTGCATTTGTAAGTAATCATCCATGTTTCTCATTTCTCTTAGAAATTAAACTTGCAAGAACTTCTTTCGACTAAAATTGGGCTAATACGAGAACTAAACACACTTTATAACGAAATTCCCCTCGACTTCATGCCCTACAGTACCGACGCCAGCGGCGGAGGCGGCAGAGATGGACAACTTGAGGAAGCAGATGTCGAGCACGAGCACGGCGCTCAGGATCCTCTGCAGTTTCTCCTGGAAATGCTGCTCCAACGCACCGAACTCCAACGTGTAGAGGATGGGGCTAGCTAGAGGACCTCGTCCACGTCTGCGATTTTGCGGGACAACATTATTTTAGTCAGGCCCCGGGCCTCGTGGTTGCCCAACTACATCGGTCATCTGCCTGGCACGGGACCAGGATAAAGATCGTCCTAACTTCGGATGAATTTCGCAAAATTCAATGATTTTCGGTAGTGGGGCGAGAAAAAGAAACTTGGCCTATATTATTTGTCATGTTTGGAAAAAAATGCAGACCACGTTTCTCTAAGAAACAAATCAATTTATTGGCTTTGGTTTATTGCAAGTGTCTCTCCAACTTGCATTTTACGTAGAGTCAAGAGTGGCAAGGGGCATCCACTGCCATCCCGCGAAAACAGACTTAAGAGCATCTCCAGTCGCGTCCCCCAAAAAGATTTGGGGCGCGCCGGACAAAAAATGCGTTCCAGCCGCGTCCCCCAAAGCCCATTTTTGTTCGGCGCGCCCCGATACGGTGTCCGGCGCCCCGAGCCTGTCCCCGTCCCACAGGGGACGTTCCGGGCACGCCGGACACAACGAAAAGTGAGGCGAACCGACGCGGGGCCGACCCGTCAGCGGCACAGTTAATTTTAACCTAACCGTCGCCTACCTCGCGACGGAAGTTATTCGCGCGCAGTGACACACGACGGCATCTCTACCTTAATGGCGATGGAGGGGCAGGCAAGACGTCTCGTCGGTGCTGCGCAGCCTCCACGCGTCGCCGGCGTTCGCACGCCACCGCCCGTTCCCGCGCGATCTTCCCTCCTCTTCTCGCCTGTTCCCGCGCTTTCTACCCGACGCCGGCGTCAATAAATAGGCCTCCCGGCTCAATGGTAGCCACCACACCCCGCCGGCAACAAACACAACCCTCGTCGCTCCACCGCCGTCTCCTCCACCACCAGTGGCAATGGCGAACCGCCCCGGCCACTTCCCTCCACCGCCGTCTCCTCCACTTCCAGTCCCGGAATCGCAGGTCGACACCGACCCTGCGACCCGGGAAGAGCGGCGGCGGCGAGGGATGTAGAACTGGCGTGCACACCGTCGGCAGCGGCGGGAGGCACTCGACCGGCAGCGTGGAGGCGGCGCGGGCGGCGGATCTAGCGGCGTTCGCGCCCGGCCGCCGACGAGGCCGCGGCGGCAGTATCCTGGCAGGAGCAGCAGGGCGACATCGTTGCGGCGTTCGACGCCTCGACGAGAGAAGAGGCACGACGGTGCCGGTACCGGGAGGAGATGGAGCAGCGGTGGGCTGAAGAGCGCCAGCGCCTGCGCGATGAGCGGGTTGCGCTGTACCGTGAACGGCGGGAGGCGATCGAGCGCCGGCGGCAGGAGGCGATCGAGCGCCGGCGGCAGGAGTCGATCGAGCGCCAGCGGCAGGAGGCGGCGGAGGAGCGTCGGCAGCGGGAGTCGGCGCTGGCGGCGATCTGGGGAAGGCGGGCGGACCAGTTGGCGGCGGAGACCGACATTTTGGCGGCGGCGATGATGGAGGCGCCAACAGATGTAGAGGAGGAGGCGGCCGACGCGGAGGAGGAGGAGGCCGACGCGGAGGAGACCGAAGTGGAGGACGACGACGACGACGAGTTCGAGTGGTCCGACGACGACAGGCCACACCCGGACGAAACGGCCGATCAGCAACGCGCGCTCGTCGAGTCGTTCGAGTCGGAGAAGAACCTCCAGGATGACGCCCGTGCCCGCGAAGAGGCGCAGATTCGTCGCCCCGTCGAGCTCTCCCTCCAGGCGGTGCAGCAGGGAGGGCCGACGTCGACGTGGTGCTGGAGCAGCGGCGTCTGGCCACCGCCCTACGCACGGAGAGGCGGCGCGCGCAGCAAGAGCTACGGCGGAGGGCAGGCGACGCTGGGGCGGTGACATAGGCATCCCAAATGGGCCTGCCGAAGATAGTACCCGGGGTTTACTGAAGGCCCACTATTCGAAGAATAAGAAGATTCGGAAGCCCAAGATATATTAAGGAAAGATAGAGTTGTAATAGGAAGTGTTATTTGTAATCTGGCGGGATGAGTTAGAAACCATCCCGGACTCTGTAAACTTGTGTATTACGAAACCCTCGGCTCCACCTCCCATATAAGGGGAGTCGAGGGACAAAGAAAGGATCGAATCTATTGTCAACATAACCCTAGTTTTCATAATCGTCGAGTACTTTTCGGCTGAAACCTTCGAGATCTAGTTGCCCTCTACTTCTAACAAAACCCTAGTCTACAATCTGTAGGCATTGACAAAGTAATCTTTTGTCAATTGGCGCCGTCTGTGGGAACTAGAGGTTGCAAGAAGCTGATCTCGATGGCACGTTCAAGATCGTCGACTTCGTCGGTAGCAAGCAATGCGATGGATCGAGGTAACAAGGGCTCAGTCGACAGTCAGAAACTTCGGCAGATAGCCATAGAGAGGCTCGAAGGAGAACGAGATCTCGGCTGCAAAATATACCCGAAGGAGAGAGGGGAAACCTAATTCAAAATCTCGACATGTCCTTCATGACGATCGATGAAAGGGGAAATATCATCCCAAAAACACCAGAGGCAGGTTACATGGCAACACGAGCTTACATCTTGGCGTCCAGACCACCTCCCGGGGACCCGAGAGAACCATTGTTCAATATGGCGATGGCTGGAGTAGGAGTTATGGGAACAGCGTTTGCGACAACGCCTCCCGAAGAAAACCCTAGGCAAAATAGTCCACGACCAACCGCAGCAGTTCAAGATCCTCCAAGAACAAGTGGAGCAAGAGACACAGCAGTCCAAGCAAGGGTAGACAGAGCGCGACAAGAAAGAAGGGAGCGTCAGCACTCACCAGAGGTTGCCGACGAAGATATGTGTGGGCTCCCGTGTTTCACGAGAAGAGTTCGAAAAACTCGAGTCCCAAAAGGGTTTAAGCTACCCGAAAATTTCAAGAAATTCGACGGTCTGCAAGATCCCGAGGATTGGCTCGTGGATTATCTCGAGATGGTGAAGCTGGTAGGAGGAACCAGAGCAACAGCTATGCAAAGTATACAAGTTCACTTAAGCGGAGCCGCGAGATCTTGGATAAAGAAACTCCCCCCAAGTTCCATCGACAGCTGGGATAACTTTGAGGACATCTTCGTAAAAAAATTCCGATCCACCTGCAAGAAACCTGCGTCATTGGAAGAGTTGAGAGCGTGTCGACAGAAACATGACGAGTCGATGAGGAAATACATACAGCGGTGGAACATTATAAAAAACTCGGCAGAAGATATATCTGACGAGCGAGCAATAGATGCGTTCGTGGCAGGAATTCGGCGAGGAGATTTCGTCGAGGACTTGGGGAGAACTAACCCTAAGACCATATCAGCACTCATGGAGATAGCCAATAAATGGGCAGATGGAGAAGATGCAATATATAATAAAAGACACGGAGTCGCCGGAAGACGATCGTAGTCGAAATTATCAAAATAGAAGGCGATTTTCTCGCCGGTTCTACAACAACGATGCTCCCGGCCATATATCGGCCGGATTTCGGGAAATCCTGGAGGAAATAGTCGAGATGACTATCAAAGGAGTAATGAGCAACAAGGCGACAATAGAGGTGATTTTCGTGGCAACGAGCAAAATAGTGGACCAAGGATTCCAAGACCTTACGTGTCTCCCGAGGAGATGATGAACGGTCCGTGTCAAATGCACTTTTACCTCGACAACAATGGAAAGAGGCGATCAGGACATCTCCGGAAAGACTGCCGTAATTTTCAGGCAATGTTGCGAGCCGCAGGAATTGCAAATGCCCAGGCAAACAACAGAAACCCTCGGGAGCCAAGGAGCGAGATCCACCTTCCACCTCCTCCCGCAATTACCGACGAAAATCGACACCAGCTCAGAATAGCGGCAGCACCACACCCACCTCCATATGTTGATCCTAATTCTAACGGTGCGGTCTCGATGATTCAGAAAGCTAGGCCATCCAACAGGGCGCAGAAGGTAATCTCGCGACAAGTGTTCATGGCAGAGAAGATGGCAGACCATCCGCAGCAAGTTCCTCGACCAGGACAATCAGCACTCATCTTACCCGCAGTAATTGCTGGTTTTGATGTGTCGAGAGTTTTCATAGATGGCGGCAGCAGCTTAAACCTCATGTATGCAGATACATTGAGGAAGATGAACATATCCCTGGCAAACTTGAAACCGACTGACACACGTTTCCATGGGATTACACCAGAGAAGCCAAGTTATCCGTTGGGCAAGATCAACCTCGACGTTCAGTTTGGGACCCGAGAAAACTACAGGATAGAGAATTTGGAGTTCGAAGTTGTGGATTTCCCATCGCAATATCATGCTTTATTGGGACGACCAGCATACGCCAAGTTCATGGCAGTACCACACTATACATATTTGTTGTGGAGGTTGCCTGGACCTAAGGGACCTATCACAATCAAAGGAAGTTTCGCGTTATCTGATAAGTGCGACAAGGATTTTCATCGACTATCAGAAACTTTCGGGATGCAAGCAGAATATGCGGCACCAAGGTTCACTGATTATGACGTGTTGCCAGAGGCAGGGAGGTCTTCCAAGGAGCCAACCTTCAATACAACAAAGGATTCAAAAGAGGTACAGATCCACCCGACAGATCCAAAGAAGACAACATCCATTGCCGCAAACATGGATGTCGCATAGGAAAGCGCGCTCGTCGAGTTCCTCCGTGAGCAACTGGAAAATCTTCGCATGGTGTCCAGCCGACATGCCAGGAGTACCCGTGGAACTTGCCGAGCACCACCTCAATTTGGATCCTCTCGCAAGACCGGTAAAGCAACCTTTGCGGCGTTTTGGAGCCTAGCCGCAAAGCCATGTTATCAGAAATAGATCGACTCAAAGATGCTGGTTTCATCAGAGAAATATCTACAGAAGCCACATGGGTAGCTAACCCAGTGATGGTGCCGAAAAAACACACAATAGTCCTTCGCATGTGCGTCGACTTCACGTGTCTCAATAAACATTGTCCCAAGGATCACTTTCCCCTCCCAAGGATCGATCAAATTATCGATTCCACGGCAGGATGTGAACGTCTTTCCTTTTTGGACGCATACTCTGGTTATAACCAGATCAGATTAAAAGAAGAAGACGAAGCCAAAACAGCGTTCATCACACCTTATGGCGTGTTTTGCTACAAAACAATGCCCTTTGGTTTGAAAAACGCGGGAGCAACATATCAACGGATGATGCAGAAGTGTCTAGCAACACAGATTGGGAAAAATGTACAAATCTACATCGACGATGTCGTAATAACGTCAAAAAAGGGTCAACTTTGATCGAAGATTTGAAGGAAACCTTCGACAACCTCGACAGGTTCTGTCTCAAGCTGAACCCGACAAAGTGCTCGTTCGGAGTTCCTGTAGGAGAACTTCTCGGGTTCTTAGTATCAGCAAGGGGGATTGAAGCCAACCCCGAAAAAATCCAGGCCATCGTTACTATGAGAAAAGCAACAAAGTTAAAAGAAATACAACAATTAACGGGGCGAGTCGCAGCTTTGAGCAGATTCTTCGCCAGGTTAGGAGAGAAGGCATTGCCGTTCTACGCATTGATCAAACAGGGCGAAAAATTTCAATGGAACGAAGAAGCAGATAGGGCCTTCGAGAATCTCAAGCGGGCAATTTCGACACCACCAATCCTGGTGGCGCCTAAAGAGAAAGAACCTCTCCTCTTGTACATTGCAGCCACACCTCAGGTGGTCAGCACGGCCCTAGTAGTCGAAAGAGAAGAAGAAGGCAAGCTTCATGGAGTTCAGAGGCCAGTATATTTCATCAGCGAAGTACTGTCGCCTTCAAAACAGCGGTATCCGCAATACCAGAAACTGGCATATGGAGTATTCACGACAGCAAGAAAACTGCGGCACTATTTTTCGGCGCACCCGATAATAGTGGTCAATGAGGCTCCCTTGTCAAATATACTGAACAACCCAGAAGCTACGGGTCGTGTCTCCCTTTGGGGAATAGAACTTTCCCCTCGGGACATCACGTACGAAAAAAGAAAAGCTATAAAATCGCAGGTTTTACCAGATTTCATTGCAGAATGGATGGAACTACAAAACACGGGACCTCCAGACTTATCGAGAACCTGGACAATGAACTTCGACGGGTCCAAAAGGTTGGAAGGTGCTGGAGCAGGCGTGATATTGGTATCACCTGAAGGCGATAAGTTGAAATATGTTTTGCGGATGACGTTCCCAAACGCGTCTAACAATGAAGCAGAATATGAAGCTCTCATACACGGGATGAAGATGGCGAAAGCATGCGGTGCAACCCGATTGAAAATCTTCGGCGACTCACAATTGGTGGCACAGCAAGTTATGAACCAATGTGATGCAGTCAACGAAAGTATGATAGCATACAAAGAGGTGTACAATGAGCTGGAGAAATTATTCGATGGTTGCGAGGTAAACCACATCAGCAGGATGAGTAATGATGAAGCCGACGTTCTTGCAAACATCGGGTCGCAAGGTGTCTCGCAATCCCTCCAGGCGTGTTTTGGGAGGAGATAAGCGAGAGATCAACAAAGCCAGTAAAAACAAAGAAGGAGAAGAAAGCGAAATCCTCGAGTACCACCAGCGACACGGTAGAAGAAGAAGAGAAGCAGGAGCTAGTCATGATGGTGCAAATTCCATGGATGCAGGCTTACATATCATACATCCTAAGGAAAACGATACCCGACGATCCAGTTGAAGCAAGGCGAATAATCAGGAGATCAAAAGCTTTCACTGTGGTAAAAGGGGAGTTGTACAAACGAAGTATTTCGGGCGTGCTACAGCGATGCGTTACACCCGAAGAAGGAAGAATCATCCTAAAAGACGTGCACGAAGGAATATGCGGGCACCACGCGAGCAGCCGGGCTATCGCAGCTAAGGTTTTCAGAGCAGGATTCTATTGGTTAACAGCAATCGAGGACGCAAAGGAAATAGTGAGAACTTGCGACGCGTGCCAAAGATTCGCCGCCAGACCTCACTCTCCCGCAGCAGAACTTATGCCAATCCCACTATCTTGGCCTTTCGCTCAATGGGGTCTCGACACGGTGGGAAAGCTACACAAAGCTTCGCCAGGAGGTTATGAGTATATGCTGGTCGCTGTCGACAAATTTACAAAATGATAGAAGCAAAGCCGATAAACTCACCGGACGGCGCATCGGCGATTAAGTTCGTAAAAAGCATCGTCTTCAGATTTGGAGTTCCTCATAGTATTGTCACAGACAACGGCAGTAACTTCACGTCCAAAGAGTTCAAAGCATACTGCGCAGAGGTGGGGATCAAATTGAGTTTTGCGTCTGTTGCGCATCCACAGACCAACGGTCAAGTCGAGAAGGCCAATGGCATCATATGCAATGGTATCAAGAAACGCCTACTAGGACCATTGGAGAAAGCTCGGCATACTTGGCCAGAGGAGTTGCCGAGCGTTTTGTGGAGTATTCGAACAACACCAAATACGGCGACACAAGAAACACCGTTTTTTCTGGTCCATGGCGCCGAAGCAGTTCTGCCGATAGAAATAGAGCACGATTCTCCAAGAGTCATAGAATATGATGAAGAAACCTCGAGAGAAGCTTTGAAGGACGACGTCGATGCACTTGATGAAGCTCGAGATGAAGTCCTGTCACGAGTCGCCAAATATCAACAGGACCTGAAGAATTACCACAGTCGACGATTGCGCCCAAGGTCTTTTCAAGTTGGTGACTTAGTTCTGCGACTCAACCAAAAAAGTCACGAAAAACTCGAGTCACCATGGCTTGGACCCCACATCGTCACAGAGGTAATCAAAGGAGGAGCATACAGAATCAAAGACAAGAAGACAGGGATTGCCGAGCCAAATCCCTGGAACGTGGCACAGCTCAGGCGTTTTTACGCCTAGATGCCGAAATATAGTCTACTTTGTAAAACATACAATGTACTGAAACGCCCGCGAGTTTTCAGACGCACTCTTTTCCTTTTTCGGGGCACCGAGTGGGGCCGGAGAAGGTTTTTAATGAGGCGGGCTCGTGGTGCTGCAATATAATAAAGATAGTGTCAATATAATTTCCCTTTATCGACAGGCTCAAAGTCTCCGACCCGACGAATTCCAATATAGTTGCTCGAAAAAAGAAAAAGCCTCGCCTTGGTATTAAAATACCTCGTGAGTCAATAAAAATACAAAGCAGTACCCAACAAAGCAGCTCGGGGGCTTATGTTAGCCAAAACTACATATTGAATAAATGCCTTGTTTCAAAATCTCGCATTATACAAATACAGCGAATAGCCACCGAAAACACTCGGGGGCTAGACAAATATAGAAATATGATGTTTGCTTCACAGTATAATCACAATCATGATTTACAAGGAAAAATCATCTACCAAAGGAAAAATAATCAGTCTTGATTCAATATATCATCAAGGGTAAGTCTGTTTTCTTCAGGAGCAGCGCCAAGAAAATCAGCATAATGACCATCTGCAAAAAAGTCGGCATCCATCCGAAGAAGGTCTTCAATCATTTCCTCGGCTATAGGTGTAACCTTCGTGTTAATTCGATCAACACCAACTCTTCGGCGCCGTACCTTCTCGTGAACTTTCTCAACAACTTGGGTCAGATCAAGCTTCGAGTGGCGGATCTGAAGCATGATAAGAGCAAATGCGGCGCCGGCTACGAGTTGAGCTCGGACAAAGTTATGGATCCTGTGGGCATCCTTAAACTTCTCCATTAACTCGGGAAGAGTTTTTGGTTGAATGTTCCGAGGAAACATAGAGTTATAAACCATAGACAGGGTCTTGGTACAGAAGTCAAGATACTCGCGAATCTGAAGCGCGCGATCTTGAAATCTGACAATTTGGCGAGTTCGTTCAGGCGTGCCCCAAAATAGTACTCCATGCTCTTTGGCAAGACGAAGAAGCACATTGGACCGAGCTTCGACACGTTCATCCTCAGTAGCAGCATCCAAAAAAGAACCTATTTTTTCTTCAAGAACCAGTGCGCAATGAGAAGACAAGCAAAAGGGAAAAGAAAAGCACGACAATGAAACATACCTGCCATATCCAAGCTAGCATCTGTCAGCAGGTTAAGCATAGCATTTTCGCGGGAGATGGCTGCGGCAACTTCAGCAACAGCGGTGTCCTTTTCAGTCATGGCATCTCGAGCTTGTTGGAGTGCAATTTTCTCCCTTTCAGAAGATTCTCGAGATTGCTCCATAAGCATAAGCGATTGCTTCTTCACGGACTGGAGTTGTACTCGAAGTTCTTTCAATTCTTCCGCCAGATCCTTACTCGCAGAATCATCAATAAGATTAACGGGGACAGCGGATTTCTTCGGCAAGGACGAAGGAAAAACTTCGGAAGGACCAGGAACTGGCGTATAGTTGTCAAAAATCAACTGAAAAATAGAAAAACGTCGACATCAATCATTGGGACAAATATAGACTTCCATTCATTCTCATAATATATACAAGTCCATTACAGCAGAAGGACCTCTAGAAGATCTAATCATCGCCAGGATCACTATGGCGACAATACCAAAAGGAGGAGGCAAACTAAAAACAAAGCAAAAGAATATGAAACTAGACCTCCGGCCTCGATGAGCTAGGAGTCGAAGCTGGCTTGATCCCAAGATACGCGAAGATTTTCTTCGAGTTGGGCTTGGCTTCCTTAATCAGCGACCTCCACCTTGATTGCTCTATCTGCTCCGTGTCGCCAACTTTGGCCCAGTCAACAGACTGTTGGCTGTCGGCAACTAGGGCGACGGTGCTTTCAACGGCAACCTTCATGTTCTCATGGCGCATCTTCAGCCCAAGATCTAAGGGAGGATTAAAGCACTTGGCAAGACCAAGGAAGGTTGCGGGTTCCTCTTTCTTCGGGAAGAAGTAGGGGAAAAGCTTCGATAACCCTGTCCTAGCTTCATCAATGCCCTCTCTCGATTCCGTCCCATGAAATTCAAGGAACGAAACGGCGTCAAGAAGAGGATCATTGTCGGGATCTTCAAGTTCAAATTCTTGGGAGGTTTTATCTGACAATATAAAAACCAGATCAGCAAAAAAAGTGCAGACAGGAAAAATTCAAAGGATATGAAGTGGTTCAGATACTTACTGACAAAGCGATGATTTTGCGTCCTTATGCGCTTCGTAATTGCTTCTTCGCGAGCGATTTGCGCAGCTATGTGATCGCTCAGCGAAGTCTCGGCATCTTGCAGACGCTTCCGAAGATCTTCGACACCAGCAGCATCAGCTTTAGCTTTGTCAGCTTCTCGCCTAGCTTCAACAGCATCCGACTCGACCTTCTTACGAGCCTCCTCACTTTGCTCTAATTTTTGAGCAAGTGTATTGGCACGTTCATTGACCTCCGCCAGTTTCTCTGTCAAGAAAGTTAAAAACGTCGACAACAAGATAGCAAGACAACACAAGCAAAAAAAAAGTAATGAAGCATTACCTTCAGTTCTGCTGGCATATTCACGGTACCCAATGAATTGAGCACCAATGCGAAGAAGTTCTTTGATCGTAGGCTATCAAAGAAGGACAAAGAAAGGAAATGTCGGCATGAGAAAAAGGATGACACGACAAAGTAAATATAGACAGTAACAAGCGAATTCAGAACTTACATCATCCAAGAGAGGGTTAGAAGAGCTACTCGATTGAAGAGTAGGCTCTGGGATCGATTCAACCCTTGCCCTTTTTGGTGAAGGAACAAGGGGGCTTGAAGGAGGAGTAGCAGCGCCGACGTTCTGTTGAGGAGGCGAATTTTCTTCTCCTTCAACTGGCGTCTCTGAGACGACCAATGTATGAGACGTACTCGTTCGAGCAGCCACATCAGCAGTTGGTACTTCTTCTTCATAATCACTACGAGAAAGTGTCGACAACATAAAAAGCAAGATAGACAAAAATCTTCAAGTAAAAACAAACATAGAGAAGGTACTTACGAGCTGATGAGAGTCTCGAGGTATGGATCATAAGCTGCCTTTTGGCGAGAAGGAACAGCTTCTTTGGCCTTGGAGGTGCCGGAACTTTCGGCGTCTTTCCTTTTCCTTTTGTTTTTTGGAGAAACAGCAGGAGGAGGAGATTGAGCCGACGCAGTGGCTTCAGAGGCATCATCCTTTTCATCAGATCCCGCAGATTTTCGAGATTCTGCGGGTTCATTTGCAAAAGACGGAGCATCTTGGTTATCGTCGGGGATAACAGCCCTTTCTTCGACTTCCCCACCTTCAGGAAGAGGGGGAAGTGAGACAAGATTTGGGTGGTCCTGTATAAAAGAAGGAAGAATGTCAGAAAGGAGAAACAACACAAATATCACGACAACAACAAATTACGGCGATGATTCTTACCTTCGGAAGCGCATTGGCGGCGCTGTATGGTTGTACGCGATAAGTGGAAGGGATAGAATCTTTCTTCTTGAGAGATGAAATCTTTCGGATAAGCCTATCCAAATCTTTGACTTCCAAATTCGTCGACAAGCGATCTACATCTTTATCGCCAGCATAACTCCAGAAAGGGTTTTTGCGAGCCTGAAGAGGCTGCACCCTAGTCTTAAGGAAATACGCTGTAATTTGGATGCCTGATAATTCTTTTCCGCGAGTATTCTGCAACTCATGGATACGGGTCATCAAGGCCTCAGTCGAAATTTTTTCTTCCTCGGTGGCTTCTACGTCCCAAGAACGGCGGCGAAGGATTTTCTCGGCACCATCAAAGGGAGGGATATTGTCTTCAGCGGACCCATGGTTTTCTTCTCGAATATACAACCACTTCTTGCGCCATCCTTGAACGGAATCAGGGAGTTTGACGTCGAAGTAATTGACAGAGGAGCGCACGGAAATAACAACGCCGCCTATATTATAGGCGACATTGGCAGAGCCATTACGGCGACGAGAAGAAAATGCGCTTCCATAATGCCCAGTTAGGCTGGACACCAAGGAAGGCTTCGCAGAGGGTGATAAAGATGGAAATGTGAAGGATAGAATTGGGCGTGAGGTGGTGAAGTTGGAGACCATAGACAAAAAGTAATCCCCGAAGAAAAGGATGAATGGGGGCGGAAAGACCACGGATGAGATGGTCAACAAAACTTACCCGATACCCCATTGGAGGGGTAGGGTAGCTCTCCTCACTGGGGAAGCGTAATGCCTGGGGCTTCGTGCCGATCCCCGACTTCTTCAAGAGATTCAGGTCCTGGTTGGTGATCTTGGACCTCTCCCACTCCGCGGCTCCTAGATCCGCGGCAGCCATTGACGAATCAGGTGTGCTGTGCCTCGTCAAGCGACGCGGTGGCATCAACAATGGTGGAGAAGTGCAGTTGCGAGGAGAGGAGCTTTGAGAGCTGAGGAGCGCAGGAGGCAGTTTTGCAGAGGAAAGCAGGAGAACGGCGCGAGCGGAAGTGCTCGAGGAAGAAGAAGGGGATCTTATATAGAGGTGCGGTGAAGCGGTGGACCGTTGGATGGAAAAAATATGCGAGAGATGATAACCACGTGGAGATGAGGGTAAAAAAGTATTTTAACATCGACGAGGTTACAGATCGTGTGCCAGAAAAAGGGGAGAACATGTGTCCCCCACTAGCACGACGTGTCCGTTAGATCAGGAATTGGGACCCACAAGGCAGTGAAAGAGGTGGCAATGGTCAATTTCCAAAATAGAAATCGTGGCTATCATCAGCAGTGACGTCGTCAAAGTGAAAGAAAAGCTCGACTACCAAATTTGCAGAGATTATCGACAAGCAAGGATATCTCGAGAGCCTATGTTCAAATACAAGTTTTTGCCCAAATGCTCGGGGGCTACTTTCAGGAAAAATAAAAATTTCGAGTATGGCAAGATAAAAATGGCGAGAGCCTATGACCAAATGCAAGCATTTGTTCATAGCCTCGGGGGCTACTCCCATCGGGAGCGCTGGTCGCGCACCCGATAAATAAAAAATTATCGAGAAGGATCATAAATATAGCGACAACAGATACTAATCTGTGGAGCCTACACCCAAGCACAAGTCCTTGGATGTAGCCTCGGGGCTACTCCCATCGGGAACGCTGTTCGCGTGCCCGATGAATTTTTATCAAAATAAAGAAACGAAGTGAGTACATTTCGAGTTACACAGATAACTCTACATATACTCCCATCGGGAAGACAAAATAAGTCATCAAATATGACTCGATAAAATGTGCTATTCCAAAGCCGAAAAGCACTCGACAATATATTCTCAGAACGCCAAAGTTGCGATCAAATTCTGAATGCCGCAAATTTGCGAAGGTAAGACCCCAGATCCGTTCTGCTGGGCGTGGCATCGCCAAAGACTGCGCTACTCTGCTACTTTTATCCGTATCAACGAGATACGAAGAAAAATCCTAACGGACGCGTTAGGTACTCGATAAATTTGATCGGGACTCGACAGAATGGTAAGACCTTAAGCGGCACCTGTCGAAGTTTACACCAAGTATCCCGGGATCATGTCCAGGGACGTGATCTTGAAGTAGGTTTTTGCGGATTGCCACTAGAGCAGTTAACTAGTACCTGATCCGTCAGATGAACTAGCCCCAACTACCATTATCCCTGTACAATATAGAATTTTATGTGAGGAAGTATAAAGTTAAAGTTCTCGAATAAAAATAAACAGTGGAGATTTTCCCTGACTCTACGATTCAAGCAAAATCTCGGGGGCTACTGACATAGGCATCCCAAATGGGCCTGCCGAAGATAGTACCCGGGGTTTACTGAAGGCCCACTATTCGAAGAATAAGAAGATTCGGAAGCCCAAGATATATTAAGGAAAGA
Organism: Lolium rigidum; assembly: GCF_022539505.1. NCBI lineage: Eukaryota > Viridiplantae > Streptophyta > Magnoliopsida > Poales > Poaceae > Lolium > Lolium rigidum. The sequence goes on from NC_061510.1 coordinate 338,321,505, forward strand.
TAGAGTTGTAATAGGAAGTGTTATTTGTAATCTGGCGGGATGAGTTAGAAACCATCCCGGACTCTGTAAACTTGTGTATTACGAAACCCTCGGCTCCACCTCCTATATAAGGGGGAGTCGAGGGACAAAGAAAGGATCGAATCTATTGTCAACATAACCCTAGTTTTCATAATCGTCGAGTACTTTTCGGCTGAAACCTTCGAGATCTACTTGCCCTCTACTTCTAACAAAACCCTAGTCTACAATCTGTAGGCATTGACAAAGTAATCCTTTGTCAGGCGGGGCCGTCGAACGCACCGCCGGGCGGTCAGTAGGCTAGGTTTAGATGAAAGCTAGCCGTTTTCATTCAAACTTTGTAATATATAATCAAAATTGAATGAAAAACCTTTATTTTCGTGCACCAATATTTATTTGGGGGCGGTGTTTGGGGGACGCGGCTGGGGAGCGACGTCCTCAAACGCGGCACGAACAAAACACGTCCCCCAAACACTCGATCCGACGCGGTTTGGGGGACGGTTTGGGGGACGCGACTGGAGATGCTCTAAGTAGCACATAAGCTGCTGCTATACGGCATTAGAGCGGATCAAGAAGAATCGCTGGTTTGCCACCCTAAATTTACGCCGGAGTTTGGCTCCATGACTCTCCATTTAAATTTGCTACTCCATGTGTCAAATATAATTCTTTCCCGTTGGACTCTAAATCATATTCCAATAATATTTCAACTTTTATTTATCCACAAGAATCAAAAATCAAGTAAGATTAATATTAAAATAGTAGAACTAAAACCACCATCCAAGAACAAATACATACATATCGTGTTAGGGCATCTCAAATGGTGCCCCCATCCGGTGTGTCCATCTATACCTACTAATAAAGGAAGTAAGGTTTCTCCCAATTATTTTCGTCCGTTTTTTAACTATCCATGTTTTTGTGTCGAATTTACAGGTGGTGCCACCGTCTAAATGGTCGGTTTGGTTTCCATCTGTTTTGGTTATGTCTCGTGGGCGCTCCGGACTCGATCGCCAACCTACATATACACGAGCGCGTCCATCTCTCGATCGTCTCTGGAATCTCGACCGATCTAATTGACGCTGGTTTACCTACATACACGCCGTATTGGTAAAGGAGCGACAACAAAGGAAACGGGTGTCCAAGGTATGCACGACTCCTCCCCAAGTCCTATGTATTCCCGGTTGTTTTTCTTGATAATCTATCTATAAATTAGCACCTTGAGGTACAAACGCGGGAGCCCAACGATTCCTGGCCTAGGTCAAGGAGACAAGGACGGCATCATATCTATCTCCGGATCCCTATCCGCCCGTGTCGGCGACATCGGCTTGCCCGCGCCCTCGAGTCAGATAAGACCTCCTATACGGAGGTTGGCGTCGCCGTCATACCCAGGCACATCGCGGCAAAGTACTCCATGGGCACGCGGCCTAGCGCCAGACGGACGTGTTTGTGTTCGCCGCGCTCGAGCCGGAGCTCTGCAAGGGATCGAGCGGGCGGCCTAGCGCCAGACGGACGTGTTTGTGTTTGCCGCGCTCGTGCCAGAGCTCTGCAAGGGATCGAGCGGGCTTCTCTCTTCCAATCCCCACCGAAAGCACCACTGTCTCCCATCATCCCCTTCGAGAGGCACCGATCCTCCCGACCACCAACACCCCATCGTTAGTGTCCCCGACGGCGAGCTCCTTGCACCTCCACACGACTACTCGTTGCTGCTGAGCAGAGGTGTACACGGGAAAACGGATGGGGTAAACTGGGCAATAGGATGGCGGCTCGTGGAGGTTGTCGTGTACCTGCTGTTGAGCGCGACCTATAGCTTCCGTGGATCAAGCTGAATAAGCCGTCGAGTACCTCAGTTTACACTAGATTGCTACGTGAAGTTCTGAACATCCATATTGTACATCGATCAGTACATTACCGGCCTTGAGTACGCCTAGAGGTGGACTGAACGGAAATCACGTGCTGCTTCAGATACACGAGTGGGTGCTAGGCGCTACAGTTGTTCATAAACGCAGTGGCGAGGTCTTGGCTGCTGAGGATGATCGATGGTGCTTTGGACTTGCACACAGGGTGTTCAATGGAGTGCCTGCATCTGCATTAGATGTAGTTCGTACAAGCAACAAGGTAATACCGTCAAAGGGACGGGAGCTGCCCCGCATAGGGGAATCGAGTTCATGACTTGGAAGTAGCCTGAGTCACAAGCCGCCGATCAACAAGCAACAACTGATGAGGTCTTCTACGCTGGCTGATACATCCAATCTGTAACAACGTGGAATTGTGAGCTAAACTGGATGGGCATAATTGTGATGCCATGAACCGATGATGAGATTTTGGACTTCGCATCGTGTGTCAATGGACCCGATGATAGACTGAAAAGAGAGATGGCAGAGGCCGACCACATATTTGCACTCGAACAACTGGCCATGTCAGTTACGGCAGCCGTTCTCCGGCCGTGCGCGCCTGATCAGTGAAATAGCGACGGCCATGGAACTTGGCCGGAGTGAGCCAAGAGGAGGCCACGCCTATATCCACCGCACAATTGGCGAAACTGCATCTCTTTCTTTCACGAGATGCATAAAATAAATCGCTACTACACGCACAGCTACCACCATGTCTCACTACTAGATGGAGGATACCATACTCGCAGCACAACAAAAATTAGCCCATGTGGAGCCTAGAGGAGGACAACGTATAAGTGAACATATGGTCGCAATGGAAACAAAGATAAAAGATGGATCATGCACAAAAACTAATAAAGCAATGATGGGTAAATATTATTTTGTAGTTGAAGACGACACATATTTTTATCCGCAACAACGGGTGCATGATTTTGAGTTATATTGTATTCGTCGACTTTTTGTCCCGATGCAACGCACGGGCATGCTTCCTAGTATATCCTCAAATCTTGTTCGCTCGGGTCGTCCGGAGCACTCCAAAGGGATGTATGAGTTCTCAATTTTCTCTCTACTAGCACAATCGCCCGTACGTTGCTACGGATTGATTAACTATTGATCCAATGTTGATGTTAATTTTTTCATATTTTTATTTGATCCACTCTTGTATAGTAATAATTTTTGTCTCAGTTTTTATATTTGTATTATGACAACTATAGCTATTTTTATCCTTCTTCTCTCCCTCCTATTCTCTCATGAGTTTTTGATTTTTGGACCAAGATTAGAAACTAACGTTTTTTAGTTTTAGTAGTAATTCAAATTCAATTTTGTATATCGTTACACAAGCTACTACCTAGAGTTCTAAAATATTATACCAATTAAAATCCTAGCATTTGATCAAAAAAAAAAAAAGCGACATTGGGACAGTAGTACATCTAACCAGAAAGCAACATGTAATTTAGCTTTCCAATAAAAATCATACATTTCCGTCAAAATTATATAAATTTGTTTATTCTACCAAAAAAGTCACATATTGGTTGTGGATGAACTGGTAAACTTACATATGCACCAAATTATTCATTGCGCGCTAAGGAACCGAAATGAACATATCATTTGAGTACAACTCCAAAAGCAACGATGGGCTCAACAATTTAATTCAATTCATAGTCAGGGAGCTTCTGCTACTTCTCCATCCGCTGCTCCAGTATATGCTAACAATTCACATTCTCCTCTTACCGTACAGAACAAAAATAATCATCAATCCTTTCAAGTGGATACAGATGGGATATATAAGCACAGTCCAAGAATCTGCTGTATGCTCGAAGGCGTACCTGGTGATCACGACAGCGAGGTTGAAGTAGTGTTGCGGCTGCTTCTCGTCCAGGATTGATCCCTCTCTTGCATTCTCTGAACTTGGCTTCACGCCGCCCGCCACACCTAGCCCTCAGCCCACCTACTGCCGGCAGCAACGACAAGCGCCCGGATGCGAACCGAGGCGTGGGGCACATACTCATACTGCAGTTCCTACATTAAAGTTTCTGCCGGGATGCGAGCCGAGGCATGGGGCACACACCTCGCATGTGTGCGGAATTATCTGCAGCATCGCAGTTGTCTTTGATTTTTGCACGAATTAGCACCTCACAATGAGCTAACCCTTCACATTTGGTGATGAAGGCTGGCACACTGGATTGGCATCATCAAAATCCACTACGTTGTCTAAGAATCACAGCAACAGGTCTTCCAGCAGGAGAATCACCACAACAGGAAAAGCACAGCGGTCAGCCACGCTGAAGAAATCCTAACCGGCCGCATCTCCCCCGTATCCACGAAGTCGATGGTTGGGCATGGCTCCAGTGTAGCGAGGGCGCGGATTCAGTTGGAGAAGCGGTGGCCTCCCGAACGGACGTCGCCCAGAGGAGCATGGCTGGCACGCCAGGCCATTGAGAGAGCTCATCGCGTGCGTCATCCAAAGGGACGCATCCGAAGGGATGCCTCCATCAGCAGAGAAAGACTGAGATCGAGGGACTACACAACGGATCTGAAGTCAATGACCCTCCCAAAAGCTCTGAAAAGCTCCAATCTCAGCCACCATGGAGAAGATTAGAAGGGGAAGGAGAACCCTAGATCTCGAATCCAGGTTTTGTTCGCCCGCTCGATGGATTAGTGGATCGAGGGGCTTCCTCCTGGCTCGGGAAAGGTTGCTTCGGCCTAGAGAAAAAAACAAACTAAACGAATCGTATACCTGGCTGCGGTGTGTACTAACCGGTGGCAAGGATCGTAATTTCGATGAGAAACTATGGGCAGTACAAAAACGGACGAAAAAATTGGGGAGAAACCTTACTTCCTTTATTAGTAGGTATATATAGATTTAATTGTCTTGGGATCTCAAGTATTCAAAAATATTTTATGAGACATGAATCATGAACAAACTAACAAACATTTATAAAAAAAGTCATGGAAGGGACAACAGAATTGAAACTTAATCGTTGCGAGCATCCATCGAAGTGATATAAGAAATAGCAAATAGTTCATACAAGCAAACAACATAGACATATAATGACCTATCGACGTGAGAGAAGGTTTTAGCTCAAGCTTCTTCATACCGATCCTTCGTCTTCGAGGTCATGATAGTTCTGTCAGCTAACATGATCTAGGCCTCCTCGAGGAACATTCTGAGGGATATTTCGTTCACCTATGCTTTGGACCTCATCTTGTCGGTTGACACCTTTACTTCCTAGAGGCAAGGCTTTTTCGCCTCCATGGCCATCTTGCTCATGTTCAACATGAACTTCTCTGCTCATATCTCGATGTAACGCTATTGAAATTTATTTATTTATTTTTCTCCCTCAACAAACCTTTCTTTCCGCACTTAAAGGAAACTTCCTTCATGCTCATCATCTCGGAAAATTAAAGGAATCTTCCAATACTTAAATTTATGAGGCCGTACACTTTGCTACCCTGGCCCTTTCGACAACTTACTTCATCGGGACTGGTTGGATCGCCTGTCTGCTCACCAGGTAAAGTTCTACGTGATCTTCGACCTACGAGATTAGGTTTCTCTTGTCTCAATGGGACATGGGGTCATATCCAATGATGCAGGATGATGGTGTGTTCATTCTTCTTAGCGGATTCGCTCCGCCATCGCCAACCTCTCTACGACGACTTGCGTGTGAAGACGTAAACCCTCTCTACCTCGCAAGTGGTGGGCGGTTCGATGCAACAAAAGCTCGTGGGAAGTGGGTTATGCGTCTAGGGCCGTTCCACGGCGGATGATGTGGCGCCCTTAGAACAAATGGATTGGTATGATCGCGCGACCAGAAGGTTACATCACACACAGCCTCCGGGGGAATAGGATCATTTTCCTAAATAATTTGCTTTGATGCAGCTTGTACTTGGTAAAGGACCATAGTTTAGTTTAGCTGTTTATACTTTCTCGTAGAACGATGCGTTCCGATGAGCAACATAGTCATACATGTTTTCAAGATCTTCTAATACTAGTAAACAAAAATTTAAAATTTATAAAATATATTTTTTCTCGTTTACTGACATAATAATACAGACACGGAAAATAACCAACTGTGGATTCAAAAGATGGATACTACTCCCTTGAAACGATATATATAGTAATACTCCGTATTTGTGAGCTACATAGAGTAATACAACGTAAAACTAATTAAGGGCATACCCTTGAACTCAGAGCTAATTTAATGATGCTAAAACTCTTCAAAAAGTAGTCATATTTATTCTCAGAGATAATGTCACTTGCTTTTGAGTATATATGACACAAAACGATGTTATGATGTCGTCAGTTATACCCAAAAAAAACTGCTGGCTTTGATGATTGACATTTCATAATGAACGAAAATGCAGCAGAAATACATATACAGATAATTACATATTTTGTTTCGTAACACAAATGTCAATCATCACGTTCTTTTTTTTTTCTTTCTAAATCCCGACATGTGCAACGGTGTCCGAGAAAAATAGCATGACGGCCTCATCAATGCAACCTTTCTTGCTCCACCACGTCGAGGTTATATAAACTCCTGTATATAGGTCAAACAACAATAAACAACACATGATAAAAGGCTGGAGAGAAGGGAACGGGATTACAAGAGTACTTGGTGTTTTCCTTTGAAAGCCATGCACCTAAGTGGTATTGCTAGCAATTGAGAGTACGTGCACAACTGTCCCTTTGCGCTTTGATTCGTTTCCGCGGTGTCTTTGTTCATGAGGATGGGAGGCCTTGGGAAAAAAAAGTTCAGTACAATAACATCAACATGTACGGATTGTGAACATTGTCCTGCCACAGAACCACGAGTAGCTACTTCGAGCCAACACTTGTCAGCTACTCCAGTTTTTTTGTCTCGGGTCACCACATTTTTATATAAACAGTCATATTCACTGAAAGTCGTAATATCTGACTAGATGGGTAGTCATTGGCAGAGGAGGTCAGTGGCAGAGTTCCCTAGCTTTGATTTTATTGCAAACTATCAACCTATCTGTGCCACTCACGGGGTCAGAAAGAAGATCCTACAATAGATTGTTGAAATATTTAATAAGGTTGCTTGAAAGGGAGCTTTGTTGACGTAATGAAGGTAGTTGTTTATCGGTTTATCAGTTTTCATTCCCTTTCTGTTCTTGTTTTCTTTCGTCCGTATGGTTATACATTTTTTACTGTCTTTTTTCTTTGACAATCATTTGTCGTTATCTTTGTTTTCATTCACCAGTTTCTCATTCAAAGCACCTAGCGGCTAGTACATAAAATCTCGATCCAGTTTGAGTCCTCATTTTTCTAAGTCACCTTCTCAGTATTCTCAGTCATGTTCTTCAACCTTGCTATTCTTAATTAAGTCTTTCAATATATCCATCTTGTTTAGTCTTGTTATTTATTTTTAAAGTCTTTTGTATCATTTTTAGTACTTTTTTTTAATTCTTAGCCTTTCTTCCGCCATATTTGTTCCAGTTATCTCATTTATTTACTTTACATTAAGTATTTTCTTTTCAGACTCCATTTTTTTAAGTTACTTATTCAATTACTCGGTCTCTCAGTGCATATGTGAGCATTATTTACTTTCTTTCTCTCTTTTATTTAGTTTGTCGGTATTAAGTGTTTCACTGTAGATTGCTAAGTTTTATTCAGTTTTTTAGTCTTCAGTGGTTCACTCTTCTTGGCTTTTCATTCTTTGATTACAGCTAACCATCTTTATTTAGTCTCTTCCTTTTATTGTGTTTTGTGTATCTTTGTTTGGACCCTTTTCTTTATAAATTATTAATAACTTTAGTCTCTCTTCAGTCTTTAAGTATTAGGTTTGTATGGTATTTAGTCCCGAATTTTGTGGCTTTTGATTATTTCAGCTGCTTTGTTTTAGTTTGAATAAACCTTCAGTTTTATGAGTTGTCGATTGGCTTCAGTCCTCCCTTAGTATCTTCAGTTGTATTGTCTTAGTCGTTTCGCTAGAGAAATATTTTGGAAGCGGGCAAGCAAAGGGACATGTGACCCGTATGGACATAGCAGTCACGTACCTCCATTGCATGCGCCGCGGGAAGTTTGTAGACCCGAGTGCAGCTAGGGCCACGTAGAGACCTCTTCGCTACCAATACGAGCACACCAGTCGCGTGCGCGTTTCTAGCCCGATAAAAGCAGTCTTTTGCGTTTTGATGGGTGCACTGTCCGTGAGCGTGCCCTCTGTAGCCTTTTCCCTTCTAGTGCATGACGGTCCGTTGTCACATGTAGGAATTTAGCTTAGGGCATCTCCAGTGGCCCGACGCATAGCGTCTGTTTGCAACACACGGTCGGAAAATGGGCCCGCACCCTGATACGTCTCCAACGTATCTATAATTTCTTATGTTCCATGCTAGTTTTATGACAATAGCAACATGTTTTAGTCATACTTTATAATGTTTTTATGCATTTTCCGAGACTAACCTATTAACAAGATGCCGCAGTGCCAGTTCCTGTTTTCTCTGTTTTTGATTTCAGAAAAGTTAGTTTACGAATATTCTCGGAATTGGACGAAACAAAAGCCCACGGTCTTATTTTCCACGGAGCCTTCCAGAACACCGAAGAGGAGACGGAGAGGGGCCACGAGGCGGCCACGCCATAGGGCAGCGCGACCCCACCTCTGGCCGCGCCGGCCTATGGGGTGGGCCCCTCGGGCGCCTCCCGACGCTGCCCCTTCGCCTATTTATTCCTTCCGTCGCGAAAACCCTAGTACCGAGAGCCACGATATGGAAAAAGTTCCAGAGACACCGCCGCCGTCAACCCCATCTCGGGGGGTTCAGAAGCTCGCCTCCAGTGACAAAGGATTACTTTGTCAATGCCTACAGATTGTAGACTAGGGTTTTGTTAGAAGTAGAGGGCAAGTAGATCTCGAAGGTTTCAGCCGAAAAGTACTCGACGATTATGAAAACTAGGGTTGTGTTGACAATAGATTCGATCCTTTCTTTGTCCCTCGACTCCCCCTTATATAGGAGGTGGAGCCGAGGGTTTCGTAATACACAAGTTTACAGAGTCCGGGACGGTTTCTAACTCATCCCGCCAGATTACAAATAACACTTCCTATTACAACTCTATCTTTCCTTAATATATCTTGGGCTTCCGAATCTTCTTATTCTTCGAGTAGTGGGCCTTCGATAAACCCCGGGTACTATCTTCGGCAGGCCCATTTGGGATGCCTATATCGGTAGCCCCGAGATTTTGCTTGAATCGTAGAGTCGTGGAAAATCTCCACTGTTTATTTTTATTCGAGAGCTTTAACTTTTTTATACTTTTTCACATAAAATTCTATATTGTACAGGGATAATGGTAGTTGGGGCTTGTTCATCTGACGGATCAGGTACTAGTTAACTGCTCTAGTGGCAATCCGCAAAAACCTACTTCAAGATCACGTCCCCGGACATGATCTCGGGATACTCGGTGTAAACTTCGACAGGTGCCGCTTAAGGTCTTACCATTCCGTCGAGTCCCGATCAAATTTATCGAGTACCTAACGCGTCCGTTAGGATTTTTCTTCGTATCCGTTGATACGGATAAAAGTAGCAGAGCGCAGTCTTCGGCGATGCCACGCCCAACAGAACGGATCTGGGGTCTTACCTTCGCAATTTTGCGGCATTCAGAAATTGATCGCAACTTTGGCGTTCTGAGAATATATTGTCGAGTGCTTTTCGGCTTTGGAATAGCACATTTTATTGAGTCATATTTGATGACTTATTTTGTCTTCCCGATGGGAGTATATGCAAGTTATCCGTGTAACTCGAAATATACTCACTTCTGTTTCTTTATTTTGATAAAAATTCATCGGGCACGCGAACAGCGTTCCCGATGGGAGTAGCCCCCGAGGCTACATCCAAGGACTTGTGCTTGGGTGTAGGCTCCACAGATTAGTATCCGTTGTCGCTATATTTATGATCCTTCTTGATAGTTTTTTATTTATCGGGTGCGCGACCAGCGCTCCCGATGGGAGTAGCCCCCGAGGCTATGAACAAATGCTTGCATTTGGTCATAGGCTCTCGCCATTTCTATCTTGCCATACTCGAAATTTTTATTTTTTCTGAAAGTAGCCCCCGAGCATTTGGGCAAAAACTTGTATTTGAACAAAGGCTCTCGAGATATCCTTGCTTGTCGATAATCTCTGCAAATTTGGTAGTCGAGCTTTTCTTTCACTTTGACGACGTCACTGCTGATGATAGCCACGATTTCTATTTTGGAAACTGACCATTGCCGCCTCTTTCACTGCCTTGTGGGTCCCAATTCTTGATCTAACGGAGACGTCGTGCAAGTGGGGGACACATGTTCTCCCCTTTTTCTGGCACACGATCTGTAACCTCGTCGATGTTAAAATACTTTTTTACCCTCATCTCCACGTGGTTATCATCTCCCGCATATTTTTTCCATCCAACGGTCCGCCGCTTCACCGCACCTCTATATAAGATCCCCTTCTTCTTCCTCGAGCACTTCCGCTCGCGCCGTTCTCCTGCTTTCCTCTGCAAAACTGCCTCCTGCGCTCCGCAGCTCTCAAAGCTCCTCTCCTCGCAACTGCACTTCTCCACCATTGTTGATGCCACCGCGTCGCTTGACGAGGCACAAGACACCCGATTCGTCAATGGCTGCCGCGGATCTAGGAGCCGCGGAGTGGGAGAGGTCCAAGATCACCAACCAGGACCTGAATCTCTTGAAGAAGCCGGGGATCGGCACGAAGCCCCGGGCATTACGCTTCCCCGATGAGGAGAGCTACCCTACCCCTCCAATGGGGTATCGGGTAAGTTTTGTTGACCATCTCATCCGTGGTCTTTCCGCCCCCATTCATCCTTTTCTTCGGGGATTACTGTTTGTCTATGGTCTCCAACTTCACCAGCTCACGCCCAATTCTATCCTTCACATTTCCATCTTTATCACCCTCTGCGAAGCCTTCCTTGGTGTCCAGCCTAACTGGGCATTATGGAAGCGCATTTTCTTCTGTCGCCGTAATGGCTCTGCCAATGTCGCCTATAATATAGGCGGCGTTGTTATTTCCGTGCGCTCCTCTGTCAATTACTTCGACGTCAAACTCCCTGATTCCGTTCAAGGATGGCGCAAGAAGTGGTTGTATATTCGAGAAGAAAACCATGGGTGCGCTGAAGACAATATCCCTCCCTTTGATGGTGCCGAGAAAATCCTTCGCCGCCGTTCTTGGGACGTAGAAGCCACCGAGGAAGAAAAAATTTCGACTGAGGCCTTGATGACCCGCATCCATGAGTTGCAGAATACTCGCGGAAAAGAATTATCAGGCATCCAAATTACGGCGTATTTCCTTAAGACTAGGGTGCAGCCTCTTCAGGCTCGCAAAAACCCTTTCTGGAGTTATGCTGGCGATAAAGATGTAGATCGCTTGTCGACAAATTTGGAAGTCAAAGATTTGGATAGGCTTATCCGAAAGATTTCATCTCTCAAGAAGAAAGATTCTATCCCTTCCACTTATCGCGTACAACCATACAGCGCCGCCAATGCGCTTCCTAAGGTAAGAATTGTCGCCGTAATTTGTTGTTGTCGTGATATTTGTGTTGTTTCTCCTTTCTGACATTCTTCCTTCTTTTATACAGGACCACCCAAATCTTGTCTCACTTCCCCCTCTTCCTGAAGGTGGGGAAGTCGAAGAAAGGGCTGTTATCTCCGACGATAACCAAGATGCTCCGTCTTTTGCAAATGAACCCGCAGAATCTCGAAAATCTGCGGGATCTGACGAAAAGGATGATGCCTCTGAAGCCACTGCGTCGGCTCAATCTCCTCCTCCTGCTGTTTCTCCAAAAAACAAAAGGAAAAGGAATGACGCCGAAAGTTCCGGCACCTCCAAGGCCGAAGAAGCTGTTCCTTCTCGCCAAAAGGCAACTTATGATCCATACCTCCAGACTCTCATCAGCTCGTAAGTACCTTCTCTCTGTTTGTTTTTACTTGAAGATTTTTGTCTATCTTGCTTTTTATGTTGTCGACACTTTCTCGTAGTGATGATGAAGAAGAAGTACCAACTGCTGATGTGGCTGCTCGAACGAGTACGTCTCATACATTGGTCGCCTCAGAGACGCCAGTTGAAGGAGAAGAAAATTCGCCTCCTCAACAGAATGTCGGCGCTGCTACTCCTCCTTCAAGCCCCCTTGTCCCTTCACCGAAAAGGGCAAGGGTTGAATCGATCCCAGAGCCTACTCTTCAATCGAGTAGCTCTTCTAACCCTCTCTTGGATGATGTAAGTTCTGAATTCGATTGTTACTGTCTATATTTACTTCTTCGTGTCATCCTTTTTCTCATGCCGACATTTCCTTTCTTTGTCCTTCTTTGATAGCCTACGATCAAAGAACTTCTTCGCATTGGTGCTCAATTCATTGGGTACCGTGAATACGCCAGCAGAACTGAAGGTAATGCTTCATTACTTCTTTTTTTTGCTTGTGTTGTCTTACTATCTTGTTGTCGACATTTTTAACTTTCTTGACAGATAAACTGGCGGAGGTCAATGAACGTGCCAATACACTTGCTCAAAAATTAGAGCAAAGTGAGGAGGCTCGTAAGAAGGCCGAGTCGGATGCTGTTGAAGCTAGGCAAGAAGCTGACAAAGCTAAAGCTGATGCTGCTGGTGTCGAAGATCTTCGGAAGCGTCTGCAAGATGCCGAGACTTCGCTGAGCGATCACATAGCTGCGCAAATCGCTCGCGAATAAGCAATTACGAAACGCATAAGGACGCAAAATCGTCGCTTTGTCAGTAAGTATCTGAACCACTTCATATCCTTTGAATTTTTCCTGTCTGCACTTTTTTGCTGATCGGGTTTTTATATTGACAGATAAAACCTCCCAAGAATTTGAACTTGAAGATCCCGACAATGATCCTCTTCTTGACGCCGTTTCGTTCCTTGAATTTCATGGGACGGAATCGCGAGAGGGCATTGATGAAGCTAGGACAGGGTTATCGAAGCTTTTCCCCTACTTCTTCCCGAAGAAAGAGGAACCCGCGACCTTCCTTGGTCTTGCCAAGTGCTTTAATCCTCCCGAAGATCTTGGGCTGAAGATGCGCCATGAGAACATGAAGGTTGCCGTTGAAAGCACCGTCGCCCTAGTTGCCGCAGCCAACAGTCTGTTGATTGGGCCAAAGTTGGCGACACGGAGCAGATAGAGCAATCAAGGTGGAGGTCGCTGATTAAGGCAGCCAAGCCCAACTCGAAGAAAATCTTGGCGTATCTCGGGATCAAGCCAGCTTCGACTCCTAGCTCATCGAGGCCGGAGGTCTAGTTTCATATTCTTTTGCTTTGTTTCTAGTTTGCCTGCTCCTTTTGGTATTGTCGCCATAGTGCTCCTGGCGATGATTAGATCTTCTAGAGGTCCTTCTTCTGTAATAGACATGTATATATTATGAGAATGAATGGAAGTCTATCTTTGTCCCAATGATTGATGTCGACGTTTTTCTATTTTTCAGTTGATTTTTGACAACTATACGCCAGTTCCTGGTCCTTCCGACGTTTTTCCTTCGTCCTTGCCGAAGAAATCCTCTGTCCCTGTTAATCTTGTTGATGATTCAGCGAGTAAGGATCTGGTAGAAGAATTGAAAGAACTTCGAGTACAACTCCAGTCCATGAAGAAGAAATCGCTTATGCTTATGGAGCAATCTCGAGAATCTTCTGAAAGGGAGAAAATTGCACTCCAACAAGCTCGAGATGCCATGACTGAGAAGGACGCCGCTGTTGCTGAAGTTGCCGCAGCCATCTCCCGCGAAAATGCGATGCTTCAACTGCTGACAGATGCTAGCTTGGATATGGCAGGTATGTTTCATTGTCGTGCTTTTCTTTTCCCTTTTGCTTGTCTTCTCATTGCGCACTGTTTCTTGAAGAAAAAATAGGTTCTTTTTTGGATGCTGCTACCGAGGATGAACGTGTCGAAGCTCGGTCCAATGTATTTCTTCGTCTTGCCAAAGAGCATGGAGTACTATTTTGGGGCACGTCTGAACGAACTCGCCAAATTGTCAGATTTCAAGATCGCGCGCTTCAGGTTCGCGAGTATCTTGACTTCTGTACCAAGACCCTGTCTATGGTTTACAACTCTATGTTTCCTCGGAACATTCAACCAAAAACTCTTCCCGAGTTAATGGAGAAGTTTAAGGATGCCCACAGGATCCATAACTTTGTCAGGGCTCAACTGGTAGCTGGCGCCAGATTTGCCCTTATCATGCTTCAGATCTGCCACTCAAAGCTTGATCTGACCCAAGTTGTTGAGAAAGTTCACGAGAAGGTACGGCGCCGAAGAGTTGGTGTCGATCGAATTAACACGAAGGTTACACCTATAGCCGAAGAAATGATTGAAGACCTTCTTCGGATGGATGCCGACTTTTTTGCAGATGGTCATTATGCTGATTTTCTCGGCGCTGCTCCTGAAGAAAACAGAATTACCCTTGATGATATATTGAATCAAAACTGATTATTTTCCTTTGGTAGATAACTCTTCCTTGTAAGTCATGATTGTGATTATATTGTGAAGCAAACATCATATTTCTATATTTGTCTAGCCCCCGAGTGTTTTCGGTGGCTATTCGCTGTATTTGTATAATGCGAGATTTTGAACCAAGGCATTTATTCAATATGTAGTTTTGGCTAACATAAGCCCCCGAGCTACTTTGTTGAGTACTGCTTTGTATTTTTATTGACTCACGAGGTATTTTAATACCAAGGCGAGGCTTTTCTTTTTTCGAGCAACTATATTGGAATTCGTCGGGTCGGAAACTTGGAGCATGTCGATAAAGAAAAGTTATATTGACACTATCTTTATTATATTGCAGCACCGCGAGCCCGCCTCATTAAAAACCTTCTCCGGCCCCACTCGGTGCCCCGAAAAAGGAAAAGAGTGCGTCTGAAAACTCGCGAGCATTTCAATACATTGTATGTTTACAAAGTAGACTATATTTCGGCATCTAAGAGTAAAAAACGCCTGAGCTGTGCCACGTTCCAGGGATTTGGCTCGGCAATCCCTGTCTTCTTGTCTTTGATTCTGTATGCTCCTCCTTCGATTACCTCTGTGACGATGTAAGGTCCGAGCCACGGTGACTCGAGTTTTTCATGACTTTTTTGGTTGAGTCGCAGAACTAAGTCACCAACTTGAAAAGACCTTGGGCGCAATCGTCGACTGTGGTAATTCTTCGAGTCCCGTTGATATTTGGCGACTCGTGACAGGACTTCATCTCGAGCTTCGTCAAGTGCATCGACGTCGTCCTCCGAGGCTTTTCTCGAGGTTTCTTCATCATATTCTGTGACTCTTGGGGAATCGTGCTCTATTTCTATCGGCAGGACTGCTTCGGCACCATGGACCATAAAGAACGGTGTTTCCTGCGTCGCTGTATTTGGTGTTGTTCGAATACTCCACAAAACGCTCGGCAATTCCTCTGGCCAAGTATGCCGAGCTTTCTCCAATGGTCCTAGTAAGCGTTTCTTGATACCATTGCATATGATGCCATTGGCCTTCTCGACTTGACCGTTGGTCTGTGGATGCGCAACAGACGCAAAACTCAATTTGATGCCCACTTCTGCGCAATATGCTTTGAACTCCTTGGACGTGAAGTTACTGCCGTTGTCTGTGACAATGCTATGAGGAACTCCAAATCTGAAGACGATGCTTTTTACGAACTTAATCGCCGATGCGCCGTCCGGTGAATTTATCGGCTTTGCTTCTATCCACTTTGTAAATTTGTCGACAGCGACCAAGCATATACTCATAACCTCCCGGCGAAGCTTTGTGTAGTTTTCCCACCATGTCGAGACCCCATTGAGCAAAGGGCCAAGATAATGGGATTGGCATAAGTTCTCGCTGCAGGAGAGTGAGGTCCGGCGGCGAATCTTTGGCACGCGTCGCAAGTTCTTACTATTTCCTTTGCGTCCTCGATTGCCGTTAACCAATAGAATCCTGCTCTGAAAACCTTAGCCGCGATAGCCCGGCTGCTCGCGTGGTGCCCGCATATTCCTTCGTGTACATCTTTCAGGATGATTCTTCCTTCTTCGGGTGTAACGCATCGCTGTAGCACGCCCGAAATACTTCGTTTGTACAACTCCCCTTTTACCACAGTGAAAGCTTGTGATCTCCTGATTATTCGCCTTGCTTCAACTGGATCGTCGGGTATCGTTTTCCTTAGGATGTATGATATGTAAGCCTCGCATCCATGGAATTTGCACCATCATGACTAGCTCCTCGCTTCTCTTCTTCTTCTACCGTGTCGCTGGTGGTACTCGAGGATTTCGCTTTCTTCTCCTTCTTTGTTTTTGCTGGCTTTGTTGATCTCTCGCTTATCTCCTCCCAAAACACGCCTGGAGGGATTGCGAGACACTGCGACCCGATGTTTGCAAGAACGTCGGCTTCATCATTACTCATCCTGCTGATGTGGTTTACCTCGCAACCATCGAATAATTTCTCCAGCTCATTGTACACCTCTTTGTATGCTATCATACTTTCGTTGACTGCATCACATTGGTTCATAACTTGCCGTGCCACCAATTGTGAGTCGCCGAAAATTTTCAATCGGGTTGCGCCGCACGCTTTCGCCATCTTCATCCCGTGTATGAGAGCTTCATATTCTGCTTCATTGTTAGACGCGTTTGGGAACGTCATCCGCAAAACATATTTCAACTTATCGCCTTCAGGTGATACCAATATCACGCCTGCTCCAGCACCTTCCAACCTTTTTGACCCGTCGAAGTTCATTGTCCAAGTTCTCGATAAGTCTGGAGGTCCCGTGTTTTGTAGTTCCATCCACTCTGCAATGAAATCTGGTAAAACCTGCGATTTTATAGCTTTTCTTTTTTCGTACGTGATGTCCCGAGGGGAAAGTTCTATTCCCCAAAGGGAGACACGACCCGTAGCTTCTGGGTTGTTCAGTATATTTGACAAGGGAGCCTCATTGACCACTATTATCGGGTGCGCCAAAAAATAGTGTCGCAGTTTTCTTGCTGTCGTGAATACTCCATATGCCAGTTTCTGGTATTGCGGATACCGCTGTTTTGAAGGCGACAATACTTCGCTGATGAAATATACTGGCCTCTGAACTCCATGAAGCTTGCCTTCTTCTTCTCTCTCGACTACTAGGGCCGTGCTGACCACCTGAGGTGTGGCTGCAATGTATAAGAGGAGAGGTTCTTTCTCTTTAGGCGCCACCAGGATTGGTGGTGTCGAAATTGCCCGCTTGAGATTCTCGAAGGCCCTATCTGCTTCTTCGTTCCATTGAAATTTTTCGCCCTGTTTGATTAATGCGTAGAACGGCAATGCCTTCTCTCCTAGCCTGGCGACGAATCTGCTCAGAGCTGCGACTCGCCCCGTTAATTGTTGTATTTCTTTTAACTTTGTTGGTTTCTCATAGTAATGATGGCCTGGATTTTTTCAGGGTTGGCTTCAACCCCCCTTGCTGATACCAAGAACCCGAGAAGTTCTCCTGCAGGAACTCCGAACGAGCATTTTGTCGGGTTCAGCTTGAGACAGAACCTGTCGAGGTTGTCGAAGGTTTCCTTCAAATCTTCGATCAAAGTTGACCCCTTTTTTGACGTTATTACGACATCGTCGATGTAGACTTGTACATTTTTTCCAATCTGTGTTGCTAGGCACTTCTGCATCATCCGTTGATATGTTGCTCCCGCGTTTTTCAAACCAAAGGGCATTGTTTTGTAGCAAAACACGCCATAAGGTGTGATGAACGCTGTTTTGGCTTCGTCTTCTTCTTTTAATCTGATCTGGTTATAACCAGAGTATGCGTCCAAAAAGGAAAGACGTTCGCATCCCGCCGTGGAGTCGATGATTTGATCGATCCTTGGGAGGGGAAAGTGATCCTTGGGACAATGTTTATTGAGACACGTGAAGTCGACGCACATGCGAAGGACTATTGTGTGTTTTTTCGGCACCATCACTGGGTTAGCTACCCATGTGGCTTCTGTAGATATTTCTCTGATGAAACCAAGCATCTTTAAGTCGATCTATTTCTGATAACATGGCTTTGCGGCTAGGCTCCGAAAAACGCCGCAAAGGTTGCTTTACTGGTCTTGCGAGAGGATCCAAATTGAGGTGGTGCTCGGCAAGTTCCCTGGGTACTCCTGGCATGTCAGCTAGACACCATGCGAAGATTTTCCAGTGCTCACGGAGGAACTCGACGAGCGCGCTTTCCTATGCGACATCCATGTTTGCAGCAATGGATATTGTTTTCTTTGGATCTGTCGGGTGGATCTGTACCTCTTTTGAATCCTTTGTTGTATTGAAGGTTGGCTCCTTGGAAGACCTCCCTACCTCTGGCAACACATCATAACCAGTTAACCTTGGTGCCGCATATTCTGCTTGCATCCCGAAAGTTTCTGACAGTCGATGAAAATCCTTGTCGCATTTGTCGGATAACGCGAAACTTCCTTTGATTGTGATAGGTCCCTTGGGTCCAGGCAACCTCCACAACAGATATGTATAATGCGGTACTGCCATGAACCTGGCGTATGCTGGTCGTCCCAATAAAGCATGATATTGCGATGGGAAATCCACAACTTCGAACTCCAAATTCTCTATCCTGTAGTTTTCTCGGGTTCCAAACTGAACGTCGAGGTTGATCTTGCCCAACGGGTAACTTGGCTTCTCCGGTGTAATCCCATGGAAACGTGTGTCGCTTGGTTTCAAGTTTGCCGGGGATATGTTCATCTTCCTCAATGTATCCGCATACATGAGGTTTAAGCTGCCGCCGCCATCTATGAAAACTCTCGACACGTCAAAACCAGCGATTACTGCGGGTAAGATGAGTGCTGATTGTCCCGGTCGAGGAACTTGCCGCGGATGGTCCGCGATTGTGAAGCCGATGTCTTGCCCCGACCAATTTAAGTACTCGACCGTTGGTGGAGGCATCTTCTCTGCCATGAACACTTGTCGCGAGATTACCTTCCGCGCCTCGTTGGATGGCCTACCTTTCGAATCATCGAGACCGCACCGTTAGAATTAGGATCAACATATGGAGGTGGGTGTGGTGCTGCCGCTATTCTGAGTTGGTGTCGATTTTCGTCAGTAATTGCGGGAGGGGGTGGAAGGTGGATCTCGCTCCTTGGCTCCCGAGGGTTTCTGTTGTTTGCCTGGGCATTTGCAATTCCTGCGGCTCGCAACATTGCCTGAAAATTACGGAAGTCTTTCTGGAGATGTCCTGACTGCCTCTTTCCATTGTTGTCGAGGTAAAAGTGCATTTGACACGGACCGTTCATCATCTCCTCGGGAGACACGTAAGGTCTTGGAATCCTTGGTCCACTATTTTGCCTGTTTCCACGAAAATCACCTCTATTGCCGCCTTGTTGCTCATTACTCCTTTGATAGTCATCTCGACTATTTCCTCCAGGATTTCCCCGAAATCAGGCCGATATATGGCCGGGAGCATCGTTGTTGTAGAACTGGCGAGAAAATCGCCTTCTATTTTGATAATTTCGACTACGATCGTCTTCTGGCGACCTGTGTCTTTTATTATATATTGCGTCTTCTCCATCTGCCCATTTATTGGCTATCTCCATGAGTGCCGATATGGTCTTAGGGTTAGTTCTCCCCAAGTCCTCGACGAAATCTCCTCGCCGAATTCCTGCCACGAACGCATCTATTGCTCGCTCGTCGATATATCTTCTCGCCGAGTTTTTTATAATGTTCCACCGCTGTATGTATTTCCTCATCGACTCGTCATGTCTCTGTCGACAGGCTCTCAACTCTTCCAATGACGCAGGTTTTTGCAGGTGGATCGGAAATTTTTCACGAAGATGTCCTCAAAGTTATCCCAGCTGTCGATGGAACTTGGGGGAAGTTTCTTTATCCAAGATCTCGCGGCACCGCTCAAGTGAACTTGTATACTTTGCATAGCTGTTGCTCTGGTTCCTCCTACCAGCTTCACCATCTCGAGATAATCCACGAGCCAATCCTCGGGATCTTGCAGGCCGTCGAATTTCTTGAAATTTTCGGGTAGCTTGAACCCTTTTGGGACTCAAGTTTTTCGAACTCTTCTCGTGAAACACGGGAGCCCACACGTATCTTCGTCGGCAACCTCTGGTGAGTGCTGACGCTCTCTTCTTTCTTGTCGCGCTCTGTCTACCCTTGCTTGGACTGCTGTGTCTCTTGCTCCACTTGTTCTTGGAGGATCTTGAACTGCTGCGGTTGGTCGTGGACTATTTTGCCTAGGGTTTTCTTCGGGAGGCGTTGTCGCAAACGCTGTTCCCATAACTCCTACTCCAGCCATCGCCATATTGAACAATGGTTCTCTCGGGTCCCCAGGAGGTGGTCTGGACGCCAAGATGTAAGCCTCGTGTTGCCATGTAACCTCGCTTCGGTGTTTTTGGGATGATATTTCCCCTGTCATCGATCGTCATGAAGGACATGTCGAGATTTTGAATTAGGTTTCCCCTCTCTCCTTTGGGTATATTTTGCAGCCGAGATCTCGATCTTCTTCGGGCTTCTCTGTGGCTATCCGCCGAAGTTTCTGACTGTCGACTGAGCCCTGCTCGACGCCTGCTGGACGCGGAAGCCGCCTCTTTTCTCCTATTCAAGGATGCTGTCTGTTTTTCCAGCTCTCGACTTATTCGAGCAAGTCTATATTGATATGCTTGTAGCTCTTGTGCAGTAGCAGTGGTGGTCATTGGTTCTGAACCATCCATGGCTCTTGCGGCCCTGTCCCATGCTGCTTGCGGGAGTTGTACTCTTTCTCGAGGCGAGGACCCGACGTATTTAGTGCCTAGGCCTCTCCTGAGATCAGCGGGATCGACGTATGGATTTCCCAAATTGTCGAAAGCCTCTGATGTTTCTGGTTCTGATCGGCCTGCCTCTTCGATCGCATAGATCTGATGATATTTTGAGCATTGATTTTTATCAGGATTGGTGACACCATCGTATAGATTGGTGAAGACCTTTCCAATGGCAACAGATTTGTCGATGAAGTTGAAGCTGTCGACGTTATCGGAGTCGCTGCTTATAAAGGAGTCCGCAGACGACTCGGAGGATGTGTCGCTGAAGATCTTGGCGAGCTTTCCCTTCGCCTTGGTGTCGATGAAGCGTGGCGAGGAAAACTCCTCGTCAGTCGACGAGAAATCAGAATCAACCACTGAAAATTCCGACGAGATCGGAACTTCGAGACGGTAAGATCCGTCCTTGTTGACGCCAAATCGGAATTTTCCGAACGTCATGATGATGGGCTCCTCCAGATAGGCACATGCATCCATACGGGAGGGCGGGTGAGGAATAAAATTGACTAGATCAGTTTTTC
This sequence comes from Lolium rigidum, assembly GCF_022539505.1. Taxonomy (NCBI): domain Eukaryota; kingdom Viridiplantae; phylum Streptophyta; class Magnoliopsida; order Poales; family Poaceae; genus Lolium; species Lolium rigidum. The sequence goes on from NC_061510.1 coordinate 338,342,641, forward strand.
CCTTGTTACCTCGATCCATCGCATTGCTTGCTACCGACGAAGTCGACGATCTTGAACATGCCATCGAGATCAGCTTCTTGCAACCTCTAGTTCCCACAGACGGCGCCAATTGACAAAGGATTACTTTGTCAATGCCTACAGATTGTAGACTAGGGTTTTGTTAGAAGTAGAGGGCAAGTAGATCTCGAAGGTTTCAGCCGAAAAGTACTCGACGATTATGAAAACTAGGGTTGTGTTGACAATAGATTCGATCCTTTTTTGTCCCTCGACTCCCCCTTATATAGGAGGTGGAGCCGAGGGTTTCGTAATACACAAGTTTACAGAGTCCGGGACGGTTTCTAACTCATCCCGCCAGATTACAAATAACACTTCCTATTACAACTCTATCTTTCCTTAATATATCTTGGGCTTCCGAATCTTCTTATTCTTCGAGTAGTGGGCCTTCAGTAAACCCCGGGTACTATCTTCGGCAGGCCCATTTGGGATGCCTATGTCATCCGGCACCCTGCCGAAGAGGGGAATCATCACCGGAGGGCTCTACATCACCATGCCCGCCTCCGGACTGATGCGTGAGTAGTTCATCCTTGGACTACGGGTCCATAGCAGTAGCTAGATGGTTGTCTTCTCCTCTTGTGCTATCATGTTTAGATCTTGTGAGCTGCCTATCATGATCAGGATCATCTATTTGTAATGCTGCATGTTGTGTTTGTTGGAATCCGATGAATATGGAATACTATGTCAAGTTGATTATTGATCTATCATATATGTGTTATTTATGTTCTTGCATGCTCTCCGTTGCTAGTAGAGGCTCTGGCCAAGTTGATACTTGTGACTCCAAGAGGGAGTATTTATGCTAGATTGTGGGTGCATGTCTCCATTGAATCTGGGGAGTGACAGCAACCCCTAAGGTTGTGGATGTGCTGTTGCCACTAGGGATAAAACATCAATGCTTTGTCTAAGGATATTTGTATTGTTTACATTACGCACAATACTTAATGCAATTGTCTGTTGTTTGCAACTTAATACTGGAAGGGGTGCGGATGCTAACCTGAATGATACGGTGGATCCAAGCCGATCCACCTAGATTGATGCCCGATCTTTCACAACGAGAACCTGGGGTAGAGAATCCTCCCAACAACGCGATGAACGCAGCCTGGAGAAGAGGGAACGAATCCAGCAAGCAACGGATCGATGAACGATACGCCTCAAACCAAGAGCTAGATAATCCTTGATGAACACAAGAACCTTCGCAGCGGATAATAATAGATAAACGGCAGCGCCGTACCCCCGGAGGGATGATACACGTGAACACACGCAACTAGGTATAACCTAACTTTTAGACTAAACTTGATCTACCTCTAACCCTAGCCGCACCTCCACTTATATGAGGGGTGGGGTGGCCGGCCAGCCCTAGTGGGCCTCTCTACCTTGGTTTGGACAGACCCAAACCAAACTAACTCGATTTATTAAAAACCCTAATTGGCCCACATATGACCATTACCTAAACTAAGATAATTAAGCTGGTGGGGTCCTGAATCTGGGCTCCACATAGGCCTCCATGCCCGTATCATCCTCCCCCCCTTCAAGAAGCGTTGTCCCCAACGCGTGAGGGTCTTCTGGAAAAGGTGACGTGATATGAACATGACACGTCCTCGCCGTCTTCAAGTGTTGCTTGCCTTCCACACCACATCCTCCCTCGCGGCCTGCTTGACTTGATACAGCACTTGGCACCTCCTTTCTTCTCCATATGAGCTTGGACTTCGGCGCCAATTCCTTCTTCTTGCGAGGTTTTGACGGACCCCCGTGTCGCTGCACATGACCCTGCACAAGATGTGTAATTCCTGGGCCACATAGATGTCTCACACGTCCATCCTTGCCTCGATGCATCCGCGGTGTCGCGGAAAACTGGACTGCAGTACTCTAGCACCGGTAGTGCCGCTGCCCACTGTCTCCACCGACGCGCTCGGCCACAGCCGGTCTAGGCGCCGGTTGACCGGACGGATGACCGGCCCGGCCGGTCCTGGAGCCGGTCGGCCGGCCCTGGCACCGGGCTGAAACACCATCAGCAATGGCTTCTCTAACCTGCTCGCCTCCCACTCCTCCCACGCGCATCTGCGCCATATGCACTGAAACACCATCAGCGCACCCATCATCAGTCTGTGTACTGACATCAACACAAACTGGAACTGTAGCACATGTTGTAATATCCACATCAACAACAAGTGTAGCTTCATCCGGCTTGTCATCAACAAGAACTGGCTTGTCATCTACAGGCTTGGCTGAAACATCACCAACATCAATGCTCGGAACATCATGCACCTCTTGCTGCACTTTAGGCTTGTGCAACTTCTCTTTACGCACCACTAACTCCACATCGGACTTGATATGATCATCACCCATAGGCTTCAAAGTCCGCTGTTTGCCACCATGCATAAAAGAATATGTATTTGCTCGCCCAAGCATGTGTCACATTACGATCATATCGCCAAGGACGCCCAAGTAGCAATCCACACACCTCCAATGGCAACACATCGCAATCGATCTCATCAACATAATCACCAACTGTAAATGGCACACGCACCTTGTGAGTAATCTTCAGCATACCACAGCTATTCAACCACTCAAGACGTTTAGGTTCAGGGAAGACGCCATGTAGACAACCCCAACGCTGCCACCATCGCCTTGCTAATGCCATTAGTACAGCTACCACCATCAATCATCAACTTGCAAGCCTTGCCCTTAATAAAGCACTGAGTCTGAAACAAACTCCACCGCTGAACCTTGTCAACTGTCTTGCAAGCATCACCCTTTACCTTCTTGAGTTGCATATTCAGCCCGCTCAATGGTACATCCTCCTCAACAGCTACTGATGAGCGCTCTTGGTATCGCAGCCAGGTTTCCTCTCCTCCGAAGATTTCACCTTGACCTTAGTGATCGTTGGTAGTGGAACAATCCCTTAATAGGAACTATGCACTTGTCCACTTTCTCTATTGCATGTACAACTCGGGATGGCTGCACACTCTCCTCCATGTATGGTACCACGAAACCACTACGAAGAAAAGTTTTGTAATCTTCCCAAGTTTCAGCAAATTCTCCTCTGTCCATCGCATCTTCCCAACAACGTTCTAATGCCTCGTCCACACGCCGTATAGCAAGGTAAAATGCATAAGAACTGTTGAACTTCCTCTTGTATGTGCGGCATCGAGCAAAACCCAATTCCATGTTCCTTTCCCAATCTTCATACTCCTGAACTGTCGCAAGACGGTGTAGATACCAACGAAGACTGGACGGTGGACGCTGCTCTCCCTTCAAGCAATCCAGATAGTCATTGAACACATAACTAGACTTCTTCTTAAGAGTACACTTCATGCCCAGAACATCGCCCGGAAACTCACCAACATCAACAGCATCAATAGACGAAAACGCCGGAGAAAACACCGCAGCAACACTGGTTTTCATCGCCGAAGAAACAGACATAGCAGCAGGCTTCCCGGCCCAGGGCCCGGTTGGACCGGCCTGTGGACCGGCCTGTCCGGTCTGTGGCCCGGTTGACCGGCCGCCAACCGGATGCATCGTACCGGAACCAAACCGGACGAAATTTTGCGAACTTCCCGGTTTGCAGCCCGGTTGACCGGATTTTACGCCAGGCTGCCCGGTCACTGGCCCGGTTGGACCGGATTTTACGCCAGGCTGCCCGGTCACTGGCCCGGTTGGACCGGATTTTACGCCAGGCTGCCCGGTCACTGGCCCGGTTGACCGGATTTCTGACCGGATTTTTCCTGGTCGCGAATTTTCGTCTTCTTCCCGATTCTGGTCGCGATTTTTCGCGATTTTGACCTCCGAAACAGCCATGGATGACCTCCAAACTGCCCCAAACAACTCCAAACTTCCTCCAACCAACCTCCTTCGACCGAGAGCCAAACTCCTCCGATCTAAGAGCCAATCTTCTCCGCAGCAAACCGATCAAAGAGATCGATCAACAACACCTCGCCGTGAGCAACCTAGAAAGTCGATACCACATGATACGGTGGATCCAAGCCGATCCACCTAGATTGATGCCCGATCTTTCACAGCGAGAACCTGGGGTAGAGAATCCTCCCAACAACGCGATGAACGCAGCCTCGGAGAAGAGGGAACGAATCCGAAGCAAGCAACGGATCGATGAACGATACGCCTCAAACCAAGAGCTAGATAATCCTTGATGAACACAAGAACCTTCGCAGCGGATAATAATAGATAAACGGCAGCGCCGTACCCCCGGAGGGATGATACACGTGAACACACGCAACTAGGTATAACCTAACTTTTAGACTAAACTTGATCTACCTCTAACCCTAGCCGCACCTCCACTTATATGAGGGGTGGGGTGGCCGGCCAGCCCTAGTGGGCCTCTCTACCTTGGTTTGGACAGACCCAAACCAAACTAACTCGATTTATTAAAAACCCTAATTGGCCCACATATGACCATTACCTAAACTAAGATAATTAAGCTGGTGGGGTCCTGAATCTGGGCTCCACATAGGCCTCCATGCCCGTATCACTGAAGGTGGACTTTTTAGGCATAGATGCATGCTGGATGGTGGTCTATGTTCTTTGTCGTAATGCCCTAAGTAAATCTCATAGTAGTCATCATGATATGTATATGCATCTCTATTTGTCAATTGCCCAACTGTAATTTGTTCAGCCAACATGCTATTTATCTTATTGGAGAGACACCACCAGTGAACTGTGGACCCCGGTCCATTCTTTTACATCTGAAATACAATCTACTGCAATCATTGTTCTCTGTTGTTTTCTGCAAGCAAACATAATTCTCCACACCATACGTTTAATCCTTTGTTTTCAGCAAGCCGGTGAGATTGACAACCTCACTGTTAAGTTGGGGCAAAGTAGTTTGATTGTGTTGTGCAGGTTCCATGTTGGCACCGGAATCACTGGTGTTGCGCCGCACTACACTCCTTCACCAACAACCTTCACGTGGCCTTCATCTCCTACTGGTTCGATAAACCTTGGTTTCTTACTGAGGGAAAACTCGCTGCTGTACTCATCATACCTTCCTCTTGGGGTTCCCAACAGACGTGTGCTTTACCGTCACAAGGAGCTGCCTCCCACGCCAGCAGCAAGCTTTTCTGGCGCCGTTCCCGGGGAGATCAAGACACGCTGCAAGGGGAGTCTCTCACACCCAATCTCTTTACTTTGTTTATTGTCTTGCTTTATTTAATTTTCTGTCTTGTTTACTTTCTTTATATATCAAAAACACAAAAAAATTAGTTACTTGTTTTACTTTATTTAATTCAATTTGTTTTATTATTGCTAAAATGGGTACTCCTGAGAATACTAAGTTGTGTGACTTTACTAGCACAAATAATAATTATTTTATATGCACTCCTATTGCTCCACCTGCTACCACAACAGAATTTTATGAAATTAAACCTGCTTTACTGAATCTTCTTATGAGAGAGCAATTTTCTGGTGTTACTACTGATGATGCTACTGCCCATCTTAATAATTTTGTTGAACTTTGTGAAATGCAAAAGTATAAGTATATCGATGGGGATATTATAAAACTGAAATTGGTTCCTTTCTCCTTCAGAGGAAGAGCTAAAAATTGGTTGCTATCTTTGCCTAAAAATAGTATTGATTCATGCACTAAATGTAAAGATGTTTTTATTGGAAAATATTATCCTCCTGCTAAAATTATATCTTTGAGAAGTAGCATTATGAATTTTAAGCAATTGGATAATGAACATGTTGCCCAAGCATGGGAGAGAATGAAATCTTTGGTAAAGAGTTGCCCTACCCATGGACTAACTACTTGGATGATCATCCAAACCTTTTATGCAGGATTGAATTTTTCTTCAATGAACCTATTGGATTCAGCTGCTGGAGGTACTTTTATGTCCATCACTTTGGGTGCTGCAACAAAGCTTCTTGACGATATGATGATCAACTACTCTGAATGGCACACTGAAAGAACTCCTCAATGTAAGAAGGTAAATTCTGTTGAAGAAACCTCTTCCTTGAGTGATAAGATTGATGTTATTATGTCTATGCTTATTAATGGTAGGTCTCATGTTGATCCTAATAATGTTCCTTTAGCTTCATTGGTTGCTCAAGAAGAGCATGTTGATGTGAATTTCATTAAAAATAATAATTTCAACAACAATGCTTATAGGCATAATTTTGGTAACAACAACTATAGGCCATATCCTTCTAATAGTGGTAATGGTTAAGGTAATTCTTACAACGATAGTAGAAGTGTACCCTCTGATCTTGAAGTCATGCTTAAAGAATTTATTAGTACACAAACTGCTTTTAACAAATCTGTTGAGGAAAAGTTTGGTAAAATTGATGTTCTTGCTTCTACGGTTGATAGTCTTGCTCTTGATGTTGATCTTTTGAAACTGAAAGTTATGCCTGATGAAGTTAAAGATACTAAGTCATTTGCTAAAATAAATGCTATCCAAGTTCGAATTAATGACAATATTAGAATGATGGCTGAATTGCATGCTAGGTGGGAAAGAGAAGAAAGAGAAGAAAAACTTGCTAAAGAGAATAATATAGCTAAAGTTTGGACTATTACCACCACTAGTGATGTTGATGCTTCACATGTTGCTAAGCCTCCTACTATCAATAGTAAAATAATTGGTGTTGGCAATGTTTCTAATTCTACTACAAAGCGTGCAAAATTGCCTGAAACTGCTGAAACTGTTTGTGATAAAAGTGCTAAAAAATTTCAGAATGCTGTAGATCATAATGGTTTTGATTTTGATAATTGTCATATTTCTGAAGTTATTAAGTTCTTACAAAAACTTGCTATAAGTCCTAATGCTAGTGCTATAAACTTAGCCTTTAAAAATATATTACAAATGCTCTCATTAAAGCTAGGGAAGAGAAATTAAAACTTGAAGCTTCTATCCCTAGGAAATTGGAAGATGGTTGGGACCCATCATTAAGAAGAAAGTCAATGATTTTGATTGTAATGCTTTATGTGATCTTGGTGCAAGTATTTCTGTTATGCCTAAGAAACTTTATGATATGCTTGACTTGCCACCTTTGGAAATTTTTTATTTGGATGTTAATCTTGCTGATAATTCTATAAAGAGACCTTTGGGGAGAATAGACAATGTTCACATTACGGTTAACAATAACCTTGTCCCCGTTGATTTTGTTGTCTTGGATATTGAATGCAATGCATCTTGTCCTATTGTTTTAGGAAGACCCTTTCTTCGAACTGTTGGTGCTATTATTGATATGAAAGAAGGAAATATTAATTATCAATTCCCTCTTAAGAAAGGTATGGAACACTTCCCTAGAAAGAGAATGAAGATGCCTTTTGATTCTATTATTAGAACAAATTATGATATTGATGCTTCATCTCTTGATATTACTTGATTTGCACTTTCTGCGCCTAGCTGAAAGGCGTTAAAAAAAAGCGCTTATGGGAGACAACCCATTATTTTACTTCTCCAATTTTCGTTTTATATTTGAGTCTTACTACTATAGCAACTAGCATAGTGGCCCTCGCAAATGGGAGGGCATCATCTTGAATTTTTGTAAAAGTACTACCCCTTCCGATCCATAATACGTATTGTGGTTTTAGTTTACTTTTTGTCAGGTTTGAACTAAAATCACTACTTATTATGGATAGGAGTAAGTAATATTTATGAAACCATTTCAATATTAATTGTGAAATTATGATATCCAACTATAAATATTAACATGAAATTTACCACCCTCTACTTCTCTAAATCGAACATCAAATCTTAAGAAAATTTCAAAAGAGTATTTGTTTAAGCCTTCATTCCCAAAGTGTAAATCGTAGGAATATACATCGTTTAGAAAGAAAAACATTGGACTCAACTGTGAAATTTCAACTAAAATTTATGGATAAGGTAAAGTTGTGAGGAATTTGTTGACTTCAGTGAAGCTTGAAGGAGTATTTTTATGAGAAATATTTTGTGTACACAAATTATTTACTCCGTACCTGAACGATATATCTCTTATAACCTCTTCCCCAAAATACTTTCTAAGTTACTCTTATCAATGATTGTTCTTTACGATCAAGCATTTTTGAACTTATATTTTGTTGTCAAATTTTGTTTCGCATTTATTCCTTAAAGCATTGTAGTTATCGGCTTTTGTTGATTAGAAATTTTAGAAGTGTCCGTTTCATGCACACTCGCCACAAATTATTCATTTTATGCCAATCACTATGCGTTAAAATCTAAAACAACGTAAATTGCATACTTTGGAGGATTTTTTCTTAAAGCATATATTTGCACTTTCTTTATACTTTTTTACATACTCATATGGTTTAACACAAATCTCGGTGGAATCGAAGAGACTAATCTTCTTACATGACTGTCACTAATGTCTTGCACCGGATTTTCTTATATGCAAATCAATCATTTGAATCTTAGTAAACTTAGATGCTTTGTGTATGATATGCTAAGTTTTCCCCTTATTTTTAAGGAAAATGCTTGAAATCCGGCGACCGATACGTCGCCCCAAATCGGTCGCTCTTTGGTAACGCGTGTCTCAGTGATACAGCTAGCGCCCGGGGCCCACCCACGTCCCTTCCTTATCTTATCTTCTTCCCTTATCCTGCGCACCCACGACCCCTCCTAGGCAGTAGCCTCCATGGATTTTCTCCCCACGCACCTCACGCGCTCGTCGCTCGGCCGCCCTCCTGTAGCTCGTCGTCGTTTCTCCTCCGCCCTTGTCGATGGCGTTACTCCGCCGCCCTCCCGCACCTCCGCGTTCGTCGACGGGTTGCTCCGCCGCCCTCCCGCACCTCCGCGCTCGTCGATGACGTTCCTCCGCCGCCCTCCCGCACCTCCGCGTTCGTCGACGGGTTGCTCCGCCGCCCTCCCGCACCTCCGCGCTCGTCCATGGTGTTACTCCGCCGCCTTCCCGCACCTCGGCGTTTTCATCCCGGGTTGCTCCGCCGCCCTCCTGCACCTTCGCGCTCGTCGACGGCGTTACTCCGCCGCCCTCTCACACCTCGACGTCGCGCAGCTGCAGTCAGTTGCGCGGGGTCGCTCTGTGTGGTTGTGTTATCACCAGAATTTGGCCAAGTCAGAGGTGGGCCGCGATCGAGATGGACGTGAAGATATACATTTAGAAGGGATGCGTGAATCGGCCTTTTTTTACCAAGTTGGGCTGAACCGCCCGTGTATCTGTAACATATTAGATCGCATCTTAGTTTAGAAATTAGAGTTTATCTCGTGCACGGTTTAGTGCACGCCCACATTAGAAAGTCCCCTGGACTATAAATATGTACCTAGGGTTTATGGAATAAACAACAACCAACGTTCAACACAAACCAATCTCGGCGCATCGCCAACTCCTTCGTCTCGAGGGTTCCTCCGGTAGCATCATGCTGCCTAGATCGCATCTCGCGATCTAGGCAGCACAAGCCTGCCTAGTTGTTCATGCGTTGCTCGTATCGAAGCGTTTTTGATGGCGAGCAACGTAGTTATCGTAGACGCGTTAGGGTTAGCATCGTTCTTAGCATCATATGCTCGCGTAGTGCAACCCTCGCGCGTCTAGCCGTCCTTGTGCCTCATCATGGGTGCAGGGGCGGCACCCCGCTTGATCTGTGTTTAGTAGATCTGATCCGTTATGGTCGATCCTTGATTCATCAAGGATTAGTTTAATATCTGCAATAGTTAGGCCTTACAAAGGGTTGGAGGATCCAGCGGCATGCAGGGTGTAGTTTGCTGCCCCTAGACAGGGATGTTCCGAGGATCAACCTAGTGTTGGTTTTTAGGCCTTGTCTAGGGCTGGCTTACGTTTACCGTGCGTGAGTGCGAGGCCCAATCGTGAGTAGGATGATCCGATTATGCGGTGAAAACCCTAGATCGTCGTGGATCTCATACGCTTTATGTTGATCAAGCAGGACCACCATATATTCGGCCACCTTGGACGAATCATGGGTGAATCGGCTCCCTGAGCCGATTTGACAGACAACCCGAGAGCCGATCGAGGCTCGTATTTAACGTGTACGTGTGTGCCCTGCAGGAAACTAAGCGAGGCATCATCCACACCTTCCTGACCAGGTATAGGTCAGGTGGCACGCCCTTGCGACCCAGCATCGGCGCGCGACCAGGAGGCTTTGCGGGCCGTCGCTCTGAGGGACTGGGCCAGCCGCAGCCCTAGTCGTTCCCGGCTCTACCGTGTTGGCCAGTCGCTGCCCGCCGGTGGGTTTCTGACGCCAACACATTCTGGCACGCCCGGTGGGACAATCTTCAACATCCACGTCATCCACCACATCGCCATCTACATCCAAGATGGCGGAAGAGACTCCGGTCACTTACGAGGACCCCACTGGCGAGCTCGAGAGGAAGTATGACGAGGCCAAGGTCCTCCTCGAAGCAGATCCCATCGGCTCTATCCGCAAGACCCGTTCGCACGGCCTCAAGCGCGACGGAGACACGCGTCCGTTGCCTGGCATCGACACGGTTGATCTCAGCCACTCCATAAGAGAACCAGGGTTCTCTTTCAATGCCAATATGGCCGGGTTCGTAATTCGCCGTGACGCGGACAAAACAGAGAGCAGCCATTCTCGTGGCAAGGAGAAAAACGAGGCCGTTCCACGTGACCGGCCCCAAGACGACGATAAACGGTACCTGGCCGAGGAGGAGGTGAGAAGCACACGGCATCCACACCCATTACCCGAGCATCTCCTCAGCAAATATGATCAGCCATATGACCGACGTCGCCACGGCGAAGACGACCAAAGAAATCATCGGTCTGATGCAGGCGGGAGATATCGTCAGAACAACGACCACGACGACGGGTATGAACGTCGCGCCAGAGGGAGGGCTGAGGAACCGGACAACGTGGATAGGCATTGGGACTGCCCCTTCTTCAGACACTGGTCGGGATTCCGGAATGAGCCGATTGCCAACAATCGGCAATTGCCCGAATGTAAACAAAAGGAGAAGGGTAGCGGCTAAGGTGTCCGTGTTCGAGCGTCTAGGGCCTCTCCCGCCTTGGGGCAAGCACGTTGAGTCCGTCCGGATGGAAGATCACGAGGAACTAGAGGAAGATAGGTACCACCGACCAAAGTGGTGCCTCGGTAGACTCAGCCAGTCTCAGGAGCGCCGGGTGCAGCGGCCGCGAAGCTTGGAAGAAGCCGAGGCGCAGTACCTGTACATTTTGAGAAGGGCGCGGCCCGATCTGGCCGCGGAGATCCAACAAATAGTGGGGATAAAGGCGCGCCCGCCAAAGAAAGTATGGCGCCCCAAACAGGCGAAAGCCGGTGCACAAGCATCGGCTGATGCCGATGCATACGCGTCGGCGGACTCGGACATGGTCCAGAAGTGGACGACGTATGAACAGCGCCGTACAGAATCGTACGAGGACAAGTACAAGCATGTCGCCCTGATCGAGAAGAGCAAAGATGAAGGTTCTGCAAGAAATCAGGAGTTCACTAGTGCTGAGCGGATCCGGGGGACGAAACCCGTGTCCTGCAAGTGGGCAAAGCAACCAGGGCCTGCAAAAGGGTTCGACTTCGATTTGAGCAAAACAGAGCAAATTTTTGATTGGCTCCTGAAGGAAAAACAGCTGAAGTTACCCGACGGCCATAACATCCCCACGTTACAAGAGATGAACGGCAGACCTTACTGCAAATGGCATGATACGTCCACCCATGCCACCAACGATTGCAAAGCCTTGCGCGGACAAATTCAGATGGCGATAGAGCAAGGCCGGTTACTCTTCGATCAGTTTGCCATGAAAGTTGACACGCAGCCGTCTCCAGAGGTAAACATGATCGACCCCAGCCACTGCATGAGACGCGAGCCAGCTGGCTCGTCTGATATCAATAGGGCAGGGCTCGCAGATCGCCATTGCGAGGATAAGCCCGAGAGCGGTCGCTCCCGCGGAAAAGGTGAAGTGGTGGCCGATCCACACGATCGGCCCCAAACGATGAAAAGGAACGCCAACTCTAGCGATTGGCCAATGTTATCCTCAACATGCGCTTTACCTATGTTCAACATTGACCTAGGAAGCAATGGAAAACTGGGGTATGGGGTTACATCGACTGACGAGCTAGAAGAGATTGAGGAAGTCAAGAAGGAGATCGCGAAGTTGTTGGACGCTGAGTTCATCAGGCCATGCAGGTACGCTGAGAGGATTTCCAATGTGATGCCTGTGGAGAAAAAGGATGGCCGGTGGCGCGTTGCCATAGATTTTCGAAATCTCAACATTCTGTAAATCGTCGGATCAACGACTACGAGGGAAGACGATCCCAGCGATCGGCTAAAATTACTCGCACCTCCCTTGTTGACTGATGTGCTATTTCGCATGGGGAGTGGCAAGAAAAGCTTGAATTGGCCGAAAAGCCGATATCTTCAATCACTTGAAGGATTCGGCTCGGGGGCACGGATCGTCGATCGAGGGATGTACAAAGCCACGTGGGATGTACCCAGGGGAAGCCGATTTAGGAAAGCCGATTCATGAATCGATCGGCTAATAAAAAAAAAAAAGCGAAAACACAGGAAGTTTTTAAGCGCAGCCGATGCCTAGTCATCGACTTCAGGGTTCAAAGCCGATGCACGGCCATCGACTCAAGGGGTTTAAGCGAAAGCTTAACCAGGGCAGGCCTTTCATGGAGATTGCCTGGCGACTCGGGCCCCCTCTTCAACAACTTCCAATTCCTTCGGCCAGCATCGACAGAAGCATCAGTTGGGCGTCCAAGACGCCCCTTTTTCTCATTTAAGGGGTTGAGGTTTGCCGATAGATCTGAGGATCACAACCCTGGCCAAACATCAGGAACAGCATAGATGTGCAGATCGGACTAGGATCATGGAAAAATCGGCGGTCATCCAGTTGGACTGAACTTCATCTTCACCAAAGGTTGCCTCATCGGACCAAAGAGACTCGGGGGGCAGCTCACCTGGGAAGTTCTCTGCCATTGACAACCGATTCGGTCAGAAATCGGCTAATGATGCACTATAGTAGAGGAGCTGATAGTGGCCCAAGATAGCTGGTGCAACTTCACTCTCGCCTTGATCGAGGCTCGGGGGGCAGCGAGCCAATGGTGTTGGAATTGGCTGTCTCTGCATCATAACCATGCTGAACGGGAGGAGTTTGAAGGAGGGGGCCATCATCAATGGTCAGACCTTAGGCCAGTTCGTTGCGGCACAGGAGTGCGACATCGCTGGAAAAGCTGTGAGTAGACACTTGTTGAGCAGAGGTATCAGCTTCAACGTCAAGGTCGTCGGGCTTTCCTGGGAGCATTAACCCAGGAGTTTTGTTATCAGGACGAGCATCATACTCGGATGATGTTAAAAGTCTAAAGGCCTTGGGATCTCAAAGCTGCGCGTCGGGCCTGTTCGATTGGAAGTTTGGGTCTGAATTACATGGACTGCAAGTCGACATCTGAGGAGACAGTCGGACCGATCTGTTTTACAATTCGTTTGAAAGCTGATGCTTTGCCATCGGCTCATTAAGCATCTACCGGATTGACAATCGGCGGACTCAATATAAAAGCAATCGGCAAAGTCAAGTTAAAGGGAACTTTTTCATTGATAAGCAGAGATTTCTTACATGAAGATCCGATTGCTCTCAAAGGGAGTTGCTAGGAGGGATGTGGTCCCATCTATTGTTCCTAGCTCTATCCTATCTAAAGGCCGCGGCTGTCCTCATCCTCGCCATCATCAGCGCTGCTCCCGGCTGGCTCATCCTCGCTGCTGGAGAAACCACCGGCGGGACCTTCATTGTCCTCATCTTCTTCGCTAGCATCGCCATGGTCGCTATCAAAGTCGCAGATGTTGCCCGCCCAGGGGCAGAGGCGTTTAGCCGGCGGTTCGACGGAGGAGGTAGTGTCCTCCTCCTCTTCCTTCACCTCCCCAGTGGAGGAGTAGCCGCCCCAGGTGAAGCCGTCGTCGTCGCTTTTCTCCTCCGACTGCCCGACAGCAAGAAAGCGAAGGTCGCTTTCCCCGCCCGTTAAGGATTGGTCGTCTTCGGACCAAATGAAGGAGTCGTGAGTCGACTCGTCCTCGTCGGCTATGGCGCGGCGGATGTCGGCCGCATGGGCCTCCTGTGGACCCCGTTCGGGCGTCGGCTCGCGGGAGGTGGAGGATTGGGTGGAAAGGCCTGATGAGGAAGAAGACGAAGAGGAGGTCATGGTGATGGAGGAAGGTTTTCTCCGGTGTACCGACGGTGAAGCTACAGGAAGTGGCTAAATAAAGGGAGAATATGTGGTTTAATACCTAAGCGGTTCCCGAGGACGTAATGCCGGAATCATCAGGTCATGTAGAGGAGACGAGGAGGCAAGGCGTTATCATGGAGAAGACTGCAATGGTTTTTCCACGACATGACCCTTCGAGGAATGCATATGGTTTTGCAATTATCATTATCAAAACCAGGGGGGCATGTGTTATCACCAGAATTTGGCCAAGTCAGAGGTGGGCCGCGATCGAGATGGACGTGAAGATATACATTTAGAAGGGATGCGTGAATCGGCCTTTTTTTACCAAGTTGGGCTGAACCGCCCGTGTATCTGTAACATATTAGATCGCATCTTAGTTTAGAAATTAGAGTTTATCTCGTGCACGGTTTAGTGCACGCCCACATTAGAAAGTCCCCTGGACTATAAATATGTACCTAGGGTTTATGGAATAAACAACAACCAACGTTCAACACAAACCAATCTCGGCGCATCGCCAACTCCTTCGTCTCGAGGGTTCCTCCGGTAAGCATCATGCTGCCTAGATCGCATCTCGCGATCTAGGCAGCACAAGCCTGCCTAGTTGTTCATGCGTTGCTCGTATCGAAGCGTTTTTGATGGCGAGCAACGTAGTTATCGTAGACGCGTTAGGGTTAGCATCGTTCTTAGCATCATATGCTCGCGTAGTGCAACCCTCGCGCGTCTAGCCGTCCTTGTGCCTCATCATGGGTGCAGGGCGGCACCCCGCTTGATCTGTGTTTAGTAGATCTGATCCGTTATGGTCGATCCTTGATTCATCAAGGATTAGTTTAATATCCGCAATAGTTAGGCCTTACAAAGGGTTGGAGGATCCAGCGGCATGCAGGGTGTAGTTTGCTGCCCCTAGACAGGATGTTCCGAGGATCAACCTAGTGTTGGTTTTTAGGCCTTGTCTAGGGCTGGCTTACGTTTACCGTGCGTGAGTGCGAGGCCCAATCGTGAGTAGGATGATCCGATTATGCGGTGAAAACCCTAGATCGTCGTGGATCTCATACGCTTTATGTTGATCAAGCAGGACCACCATATATTCGGCCACCTTGGACGAATCATGGGTGAATCGGCTCCCTGAGCCGATTTACGAGACAACCCGAGAGCCGATCGAGGCTCGTATTTAACGTGTACGTGTGTGCCCTGCAGGAAACTAAGCGAGGCATCATCCACACCTTCCCGACCGGGTATAGGTCAGGTGGCACGCCCTTGCGACCCAGCATCGGCGCGCGACCAGGAGGCTTTGCGGGCCGTCGCTCTGAGGGACTGGGGCCAGCCGCAGCCCTAGTCGTTCCCGGCTCTACCGTGTTGGCCAGTCGCTGCCCGCCGGTGGGTTTCTGACGCCAACAGGTTGCCATGGGAGTCGCAGTAGAGGGCTACTAAAGTCCCCGCCACCGTCCCTCCCCCCTGCTCGAGCTCCCGTGTCGCCGCCTCGGTCGTTGGTCGCCGTTCGCCGGTCGACACCCACCGGTTTGCTCTACTCTCTGCCCAATTGTTGGAATTGTTGCTGTGTATTGTTGTAAATAGCCGACATTCTTGGTGTTGATTATATGTTGTCCATTAATAGATTAAACTACATGATGCAAGAGCTTAAACATGATCTATGAGAGATCAAAACAATTGCCCAGTATCAAGTTATTCCAAACCATATGAAGCATTTTCTGATTCCAACCAAATAGCAACAAGTGAAGCGATCAACTTTCGCCCTTGAACATTAAAGCACAACTAAGAACACAAGTGTTCCATATGAAAAAGCGGAGCGTGTCTCTCTCCCACATGAGCATGAATTTATTCAGAGAATGAAAATAACAAAACGAAAATAAAAGCACACAGACGCTCCAAGTAAAGTACATAAGATGTGACGGAATAAAAATATAGTTTCACTAGAAGTGACCTGATAAGTTGTCGATGAAGAAGGGGATGCCTTGGGAATCCCCAAGCTTAGATGCTTGAGTCTTCTTAAAATATGCAGGGATGAACCACCGGGGCATCCCCAAGCTTAGACCTTTCACTCTTCTTGATTATAGTATATCATCCTCTTCTCTTGACCCTTGAAAACTTCCTCCACACCAAACTTCAAGCAAACTCATTAGAGGGTTAGTGCATAATCAAAATTCACATGTTCAGAGGTGAAAAAATCATTCTTAACACTTCTGGACATTGCACAAAGCTTCTGAAAGTTAATGGAACAAAGAAACTCATTCAACATAGCAAAAGCGGCAATGCGAAATAAAAGGCAGAATCTATCAAAACAGAACAGTCCGTAAAGACGAATTTTGCAGGGGTACTTAACTTGCTCAAACGGAAAAACTCAAAACTAATGAAAGTTGCGTACATATCTGAGGATCACTCACGTAAATTTTCAGATTTTTTTTACTCTTCTACAGAGAGATCTGCGCGAATCCGTGACAAACAGCAATGCTGTTTCTGCGCAGCAATCCAAATCTAGCATCAACTTTACCATAGAGACTTTACTTGGCACAAAAACATGATAAGGAGAGGTTGCTACAGTAGTAAACAACTTCCAAGACTCAACAAAACAGTAGCAAAATAAACACATGGGTTATCTCCCAAGAAGTTCTTTCTTTATAGCCATTAAGATGGGCTCAATAATTTCAAAGATACTCTCGCAAGAATTAAGAGTTAAAGCAAAAGAGAGCATCAAGAAGAAAATTCAAAACACATTTAAGCCTAACCCACTTCCTATGAAAAGGAATCTTATACACAAATAAATTCATGAAGAACAAAGTGGCAAGCATAGAAAAGCAACACAAGCGCAATTTCAAGATTCTCAACATAAAGAGGGGAAACTTAATATTATTAAGATGCATATAACCATGTTTCCCTCTCTCATAATAACTTTCAGTAGCATCATGAACACACTCAACAATATAACTATCACATAAAACATTCTTGTCATGAGCCACATGCATAAAATTATTACTCTCCACATAAGAATAATCAATTTTATTAGTTGTAGTGGGAGCAAATTCAACAAAGTAGCTATCATTATTATTCTCATCAAGTGTAGGAGGCATAGTATAATCATAATAAAATTTACTCTCCATAGTAGGCAGCACCAAAAGACCACTATCATTGTAATCATCATAAATAGGAGGCAAAGTATCATCAAAGAAAATTTTCTCCTCAATGCTTGGGGGACTAAAAATGTCATGCTCATCAAAACCAGCTTCCCCAAGCTTAGAATTTTCCATATCATTAGCAACAATGGTGTTCAAAGCGTTCATACTAATATCATTGCTACTAGCATGCAAAAAAGATTCCATAGGTTTTTTAATTTTCGTAGCAAACAATCCATGTCTTAACTCAGGAAATAGAATAAGAAGCTCACTGTTGCTTTCCATTAAGCCTAACTAGTGTAAACAAGAAACCAAAAGATGCAATTGCAGGATCTAAAGGAAATAGCTTCGAGCACTTACAACGACAACAAAAAATAACTTAGTTACCTGGGACCGGAGTATGAGTGCCTTTTACCTTTCCTCCCCGGCAACGGCGCTAGAAAATAGCTTGATGTCTACTCACGCTTCTTTTCCTGTAGACAGTGTTGGGCCTCCAAGAGAAGAGGTTTGTAGAACAGCAGCAAGTTTTCCCTTAAGTGGATCACCCAAGGTTTATCGAACTCAGGGAGGAAGAGGTCAAAGATATCCCTCTCAAGCAACCCCGCAATCACGATACAAGAAGTCTCTTGTGTCCCCAACACACCTAATACACTTGTCAGATGTATAGGTGCACTAGTTCAGCGAAGAGATAGTGAAATACAAGTAGTATGGATGTATATGAGTGGTAATAGCAATCTGAATAAAATATGGCAGCGAGTAAACATGCGATGAGAACGAGTAAATAAGCGGTGTTTGCAGTATTGGAAACAAGGCCTAGGGATCATACTTTCACTAGTGGACACTCTCAACATTGATCGCATAATAAATAATAACTTCTCTCATTTGTGCTAAATACACTCTTTTGTTGGATGACAAACACCATTCGTTGTGTAGGGCTACAAGAGCTCCCTCAAGCCGGAGTTAACAAGCGCCACAACATTCAGCATTCATATTTAAGTAACCTTAGAGCATAATAGATCTTTGCAAAATAGCCCGAGTACTAACATAGCATACACACTCGTCACCATTACACTATGAAGGGGGATAGATCACATCAATACTATCATAGCGATAATTAACTCCATAACCTACAAGAGATTATGATCATAATCTACGACAAGAACCACACGATGCACACACTGTCACCATTACACCATGCAGGAGGAATAGACTACTTTAATAACATCACATGAGTAGCACATAGACTAGTAGCGATACAAAGCTCATCATATAGATCTCAATCATGCAAAGCAATTCACGAGATCATTGTATTGGAGTACAGAGAGAGAGATTAACCACATAGCTACCGGTACAGCCCTTAGCCTCGAGGGAGAACTACTCCCTCCTCATCATGGGAGCAGCAGCGTTGATGAAGATGGCGGTGGTGTCGATGGAGAAGCCTTCCGGGGGCACTTCCCCGTCCCGGCGGCGTGCCGGAATAGAGACTCCTGTCCCCCAGATCTTGGCTTCGCGATGGCGGCGGCTCTGGAAGGTTTCTCGTACCGTGGCTTATTCCTATCGAAGATTTAGGTCAGGGGCTTTATATAGGCGGAAGGGCAGCCTCGGAGGGGGCCTGGTGGAGCCAGACCATAGGGGGCGCGCCCACCCCCCTGGCCGCGCCGCCAGGTGGTGTGGGACCCCTGGCTCCCCTCTGATCCCTTTTCGATGTTCTGGAAGCTCCCGGGAAAAATAAGATGTTGGGCGTTGATTTCGTCCAATTCCGAGAATATTTCCTTACTAGGATTTCTGAAACCAAAAACAGCAGAAAACAGGAACTGGCACTTCGGCATCTCGTCAATAGGTTAGTTCCGTAAAACGCATCAAAACGATATAAAGTGTGAACAAAACATGTAGGTATTGTCATAAAACAAGCATGGAACATCAGAAATTATAGATACGTTGGAGACGTATCAATATCTCATACCTCGCTTATTTCTGAAAACAAAATTTCCAGATCCTGACTTTTCAAACGGATTTGAACTTCAAGTTTCATGGAGACAAGATGATTTTAGGTACTAATTGAAAAAAATTGTTCTTTGAATCAACAATACGGCACCAGTCCGTAAAGTTACATGTCAGACTTAATAGTATTTCTATCTCAATTACAAGACTAGCGCATGGTAGAAAACGGATGCCAATTCTACAAATTTAATACAATTCAGACTATGTTCATGATAATTAGTTCAAGTTTTAATCTAATTACTAATGAACTCCCACTTAATGCAACATCCCTCATAGTTGTTAAGTGGCACACGATCCACATCCACTACACCAAAACCGATCATCACGTGAGATGATGTAGCTTCAATGGTGAACATCAACATGTTGATCATATCATCCATATGACTCGTGTTGAACCTTTCGGTTTCCGTTGTCCCGAGGCCATGTATGTACATGCTAGGCTCGTCAAGCAAACCCAAGTATTTCCGCGTGTGCAACATGGCTTACACCCGTTGTATGTGAACGTAGAATCTATCACATCCGATTATCACGAGATGCTTCAAAATGACGAACTGTAGCAACGGTGCATACGAGGGGAGAACACTTTATTATCTTGATATTAATGTGAGGGATCATCTTATAATTCTACCGTCGTGATCTAAGAAAAATAAGATGCAAAAAGATTAACATCACATGCAATACATATGTGATATGATATGGCCCTTTAGTCTTTGTGCCTTTGATCTTCATCTTCAAAGCACGGACATGATCTCCATCATCATCGGGCATGATCTCCATCATCGTCGGCGTAGCGTCAAGGTCCATGGCGCCGTCTTCATGGTTGTTCACCGTGTGTAGCAACTATTACAACTACTTTGAAATAATACTACAACATGAAATGTAAAGACAACCATAAGGCTCCTGCCGGTTGCCACAATACAATAATGATCATATCATACATATTCATCATCATATCATGGCCATATCACATCACCAAACCCTGCAAAAACAAGTTAGACGCCTCTAATTTGGTTTGCATATTTTACGTGGTTTAGGGTTTTCGAGCAAGATCCAATCTACCTACGAACATGAACCACAACGGTGATACTAGTGTTGTCAATAGAAAGAGTAAATTGGATCTTCACTATAGTGGGAGACACAGACACCCGCAAAGCCACTTATGCAATACAAGTTGCATGTCGAGCGTGGAGCAAATCTCATGAACGCGGTCATGTAAAGTTAGCCCGAGCCGCTTCATCCCACTATGCCGAAAGATGCAAAGTACATGAACTAAAGACAACAAAGCATCAACGCCCACAAAACAATTGTGTTCTACTCGTGCATCCAATCTATGCATAGACACGGCTCTGATACCACTGATGGGATTCATAGCATAGAAAACAAAAAATTTCCTACCGCAAGAACGAATAACAAGCCAAGATCTAATCTGGTAGATGGTAGCAACGAGAAGATCATGAGACTAACCCTTGAAGATTTCCAAAGCCTAACGAGATTAGATCTCGTGGTGGATGTAGTCGATCACTTGCCGCTTGCAAAAGCGCGTAGAAGATGTTGACCGCTTGCAAAAGCGCGTAGAAGATCTTGACGGTGCCACAGTCGGGTAGCACCTCCGTACTCGGTCACACGTACGGTGTTGATGACGACGTCCTCCTCCCCGTTCCAGCGGGCAGCGGAAGTATTAGATCCTCCTCGGAATCCCGGTAGCACGATGGCGTGGTGGCGGTGTTGGTGGAGAACTCTGGCAGGGCTTCGCCTATGCGATGCGGGAGTAGTATGTGGATGAGGAGAGGCTAGGATTTGAGGAGAGGGGGTGGTGCGGCCAACTCATGGCTTGGTGTGGCCAGCCCCCTCCCCTTGCTCCTCATTATATAGGTGGAAACCCCCAAGAGTTGGTATCCAAGTCTTCGAACAAGACCCGAAACCAAAACTTGCCATAAGGACAAAACCTACCCAAGGTGGGACTCCTACTCAAGGTGGGACTCCCACCCCTTCCTTGGGGGGGGGGGGTGGGTGGCCGTCCACCATGGTGGAGTCCACCTGGGACTCCTCCGCCCTTAGGGTTGGCCGGCCATGCTAGGTGGAGTCCCTCCGGGACTCCACTTTCCATAGTGATTTCTTCCGGACTTTTCTAGAACCTTCCATAAATGCACTGGATCATTTCCAAACTTGGAAAGTCACTTCCTATATATGAATCTTATTCTCCGGACCATTTCTGACCTCCTCGTGATGTCCTGGATCCCATCCGAGACTCCGAACAAAACTTCGAACTCCATTCCATATTCCATATCTACTTAAACGGCATCAAACCTTAAGTGTGTCACCCTACGGTTCGTGAACTATGTAGACATGGTTGAGACTTCTCTCCGACCAATAACCAATAGCTGGATCTGGAGATCCATAATGGCTCCCACATATTCAACGATAACTTTAGTGATCGATTGAACCATTTACATACGATACCGATTCCCTTTGTCACGCGATATTTTACTGGCCCGAGGTTTGATCATCGGTATCTCCATACCTTGTTCAACCTCGTCTTTGACAAGTATATCTATCCGTCATCTTTACTCGTACCGTGGTATGTGATCTCTTATGAACCATTCATATGCTTGCAAGCTAATCAGATGACATTCCACCGAGAGGGCCCAGAGTATATCTATCCGTCATCGGGATGGACAATATCCCACTCTTGATCCATATGCCTCAACTGATACTTTCCGAATACTTAATCCCACCTTTATAACCATCCATTTAAGTAGTGGCGTTTGATGTAATCAAAGTACCCTTCCGGTATAAGTGATTTACATGATCTCATGGTCAAAGGAATGGTAACTATGTATCGAAAGCTTATAGCAAACTGAACTTAATGACGTGATCTTATGCTACGCTTATTTGGGTGTATGTCCATTATATAATTCACTTAATGACATAACCTTGTTATTAATAACATCCAATGTTCATGATCATGAAACCTTGATCATCCATTAATCAACAAGCTAGTTATAGAAGAGGCTTACTAGGGACTCCTTGTTTACATAACACACATGTATCAATGTTTTGGTTAATACAATTATAGCATGGTATGTAAACATTTATCATAAACACACAGATATATTATAATAACCATTTTATTATTGCCTCTTGGGCATATCTCCAACAGGTGACGCTGGTGTCCACGGCGTGGCTCGGGGAGGCCTCAATCGACGGCGATGAACGGAGGACGGTGATACGTCTCCAACGTATCCATAATTTCTGATGTTCCATGCTTGTCTTATGACAATAGCTACATGTTTTGTTCACACTTTATATCGTTTTGATGCATTTTCCGGAACTAACCTATTGACGAGATGCCGAAGTGCTAGTTCCTGTTTTCTGCTGTTTTTGGTTTCAGAAATCCTAGTAAGGAATATTCTCGGAATCGAACGAAATCAACGCCCAGTACCTTATAAATCCACGAAGCTTCCAGAACACCCGAGGGCCACCAGAGGAGAGGCCCAGGGCCACCACACAAGGTGGCGGTGCGGCCAGAGGGGGGGCGCCCCCCTGGTGTGTGGGCTCCCCGAGACCCTTCCGACTCCGCCCTTTCGCCTATATAAGCTCCCTGACCTAAAACCCCGATACGAATAAGCCACGGTAGGAGAAAAGTTCCAGAGCCGCCGCCATCGCGAAGCCAAGATCTGGGGGATAGGAGTCTCTGTTCCGGCACGCCGCCGGGACGGGGAAGTGCCCCCGGAAGGCTTCTCCATCGACACCACCGCCATCTTCATCACCGCTGCTGTCTCCCATGAGGAGGGAGTAGTTCTCCATCGAGGCTAAGGGCTGTACCGGTAGCTATGTGGTTAATCTCTCTCTATGTACTTCAATACAATAATCTCATGAGCTGCCTTACATGATTGAGATTTATATGATGATGCTTGTAATCTAGATGTCATTATGCTAGTCAAGTGGATTTTACTTATGTGATCTCCGGAGACTCCTTGTCCCACGTGTGTAAAGGTGACAGTGTGTGCACCGTGTGGGTCTCTTAGGCTATATTTCACAGAATACTTATTCACTGTTATGAATGGCATAGTGAAGTGCTTATTTATATCCCTTTATGATTGCAATGTACTTTGTATCGCTACTAGTCTATGTGCTACTCATGTGATGTTATTAAAGTAGTCTATTCCTCCTGCATGGTGTAATGGTGACAGTGTGTGCATTGTGTAGTTCTTGTCGTAGATTATGATCATAATCTCTTGTAGGTTATGGAGTTGATTATCGCTATGATAGTATTGATGTGATTTATTCCCCCTTCATAGTGTAAAGGTGGCACTGTGTATGCTATGTTAGTACTCGTTCTATTTTGCAAAGATCTATTATGCTCTAAGGTTACTTAAACATGAATATCGAATGTTGTGGAGCTTGTTAACTCCGACATTGAGGGTTCGTGTAATCCTACGCAACGAATGGTGTTCATTATCAAACAAGAGTATATGTAGCACAAATGAGAGAAGTTATTATTTATTATGCGATCAATGTTGAGAGTGTCCACTAGTGAAAGTATGATCCCTAGGTCTTGTTTCCAATACTGCAAACACCGCTTACTTACTGTTCTGTTGCATGTTTACTCGCTGCCATATTTTATTCAGATTGCTATTACCACTCATATACATCCATACTACTTGTATTTCACTATCTCTTCGCCGAACTAGTGCACCTATACATCTGACAAGTGTATTAGGTGTGTTGGGGACACAAGAGACTTCTTGTATCGTGATTGCGGGGTTGCTTGAGAGGGATATCTTTGACCTCTTCCTCCACGAGTTCGAAAAACCTTGGGTGATCCACTTAAGGGAAAACTTGCTGCTTGTTCTACAAACCTCTGCTCTTGGAGGCCCAACACTATCTACAAGAATAGAAGCACCCGTAGACATCAAGCTATTTTCTGGCGCCGTTGCTGGGGAGGAAAGGTAAAAGGTACTCACACTCCGGATCTCGGCTACTAAGCTATTTTCCGGCGCCGTTGTAAGTACTCGAAGCTATTTCCTTTAGATCCTGCAATTGCATCTTTTGGTTTCTTGTTTACACTAGTTAGGCATAATGGAAAGCAACAATGAGCTTCTTATTCTATTTCCTGAGTTAAGACATGGATTGTTTGCTGCGAAAATTAAAAAACCTATGGAATCTTATTTGCATGCTAGTAGCAATGATATTAGTATGAACGCTTTGAACACCATTGTTGTTAATGATATGGAAAATTCTAAGCTTGGGGAAGCTGGTTTTGATGAGCATGATATTTTTAGTCCCCCAAGCATTGAGGAGAAAATTTTCTTTGATGATACTTTGCCTCCTATTTATGATGATTATAATGATAGTGGTCTTTTGGTGCCGCCTACTATGGAGAGTAAATTTTATTATGATTATACTATGCCTCCTAAACTTGATGAGAATAATAATGATAGCTACTTTGTTGAATTTGCTCCCACTACAACTAATAAAATTGATTATGCTTATGTGGAGAGTAATAATTTTATGCATGTGGCTCATGACAAGAATGTTTTATGTGATAGTTATATTGTTGAGTTTGTTCATGATGCTACTGAAAGTTATTATGAGAGAGGGAAACATGGTTATATGCATCTTAATAATATTAAGTTTCCCCTCTTTATGTTGAGAATCTTGAAATTGCGCTTGTGTTGCTTTTCTATGCTTACCACTTTGTTCTTGATGAATTTATTTGTGTACAAGATTCCTTTTTATAGGAAGTGGGTTAGGCTTAAATGTGTTTTGAATTTGCTTCTTGATGTTATCTTTTGCTTCAACTCTTATTTCATGCGAGAGTATCATTAAAATTACTGAGCCCATCTTAATGGCTATAAAGAAAGAACTTCTTGGGAGATAACCCATGTGTTTATTTTACTACAGTAATTTTTGTTTTGTTGAGTCTTGGAAGTTGTTTACTACTGTAGCAACCTCTCCTTATCATGTTTTTGTGCCAAGTAAAGTCTCTATGGTAAAGTTGATGCTAGATTTGGATTACTGCACAGAAACAGATTTGCTGTCTGTCACGAATTCGCGCAGAATTCTCTGTAGGTAACTCAGAAAAATCTGCAAATTTACGTGTGTGATCCTTAGATATGTACGCAACTTTCATTAGTTTTGAGTTTTTTAATTTGAGCAAGTTAAGTGCCCCTGCCAGATTCATCTTTACGGACTGTTCTGTTTTTGACAGATTCTGCCTTTTATTTCGCATTGCCGCTTTTGCTATGTTGAATGGGTTTCTTTGTTCCATTAACTTTCAGAAGCTTTGTGCAATGTCCAGAAGTGTTAACAATGATTGTGTCACCTCTGAACATGTGAATTTTTATTATGCACTAACCCTCTAATGAGTTTGCTTGAAGTTTGGTGTGGAAGAAGTTTTCAAGGGTCAAGAGAAGAGGATGATATACTATGATCAAGAAGAGTGAAAGGTATAAGCTTGGGGATGCCCCGGTGGTTCATCCCTGCGTATTTTAAGAAGACTCAAGCATCTAAGCTTGGGGATTCCCAAGGCATCCCCTTCTTCATCGACAACTTATCAGGTCACTTCTAGTGAAACTATATTTTTATTCCGTCACATCTTATGTACTTTACTTGGAGCGTCTGTGTGCTTTTATTTTCGTTTTGTTATTTTCATTATCTGAATAAATACATCCTTGTGTGGGAGAGAGACACGCTCCGCTGTTGCGTATGAACACATGTGTTCTTAGCTTTACTTTTAATATTAAAGGGCGAAAGATGATCGCTTCACTTGTTTCTATTTGGTTGGAATCAGAAAATGCTTCATATGGTTTTGAATAACTTGATACTTGGCAATTTTTTTGAGCTCTCATAGATCATGATTAAGCTCTTGCATCATGTAGTTTAATCTATTAATGGAGAACTACCGTAGAGCTTGTTAAAATTTGGTTTGCATGATTGGTCTCTCTAAGTCTAGATATTTTCTGGTAAAGTGTTTGAACAACAAGGAAGACAGTGTAGAGTCTTATAATGCTTGCAATATGTTCTTATGTAAGTTTTGCTGTACCGGTTTATACTTGTGTTTGCTTCAAACAACCTTGCTAGCCAAAGCCTTGTATTGAGAGGGAATACTTCTCGTGCATCCAAAAACCTTGAGCCAAAACCCATGCCATTTGTGTCCACCATATCTACCTACTATGTGGTATTTTCTGCCATTCCAAGTAAATACTTCATGTGCTACCTTTAAACAATTCAAAAGTTATTATCTCTTATTTGTGTTAATGTTTTAAGCTCATGAGGAAGTATGTGGTGTTTTATCTTTCGATCTTGTCATTTACTTCTGACAGACTTTCACAATGGACTAGTGGCTCATCCGCTTATCCAATAATTCTGCAAAAAGAGCTGGCAATGGGGTTCCCAGTCCCAATTAATTAACTTTCATTAATAATTCTCTTCACATGTTTTGCTCTGATCTATCAGTAAGCAACTTAAATTTGCAAATAGACACTCCTCCATGGTATGAGAATTTTGGAAGGCACCCGAGGATTCGGTTAGCCATGGCTTGTGAAAGCAAAGGTTGGGGGGAGTGTCATCTAATAAATAAAACTAAAGTACATGTGTAAACAAAAGAGAAGAGGGATGATCTACCTTGCTGGTAGAGATAACGTCCTTCATGGGAGCCGCTCTTGAAAGTCTGGTTGATAAGGTAGTTAGAGTACCCATTACCATTCGTTGACAAAAACAAACACCTCTCAAAATTTTACTTTTATGCTCTCTATATGATTTCAAAACTTGAAAAGCTCTAGCACATGATTTAATCCTCGCTTCCCTCTGCGAAGGGCCTTTCTTTTACTTTATGTTGAGTCAGTTTACCCATTTCCTTCCATCTTAGAAGCAAACACTTGTGTCAACTGTGCATTGATTCTTACATACTTGCTTATTTGCATTCATCATATTACTCTGTATTGACAAATATCCATGAGATATGCATGTTGAAAGTTGAAAGCAACTGCTGAAACTTATATCTTCCTTTGTGTTGCTTCGATACCTTTACTTTG